>NC_135787.1:77667500-77978333 GCF_051106095.1 Pogona vitticeps | reverse complement strand
CACACTGCCTGATTGATTTCCCCTTCTGCGGAAGAGCAAATTCTGGAAGGCGCCAAATGATTGTGGACAAAGTCTGGGAACTAGCTATGAAATTGGGTTTAACAAATATATCAGATCAATACCTAACCTACGGCAGAGGCTGTTTTATATCATTTCAGGTGGCGAGACTTGGCAGTGACGATGACACTTCATGACTGGTGGCACAGTTTCGTCTATTGGGCGGTACATGGTGCTGCATCTTCCCCATGTGGGAATGATTTGGGGGCTTGGTGCCCATGCATTTATGTCTTGGAATGGCATGCCTGGCATGAATTGGTTACAGCTTGGAAGAATGACATCGTTGGAAAATGGGCCTGCGGGCATTTTGGTGGTACATTTGGTTGGCAATGGTCGATACAGATTGCCGGAAAAGGCACTGATATCTTCTTACACACACACACACACACACACACACACACACACACACACACACACACACACACACACACACACACACACACACCAAAACAAAACATGTGTGGCATGCAATGGTTACAATTTGGAAGGATGACCTCTTTTGGAAATATGCCTCCAGACACCTTAGTGGTTCATTTGGGGGGCAATGACTTGCCCAGAGTGCCAGGAAAGGCACTGATATTAGATATTTTAAGGGACATGAACAGGCTACATGCATTATATCCCGCCATGTGAATCTCCCGCCATGCGGATCGTTTAGTCAACGATTATACCGCGCTTAAATTGGCGTGGAGCACAACACATTGATAAGGTAAACAAGGCCTGTCGTCAGGTCAATAAGGAGGTTTGTAGAGGCGTCAGCAAATGCGGCCTCGGATCTGTGATTAATCACAGTATCCAAATATCCAACCTGGAATATTTTCATGATGATGGAGTCCACCTGTCTGATGCAGGTTTGGACATTTTCTTGGAGGATATAAGAGGGGGCCTGCTGGTGGTACTTGGTCTGCTTGGTGGGTACATGGGACATAGCTGATGCTAGTCCTCATGCTTTGGCGGGTAGTGCGGGAATAACTGGTTGTCACGGTGTCTCCCTTTTGTAATTATCATAAAGCAAACAGCGCGTCAGTTCTGACGGTTCTGCGGATCGTGCGATTACAAGGCCGAAGGCGGCTGATGCACTGGACCACTTGCGGACCAAAGGTCATCAAATACGATGGCTAGAGGTCCGAGGTGTTTAATTGAGGCCTTCCAGGTTCCTCCGGTCGTTAGACAGTTGGAACCTGGGGCCTGGGACTCGCCCATTGACTGATATGGAATTATTTGGCGTTATTTCCCCGCACTACCGCAGGCCCCCTCAATTTTGGAGTTGGTTTATTTGATGGCATTTAATTTGGTTTAATAAAGTGTGGCCCATATTTAAATCCAAAGAATTGTTGTCTTGCGTCTTCATTTCGGGGCCTGGGGGAGCAAATAGATAGACAGTCCTAAGATATTGTTATAGTGGTTACTGTGAATGAATATAAACAAGCAAACATTTAATCCTATCCAAGTTTAATGACTGAACAATAAAAGGACATCTATGACTTTACTTCTGTGATTTACCAATCAAACCTTAAATAAACCTGTTATATTTGGCAGCCCAAGAAACCTATTTGGTATAGTGTGGACAAAGATCCAGTGGTGGCAGTGTGTAAAGGGAGTAAATAGTATATGGTGACCGAAGATAGACCTGTGTTTGAAGGAAAACAAACAGGGGATACTGGGGGGACACGACAATATCCATGACGGATTTTGATTTTAATTCTGTCAATGAGCATAATTGTTTCTTTCAACTGCCATTATGCTAAAGAATGGTTGATATGAAGTTTGGGGTTGCAAATTTTTTCCTTTTGTAATTACATGAACATCATCACTATTATTGCACCATGTTTTGCAAAACACAATGAGGTTTCCCAAGGAAACAAACCAAATGCTGACAACATTGGATTGCACAGATATTTCATAATGGACATCTGGGATTGACTTATTTAATTAAAGCACAAATGTACTCTGTTTTATGAGCTGCACAGTCTTTAAAGGCTTCTTTTATATGAACTGATGCCCATTGATTCTAGAGGTTTGCTTTGTACAAATACATGTTGAATAAAGATTAGCTGTGACACAGTTCTAATGAAAGATCAGATAAATTACTAGAGTTCGCATGACTGTAAGGACATTTTTTTTGTCACTGAAATGTCATTCTAGTCAACCACTTAATCTTAATTAAATAAGTGACAATAAGCCATCAAGTCCTCTATTAAAATTCATTCCACCTCCATTGACTGAAATATAGGTATGCTTATTTGCACTGAAGTTCCTCTTCATTAGCAGTACTCTATGATGAATCACATGTGATGCAATACATCATGCCTCAAATATGAAACCAAACTAATTTGGTAGTCTGGAAATTATCAAAGATAAATCACATGGCTTTTAGCTCACCAAATGTTCAACATTAGCACTGAATCAACCAATATAAAGGGAATCAAATTGTGCCAGATCAACTAGATCCTTAAAGGAACAGGTAAAAATCTGTTGAACCTTGTTACTCTTTCTCAGTAAAGAAAAGTCAATATGTGCAAGGAGGAGTTGGTGTCATCCATCTTACACAGTGTACATAGTAAGCCAACAGGATTTCAGCCACTGAGTGTCAATCAGTGAATGTGAGTTGCACTAGAATCAGGCCATTGAGAATCAATGGAGATTTGGTAAGTCATCTCTTCTATAATTTTCATTGGTCCAAGTGGGCATATTTTAGTTGCGACTTGCCATGCGAAGCAACAGGAGTTCAGACAATATGTGTTAGGAGCCTAAAATAAAAGGCTCAATTTCCAGAAACTTGGTTTGATTGCACACATATAAGACACAGCTATACAAAAGTCTGGGTTGAGGCTGACAGATCTCTAGTAGGAAAGCATGATTATTTTACCACTGTGTGTATGTGTGTAGCAACATAGCAATATTCTCAAATTATCTCATAAATAGAAGAATATAAACAGTTTAACAATCAGATATCCTCATAAACTCAGTGGCCAGAATCCTATCATGTCTGCCCACTGGTATTAAGTCCAATGGCATAAATCTTAACAGGGAATTACCACTAATTAAAAAGTCAATATTTATATTTCTGGTTGCTCAACTATCATGTGATTTGGTAAACGAAAATAAATACTCTTAACTAGAAGCAGTTCGCCATGGAGATTTATGCCACTGCCAGTGGGTGCAAGAAATTTGTGTAGCGAAAAGAACAAGAGAATTTTAAAATTCAAATGTGGCTCAAATTGGATATGGCACATTTGTTCAAAAAATTCTATGTATCTATCCCTGTTGCATCTATTCCAGCAGCAGAAAGGCAGACAGATGAATTGCTAGCTTGCAACTTTCCCTCTGTCTTATTTATCAGACAATAACCAAACTCAGGATTTACACCCCTACATGTGGTCAGTGGGATGCATGCAACTGTAAGGGTTTCAACTCAGGTCACAAACAGTGTTCAAAAGCAGTCATGCTTTAGACAAAATAAACCACTGCATGCACAAAGCACAATTTAGCTGAATACAGAGGTCTCTGCTCAGGCAACAGATCTGAGGGTTTTCAAGGGATGCTAAGAGAATTTTGATAAACTAGTAAAGTTTCTCACTGGGGAGTAGCACATGTCCATTTAGTTTGCAAGCCTGGTATTGTACAACATTTTAATGTTGTTGGCACTAAAATAATGTGTAGGAAGAATGTTTCAGAATTAAATTATACTAAAGATTCTGAGGTATCTCATTATAGCCCCCTGAGATCATTACTTCTTATAGCATCATTTCATTTTCTTATTTAACCCTATTGGAAGCTAGCTAGTGTTAAATTATTCTTATATGGACTCTCTTCTGTTTTGAAAATGTAGCCGTTAGTTGCTCCATTATTGTTAAAACCTCCGTTTCAGCAGTATGAGAAACAATTGTGGGTGAACTGTTTCAATGAGAAGAAGTTTTTGTTTGTTTCATTTTACATGGAGGGGGAAAATTATTTTTCAGATAGTAAGAGGGTGACATTTATTGCTATCTTATATTATAACATGGTATCTGATATTTGCAAAACTTTAAGTAGGCTTGCTGTTAGTTTGACACATTGATCAAAGCGAATTTTCCCTCTCATCTGTACAGCTTCTCTCTTATTATCCACTTGCAATATAGGAAAGAAAATGTGCAGAGGGCTAGGCTCCTAAAAAGCAAGGTATACTTTCCTTGCAATAAAACTAAGTAATGTAACTTGACTATATAAAAGTCAATTTAAACAGAATAACATCTGAATTAGAAAATAATTAATAAGCATTATTGTATAGTACAGGGATGGGACACTTTAACATGCAGAAGGTCAACAGAACTACCTGTTTACCTTTGTCTTTCTGTCCAATCAATGATGAGTGATGGAAGAGAAGTACAATTTATTTCAAACCACAACTGGGTAGAAAGATGTGTTATTTATGATGCACTTTGAGGACACTTGATACATGTTGATGAATATTAGATATATCATTATGGTGTCAGACTGCTTTGAATTTAAGCCATTTTTATGCAATACGACATTGCTCAGAATTGAGAGAGCTATTTGACAATATACCTTTAAAGTATTACCCACAGGATGGAGTAATTTAAGTCTGTTGTTATTGATACATATTTGTATTTAAAGTGCCATGTTTTGCAAAATAAATACCATTCATTCACACCATAGAAAGATCTTTATGTCATCCATTTCTAGGTGCATTTGTAGCCTTTAAATAAGGTGAGAGGAAAACTACCCATGATTCAGAAGATTAGTTTCCTTAGCTAAGATGATGGACTGGAAGATGAAAGACAATAATGCCATCCTGATACAGATCATTGCCCAATACTTCCTGTAGAGATATCTAGTACATCTGACCTATTGCCTCTTGGGTAACTGCCATTGATATAAATATTTTATTTGCTGAAGTATTATTATCACTTCATTGTCACATCTCAGTTGGAATGAAAGTGTCAGGTTCCTCCTCACATTGGTTATAGCTCAGGAAATTGTACAGAACTTGCTGAGAGCTGTAAAATAAGTAGTGCTGTGCATTGTGAAATCATAAACATTTGTATGTTTCTACCTCTTGAGATTGCCAGAGTCCCTGTTTTTGCAAAGTCATTATCACTAAACTTTAATTTTATTAGGTGACAAGGGGAACTCTTCAGTTTTTATTGCTACATTGCTACATTATTATTGTCAGTATCCTTCTGGAGCATAGAGCTTCCATTCATTCTGTTAATGAGATACTTTGGGTGCCCCAATAAACTGTACAGCTCATAAATGGCATAGTTTTTTGTTGACAAGCTCAGAAGAAATTGATTGAGGGAAGCAATACTGAGGGAAGATACTAGCAGAGGCAATTAGGGGCTATAATGCAAGGTCTAACTTAATATCAAACAGACTCAATAGAAAACCTATCAATATAACCACCAATGAAGTCAATGATGCAACTACCAGCGCTGAAGAAGATGAAATTGAAAGCTTTTATGCAAACATTCAGGAGGAAATTGGTCACAAACCAAACAATACATGCTTTTAATCTTAAGCGACTGGAACACAAAAGCAGGAAACAAAGCAGAATCAAATGTTGGAGAATTTGGTTTAAGAGACAGAAACAAAGCAGGAAAATGACATATTCTGCAAAACCAACAATCTCTTTATTGCAAACATGCTTCAAAAAACCGCACAGATGACTGTAGACACTGTCATTACCAGATGTTAATATGGAAATCAAGTAGACTACATAATTTGAAGCAAGAGATGGAGAAGCTGTAAGTACTCTGCCAAAATGAGACTAGAAGTGGAGTTTGGTACTGATTTTGGTAAAAGGTAAAGGTAAAGGTTCCCCTTGACAATTTGTTCAGTCACGCCCAACTGTAGGGGGCAGTGCTCATCTCCGCTTCCATCCTATAGAGCTAGCGTTTGTCCGACTAGACACGAACACTGTTACCTTCCCACTGTGGTAGTACCTATTTATCTCCTTGCATTTTTCATTTGTCATGCTTTCGAACCGCTAGGTTGGCCGGAGCTGGGACAAGCAACAGGGGCTCACTCCATCGTGTAGATTTGATCTTACAACTGCAGGTCTTCTGACCTTGCAGCACAAAGGCTTCTGCGGTTTAACCCACAGCACCACCATGTCCCTTTACTGATTTTGATACTGAACTATCAATATTCAGCATTAGAATACAGTTGAAAAAGAACACTAAAAGAATAGTAGTGCCAAAATATAATTTAAACAACATTTAAATTAAATGTTGGATTAAAACTCTATATAAAGAACAGATTTGCATTACAAAATTCAACTTATCATCAACCAGAAGAACTGTACAATTCTGTACAAAATACAATTTCTGTAGCAAAAAATAGAGAAAAACCTAGATTAATGATGGACGAAACACAGAAAATTGTAATGGACAGGCAAGAAGCAAATGTAACAGATGACAGAAGTAGGGTCATGACCCTGAATGCAATTTTTCAGAGAGTGTCTTATAGAGAGAAAGAGAACTACTGCAAAAAAAACCAACCAAACAAAAAAAAACACAGAGGAGAATAGCAAAAAGGGAAAAACAAGAGATCTCAGCCAAACCCCCCAAAAAATCAAAGCCTAGATTAGGAATGTTGAATGATCGACAGGGAAGCACACTCTCTGACTAGGAGAAAATAAAGAGAAGGTGAGTACAGTATACTGAAGACTTATGTAGAAGGAATACAAAGTTCTGCTTTGTTCCCTACTTTTGAATTCCAGTCATCTTTGATTATAAGCATATCTTGTTTTGGTGTGTGATTAACTTCCTCTTGGACACTTGCATAAAAGCTTTCAATTTCATCTTCTTCAGCAGTAGTAGTTGGAGCATATACTTGAATTATGGGTATGTTGATAGGTTTTCCACTGAGTCTGGTTGATATTATTTAGTCACTCCTTTCATTTTAGCCCCTAACTACCTGTGCTACATCTTGCATCAGTAGTAGAGCTACTTTATTTCTTCTGAACTTTTAATTTCCAGAGTAGAACACTTTGTAATAGTCTAACTGAGAATATCCTGTCCCATTCCACTTTAGTTCACTGACACCAAGCACTGTGATGTTTATACAATATGTCCCATTTTTGCTTTACAGTTTTCAGTTTACTGTGATTCATACTTCTCATGGTCCATTTTCCGGTTGCATGTGTTGTACAGTTTGGGACTTTCCTTTTCTCTAGTATCTGGTTGTGTGCTTTCTGGCCTGGAAGTTTCATCTTTCAGCCTTTTCTCTTGTTTCATTTTGAACTGTCTCATCATGGTTTACATGGAAAGGAACCGTCAACAATTGTTTATCATTGCCACCTATTGTGCAGTACTAACAAAAGTTACTTAGTGTCACCATCATTGCCTCCTCTACCATTGTCACTTTCAGCTACCACTCCTGCTCAGTAGCTGCCTTGAGAAGGGCAGATACAAATAGGATCATCTCTTGAGCCTTGGATTCTTTCACCACTTGTTTCTTATTTTCTGCTTCTTGATCGTCACATACAACTCCTCCTGTGATTCCAAGTGTGATGCTGAGTGCTTATTTACCAGACAAAATAGAACCACTGCTGTAGAAATATGAAGCATTTGTGTTAGCCAAGAGAATGATTGGACAGGAGTAAAATGAGTAGCTAGATATTTGAAAGGGACCATGGGTTTGAGATAAAACTGCCAGCTAATAAAAATCCAAAGCCTGTAGGGTGCACTGAAGGAGACTGGGCAGAGTATAGTAAAGACTGTAAGTCCACTGATGGTTTTCTGTTCATGTATGGTGGTGGTCCCATTTCATGGGTTAGTCATAAACAAGTTTTGTCTTCCACAGAGTCTGAATTCACTGCTGCAGCTGATGCATGCAGACAGTTGCTATGGCTGGAGAAGCTTCTGAATGACTTCGGGAGCAATGAAGAGATGCCAATCTAGATGATGGAGGATAAACATCTGTACTCTGGGAAAGCTGCTAAGGCAGTGATTGCCTGTCTTTTTCTACAGAGTATGCCTACAATAGACACTCTAACTGACCTGGTTAGGCAATACAGTTCTCATTGTTTAGTCATTAAGTCACGTCCGACTCTTCGTGACCCCATGGGCCAGAGCACACCAAGCCCTCCTGTCTTACACTGCCTCCCAGAGTTGGGTCAAATTCATGTTCGTAGCTTCAATGACACTGTCCAACCATCTCGTCCTCTGTCATCCCCTTCTTCTCTTGCCTTCACACTTTCCCAATATCAGGGTCTTTTCCAGGGAGTCTTTTCTTCTCCTCAGATGGCCAAAGTATTGGAGCCTCAGCTTCAGGATCTGTCCTTCCAGTGAGCGCTCATGTTTGATTTCCTGCCAAATTGGATAGGTTTGTTCTCCTTTCAGTCCAGGGGACTCTCAAGGGTCTCCTGCAGCACCATAATTCAAAGGCATCTATTCTTCGGCGGTCAGCCTTCTTTATGGTCCAGCTCTCACTTCCATACATCACTACTGGGAAAACCATAGCTTTGACTATGCAGACCTTTGTCAGCAAGGTGATGTCTCTGCTTTTAAAGATGCTGTCAAGGTTTGTCATCACTCTCTTCCCAAGAAGCAGGCATCTTTTAATTTCGTGGCCGCTGTCTCCATCTACAGTGATCATGGAGCACAAGAAAATAAAATCTGTCACTGCCTCCATATCTTCTCCTTCTTTTTGTCAGGAGGTGATGGGACCAGTGACCATGATCTTCGTTTTTTTTATGTTGAGCTTCAAACCATTTTTACACTCTCCTCCTTATTTATTTATTTATTTTATTTATTTATTTATTTGATTTTTACCCCGCCCCTCTAGACCATGTCTACTCATCCTCATTCAGAGGTTCTTTAATACCTCCTCACTTTCTGCCATCAGAGTGGCATCATCTGCATATCGGAAGTTGCTGACATTTCTTCCGGCATTCCTCCAATCCAGCCTTCTGCATGATGTATTCTGCATATAAATTAAATAAGTAGGGAGACAATATGCAGCCTTGTCGTACTCCTTTCCCAATTTTGAACCAATCAGTTATTCCATATCCAGTTCTAACTGTTGCTTCCTGTCCCACATACAGATTTCTCAGGAGATAGATGAGGTGATCAGGCACTCCCATTTCTTTAAGAACTTGCCATAGTTTGCTGTGGTCCACACAGTCAAAGGCTTTTGCATAGTCAGTGAAGCAGAAGTAGATGTTTTTCTGGAACTCTCTGGCTTTCTCCATAATCCAGCGCATGTTAGTAATTTGGTCTCCAGTTCCTCTTCCCCTTCGAAATCCAGTTTGTACTTCTGGGAGTTCTTGGTCTACATACTGCTGAAGTCTGCCTTGGAAGATTTTGAGCATAGCCTTGCTAGTATGTGAAATGAGTGCAATTGTAATTGGAGCATTCTTTGGCACTGCCCTTTTTTGGAATTGGGATGTAGACTGATCTTTTCCAAATCTCTGGCCACTGCTGAGTTTTCCAAACTTGCTGGCATATTGAGTGTAGCACCTTAATATTTTAAATAGTTCAACTGGAATCCCCTCTCATCCACTGGCCTTGTTGTTAGCCATGCTTTCTAAGGCCCACTTGAATTCACTCTCCAGAATGTCTGGCTCAAGGTTAGCAACCACACTATCTGGGTTGTCCCAGGACATCCAGATCTTTCTAGTATAATTCCTCTGTGTATTTTTGCCACCTCTTCTTGATGTCTTCTGCTTTTGTTAAGTCCCTACCATTTTTGTCCTTTATCATGTCCATCTTTGCACAAATGTTCCTTTAATATCTCCAATTTTCTTGAAGAGATCTCTGGTTTTCCCCCTTACTATTATTTTCCTCTATTTCTTTGCACTGTTCATTTAAGAAGGCCCTCTTTTCTCTCTTTGCTATTCTTTGGAAGTCTGCATTCGATTTTCTGTAACTTTCCCTATCTCCCTTGCATTTTGTTTCCTTTCTCTTCTCTGCTATTTCTAAGGACTTGTTATACAGCCGCTTTGCTTTCCTGCCTTTCCTTTTCTTTGGGATGTTTTTTGTTGCTGCCTCCTGTACAATGTTACAAGCCTCCATCCATAGTTCTTCAGGCACTCTGTCCATCAAATCTAGTTCCTTAAATCTGTTCACTTCCACCGTGTATTCAAAAGGGATTTGGTTTAGATTATACCTGACTAGCCCAGTGGTTTTTCCTACTTTCTTCAGTTTAAGCTTGAATTTTGCTTTAAGAAGCTGATGACCAGAGCCACAATCACCTCCAGGTCTTTTTTTTTTGCTGACTGTATAGAGCTTCTCCATCTTTGGCTGCAGAGAATATAATCAATCTGATTTCGGTATTGCCCATTTGGTAATGTCCATGTGTAGAGTCGCCTCTCGTGTTGTTGGAAAAGAGTGTTTGTGATGACCAGCTTGTTCTCTTGACAAAACTATATTAGGCTTTGCCCTGTTTCATTTTGAACTCCAAGGCCAAATTTACCTGCTGTTCCTTTTATCTCCTGACTCCCTACTTTAGCATTCCAATCCCCTAGAATGACAAGAACATCTTTCTTTGATGTCAGTTCTAGAACGTGTTGTAGGTCTTCATAGAATTGGTCAATTTCAGCCTCTTCAGCATCGGTGGTTGGTGCATAAACTTGGATGACTGTGAAGTTGAAAGGTCTGCCTTGGATTTGTATTGAAATCATTCTATCATTTTTGAGATTGTATCCCAATACAGCTTTTCATACACATTACTGTACTGCCTTTTGAACAGAAACAAGAGGCAGTACAGTAACATGTCTGAAAAGCAGGTTCCCATACACCCTGCCTACGATCAGAGAGAAAATGCAACACAGGACTCTGTGACATCTGATCAGCGTGCCAATGGTGTCGAGATATATTTAGATAGGACTCCTTTGTGCCCATCTGCCCCCAGTATATCTGCCTACCCAGCACCTACCAACACCTTTATTTTGATTGTGCAGTTATGATGCATAACAATGCCCAAGTAAGAAATTCCAGGATACAGGTTCAACCCTGGGTGAAATTGTGATATCTCTTGTGCTGCATAGACTCATACAGGTGTGATTGTGCAACAGGATTTCAGGCATTCAGTCTTCTAAAGGTCATTTTGTCTTCTCTATAAGCCTCGTAGCAGGAAACAAGAAGGGGCTCTGTTTCATCCACCTCTAGAAAAACTGTGGAACTACGAGTGCTGTGACATAATTCATATCCTAAGTTTCCAAAAGTATTACTTTACAGGCCCTCTCTGAATTTCTTTCACATGCACAATTGAGTTTACCTTACAAGCTGGCTAAGAGTGTTGCATGATGAGCAGACATTTTGTTTATTGTGCTATTGCACAATTTTTCATCACCTAGCAACTTTCTGGCTACCCATTCTTCCTTGTCTAAAAAAGGCATGTGTGAAGAGTGACTTGTGGTGTCTTTCCTTAGGCTTTAATTGAACTGTAGGAACTTGGAGACTGCTGGCTGCCATAGTCATGACTGTACCATGAAAGAGGTGGTATTTACATACATCAGTCACCCTGATGATGAAGTAAACACAATTCTGAATGTGATCCCTGAGAATGAATCTCTTTATATCAAAATGAAAGAGAATGGTCAAAATTTTCACAGGAAAAAATTGATCACAAGATTACAAAACAACAATTTGGTGCAGAAATTATTTCCCACCTTGGACTAATTTGGATTTTATCTAAGTTTATTTTTATATTATATGTAAACCGCCCAAAGGAGACATGTTCTAGATGGGCAGCATATAAATAAATAAATAAATAAATAAATAAATAAATAAATAAATAAATAAATAAATAAATAAATAAATAAATAAATAAATAAATAAATAAATAGTTGGTGGTAAAGAGTTGCCTGCTGAGGTTGCTAATCCTTGAAATCCAGCTGTTCTGTTCTGCAAACAGCACAACTTTTAGGAACAAATTGATGTACGTTAAAGAGTATCTGTAGACATTATCTCTGGCACACCGGGCTGCACAAACTCAGAATGCAACAGATAATGCCTATAGAATTTTATTTATTTATTTTCCCACGCCATCTGGCAACCAGGCCACTATGGGCAGCTAACAACATCAGCAACAATATTAAAACATGATAAAAAAAACAACAACACATAATCAAATAGGGTAAATTAAGACAGATGGTAATGAAGGTGGTAAAAAGGGGTGATGGAGAGGATGGCAAAAAGGATGGTAAATAGGGAGGGTGAGATCTTAGTGCTCCAGGAAAGCCTGGTGGAAGAGCCAGGTCTTCAATACTCTTTTGAATCCATCCAGCGAGGGTGCCAGGTGTATCTCAATAGGCAGGTTGTTCCATAGGTGGGGGGCAACCACCAAGAAGGCCCGGTTTTTTGTTCTGTCCCTCTAGGTCTCCTTCAGAGTCAAGGCTCTCAACCACCATGCCAGTGAAGAATGGGAATTATGGACAGATCTAGCTGGGAGCAGGTGCTCTGATAGGTACCGAGGTCCTAAACCGTTTAGGGCTTTGAAAGTTGTCATCATAACCTTGAAGTTGATTTACAGCAATTTGCTTCCAAAAGTTGTGCTATTTGCATACTTTCACAACAGGATTTCAGTGAATTGCTTGCTTTTGAACAGTAGTATTCCAAACTTCAGTTGTAGTTGATATGAACAGGAACTGGCTGGATTTAAGATTTATCTCCACTGTATAATTTGGTATCTTCTGGGCCAAAGAGAATAGAACCCAATTTTGCTGTTTCTCAAAATACCAATGAAATTTGAAGTCACATCATCAGCTATCTCATTTTGGACAGTGTGATTAAAATGAGTGCAATTAAATGCTGTCTTGGATGAGGGGGGCTACACATTTACTGGCCCATGGAGTGATGAATTTATGCTCGTAAGTGTGAAATATATTTATCCCTTTATTAACATTCATATTCAGAAAGACTGGCTGGCATAGAAATTCTAAAAGACTATAAAAGACCAGATCTCATGCTTGTCTTTGACCTCCCATTGCAGTGAATTCCATACGTTGTCTACAGCTTGGATAATTTTTGTGCATTTGACAATATCTGACAGTTTGATTCCAATTCATATGCAAAGCATCAGTCCAAACCTGATCTGAAACAATAGCTTTTTCTATTCTTGGAGAGAAGGGAGAAAAAAAACCCTAGGATTATAAACAGAAACAGTGCAGGCCTTTCAAAAGAACATTTCCATTTCCAACCTGTTATTCCAACAAGGTGACTTTGCTCATGGATTAGTTAACAGAAAAGCAGAGAATAAAAATTTGAAGCAGAAGAAAAAGACCAATAACCTTTCCTTCAGTCTGCTCTATTTCAGATATGCACTTTTGAATTTGTTTTACCTTGCATACAGCTCTTGAAAAATCCAGATTTTTTTAAAATGCCAGCCTGCTGTGATCTTATGCTAAAAGCCAATTTGTTAATAACTTGCAAAAAATTTGGTTTGGGTTTTTTGTTTGTTTTTGCAAAATCACTGGACTGTATATTTAATTATGTGGAATGTCACAAGAATAACCAAACAAATTCTTCACTGGCCTGTTAGATAACATATAGGGGTTGATGATGGTCATTAATAGATTGTATGTTGTTCATCTCAGTTGTTCCTCTATTTATAAATGCTGTACAGGATAACTATGTTAACTATGTGGTCTAGGTTTAGGATTAAGATTAGGGATGTAGTTCTTTATGTTTCATTCTCATAGTGAGACTAAAAAAATTAAATATTTCATCTTCCTCAGGCAAGATAGATGTAGTAGGGGTTTTTGCACATTCCTTCACCCCTTCAAAATTATAGAAGTGTTCCCCACCCCAAAAAAGTGAATTTTGACAAAGAAAGTCTTGCATATTCTGCAGAAAGCCTTGGATTTTGTCTGGTTTGGGATTGCTGACTGGGTTTCTTGGGATTTTTTTAAAAATATATGCACAGTGTGTTTTTGAGGAAAAAACAGTACTTCTGCAAATATTGTTGCTGTTGGTTGTTCTGCGTTTTTCGGGCTCTTTGGCCGTGTTCTGAAGGTTGTTCTTCCTAACGTTTCCCCAGTCTCTGTGGCTGGCATCTTCAGAGGACAGCAACCTGGTTCAGAACACGGCCAAAGAGCCCAAAAAACCCAGAACAACCATTAGATCCCGGCCGTGAAAGCCTTTGCGAACATATTGTTGCTGTTCTTTTAAAAAGGGCTGGTATTTTCACTTCCATGTATGAAAAAACCCCAAACCACAACCTCTTCTTCTTTTTATAATTATTGTCCTTTTAAATTTATGATGAGGAAATTTGTTAGGATTTGTTGTAATTTTACTTCAGCTCCACTTTTTGCCTCTTTTGATTAACCAGATCTTCATTCATGTCATTTCATGCCCTGTGTAGCAGCCATTTTGTAGTATTGCCATAGTGATTTCTTTCTGCACATCTAATTGCCTTAGGCCTCACATATGAGAGGAGCTTCACACATGGAGGGAGCAAATTAACAGATACAAGATGCTTTGAGAAAGAAGTGTTCGGAAGGGGGCCTTACAAGAAAATTCTGCTCCAGGCCTCTGACTGGCTTGAAAATATGTGTCCTGACATCTATTGAGTACTCCAACGGAGTTATCTGCCTTGTTTTAGAACCAGAAAGCTTTCAGAAGAGTCATTGCAGGAGTATAGAAGTAAATAAAGGTTTCAAACAACAGGACCTGTAGTGGTTCTTGAGCTGAGTACATATCTCAAAAATGAATCCATCTATTTTGTTTTCTCCCATAGTTCAACCTTATGTTTCAAGTTGTTTCAATCCCATCTATGGAGACATAAGATTTTTGACAATTTCTTTGATAAATTATTGTGAAACATACGCTATAATGGAATATAACAAAATTTATAACATGTGGGGGCCCCTCTTATCTTGCCATTTCCCCAAATTCTAAACAATAAAGCTAGAAGTAAGATATAATACTCCTACAGGAACTTTTAAAACATTCTATTTAATGAAGGGAAGAAGGCATGACTCATGAATCACTTCAGAAGAGCTTATAGTGTGATTTCCTTTTGACATTTTAATACTACTTTTCTAATACTTTAATGCTAGCAGAATTTATGTGGAGAAAATAAAAGTAAAAATAATTCTAGACAAAAACAGAGAACATCATACTTCACTCTGCAATTTATAAAATAAGATGTTCTTGAGTAATTTGATAATATAGTAAGGTCAATCACTCATGTTCCATCACTTTTCTATTTGTTAGAAGTCACTCTATTTAGATGTGTGTTACGAAGGTGTGCCTTTGACAGAGTGATTGACAATCAAATACTGGCACAAATCTCTAGATGTTTGCTTCTGGAAAAAGTTAAGTTTATAGTATTTCAGAACAAGTTCAAGAAAAGAGTTAGGCTAAAACTATTGTTTTTCTAAGCTAGTATTTTACACCTCTGCAGAATACTGGTTATGTACAAGATAATTGTATAGTGTGAGTGAATAGGCACAGGCCAACAGCTGGTGTTGATGGTTGTTGTGGGTTTTTTGGGCTCTTTGGCCATGTTCTGAAGGTTGTTCTTCCTAATGTTTTGCCAGTCACTCTGGCTGGCATCTTCAGCTGGTGATGACTTCAGCATCTTCCCTATCACTGCAGGATGCCAGTCAAAAATGATGGAAAGCTGTGGATAGTTTCCTTCCAGAGACCACTGCCTGATAATAGTGTCGTTAGACCCAGCCATTGGAACAAAGGAAACAGGAAGGCAGAAGGATGGAAAGGGACAGACAGTTCCCATTCAAGAAGCTTCCCATCCAGTAGATTACAAAAGGGAAGCTACTGGAGATCAAGGGAAGACTGCAAGGAAGATGGAGAGAAGGACCAGATGGAGAGGGAGTTGGAATTACTGAGATAGAGACAGAGAGTTCAATGGAGGCAAAAGAAGAAGAGGATGGAGCTGAGGAATGTTCTGAAATCCTTTCCTTGTCTGAAGCCAGCATTCCCTAGGACAAAAGGGATTGAGTGGATTGATTCATGTTTGAAAAATAGAACTCCCACCTAGTTCTACCCGTGTCACTCATGCGAGTCAGGAGGTGAGGCTGAGGAGCCTGATGCTGAGGGAGGCCCAGAAGGAAAAAACAAGGAACTGGGCCTTCTTGGCGGTGGCTCCTCGCCTCTGGAACAATCTGCCTCTGGAGATTCGTGCTGCACCCTCACTGGGTATTTTTAAAAATCAATTTAAAATATGGATGTATAGGCAGGCCTTCCCCCCCAGGTAATTCCTGACCCTCTTCCCTTCTCTCTCTATTTGATTTATTTTTGTATTTTTCCCATCTTGCAGAATAACTTGATTGTTATATTTTTATATATATATTTGTTATGTTTTTATGTTGTAAGCTGCCTAGAATGGTCAAAATGACCAGATAGGTGGGGTATTCAATAAATAAATAAATAAATAAATAAATAAATAAATAAATAAATAAATAAATAAATAAATAAATAAATAAATAAATAAATAAATAAATAAAAACTCTAAAGTTGGTTGACAGGAGGTCCTACCAGCAGTAGTCAGAAAGACCCCAACTGCAAAGGTCAAAGTGACCCTGATTCAGCTGAGAAGGTGGGGACATTAGAGACAGTTTAAAGGACTACATTGATAGCCAAGGACTTCAAAGAAGGAGATATTATATCATGAGATAGTCCCCTTTATATATGTGCTTCAGACTTTACATCACCAAGGTTGAAGTGGAACCCCCAGAAGTGACAAAGGGACTGGGCTACAGAATGGAGAAATGATAATGGGTCCAATGACCCCCTGTAAGTTTTAAAATAGTTTTGGAATAAAGGCTTTGTTGGTTGTAAATGCTGTTAGACCTTCTTTATGATGACATCTAGTGTGGTCTGTCCAATTTCTATTTGTCTATAGAGGGACTAAGCATCCTTATAGTCAGCACTGGAATGCATACACATGAAGACTCACCTATACCTATAATGTATCAGTTTATTAAAACACAGATATGTAAGTGAATTGCTAGGCTCAGTTTCTCTATTTCACTGCACTTTAATTGTGAACAGAGACTATTTCACTGAGGCTATTAGCTATCCTATATGAACTGAAATAATTCATGCTCAAAATGTAAACCACTGCAACTCAAACTATGTTGCTCATGTACAAGCAGAAGGCACAAGCAAGCACAGAGAAATTCTAATTATTCTAGAAGCACAAAAAATCCTCTATAGGAGGAAACCTCTAGAACAGGGGTCTCAAACTCAATTCACCTGGGGGCCACTGGAGGCAGAGTCTGGGTGAGGCTGGGCCACATCAGATTTTCCGCCAAGTGGAGCAAGAGCCCAAGGAAGCCACCCAGGAGTTTCCTTAGCCCAGCTGGGACTCTGAGGAGGAGGAGGGGTTCATGAGCCCTCATTGCCAGCCGTGACCTCCTCTGGCTCCTTCTTCACTACCACCACCACCACCACCAACAGGACGAAGAAGCGGAGGAGGGAGGGAGCGCCGGCGACCGCCTAGCGGGGGGGAGGGCATGACATATATTTTAAAAAAACCCTCACAAAATTGCCTTGCCAAAGGAGAAAAGCCCCCATCGGTACTTGCAAAATTAAACAGAACAGGGTACCCCACACAGGTGTGTGTGCACGTGCTCTCTCTCTTTCTCACAAACACACACACACACACACACACACACACACACAGAGGTGTCTGGCAACCTTCCTCTGAGGGCCTCCCTCAAAAAAAGTTGCACTCAGAAGCAGCAGCTACCCCAACCATGGCAGAGGAGCAAACTTTGTGAGGCAAGCCCAGGCAGCCTCCAGAGCTGAGGTGGCTGAAGCAGGACAAAGAGGAGGAGGAGGAAGCACCCCTGGGCACTGAGGTAGCCTCTGGCCATGCTGGTGCTGGGGGTGCCGAGAGAGAAAGAGCGCCAGAGAGCCACTTCCCTGGAAGAGGCGGCGGCAGCAGCAGCTGCTGCTGCTGGCGGCTTGGAGGCGCTCTTTGAGGATGGGCTGGGAGCGAACTCCACTCTCAGGCATCACTCGGTGGCGGCTCAGGCTCTTGGGGAAAAGGACTGGCAGCACGCCTCGCTTGCCAGCTCTCCCCCAAGACAATGCCTCTTGCACCCTCCATCTGGAACTGCAACTTGCCAGTCAGCAGACAGGCAAGCTGGTTGGCAGGCTGCAGTTCCAGATCGTGGGTGCAAGAAGTGCTGTCTTGGGAGAGAGCTGGCGAGCGAGGCGAGGCTTTTTTTTTGACTCTTGACAGCATAGGACACGTGGGCGCTTCAGGGGACAGGCAAGGCGGGGGCCACAGACTATCATCCAGGAGACCGCAAATGGCCCCGGGCCGCATGTTTGAACCCCTGCTCTAGAACAACTCCGGGAAGACCAGTCACTACTGGGAATGTTGCCTGATTGCCTTGGGGAGGGAAAGGGAATGTTGACTGGACAGAAAATTAAAATGCATTTCTGAAACATTGTGGTTGATGCTGCCATTGTATCTCTCAATCTTGCCTCCTTCCAAAGCTTGAGGGACTATTTGTGCCTTTTACCTTGATGAACAATATAAGGCAACATTATGCAATGGAAATTGTGATCTTATACCACACACACGTCCAGGTGGGACTAGCTTTTGGTGGAAGCCATCTGATTCTGCAATGTGCTTGAGCAGCTCACATAACAAGTTGAATTTGTCTCTTTAAAAGCAACTCCCTCTTTTGTGAGAGGCTGTGGTTTCTTTACAGATCAAGACAAAACTGGATTGAAGAAGTTGGTCTGTTTCCTACCATGAATCTAAGATTTGATGCTACTATTTGTTTTTTACACAGTGAATTCTAAAACATTTCCTTTTCCTTTAAGTTATTCCATAGACATGCTTTCTTTTCCAGAGTTGATAGCTATGTGTTACTATATTTCAGCAAGCAGAAAAATTCCCAGAGAAAGAGAGGAGGGGAAGGGAGAATATCATCTTAAATATTATTGTTGATACTATTAATGCCCCCTGTAAAGAAATTCAGGCCACAGATGAAATTCTTCTTCTTGCCTGTGAGATGGTGAGACATTTTTGGTCACCATAAATGAGAAATTTTGCAACAGTGAGACTTATTTTTATGTAAATGCCAAAGAAATGACAAAGTGGAGTGGAGTTGCCTATCAGGTTAACAAGAGGGAGGCTGCAGCTTTAACCACTTCATATTAGCAGTGGATGTGCCACCATGGCTGCTACTTGAAGTGCAAAGCGAAGCTACTTATATAATGAAGTTGAAGAAGAGGGAATATATTTCTTTTTCTCTCTCTCTCCTATCATCTACTTGAGAAGGAGAGGTGGAGGGGGTATTTTTTGCAGCTGTCTCCCATCAGTGTTGGGATCCTTGGCTCCTTCATGCAACAGGGAGCCACTGAGAGGCGCCCAGACCAACATGTGGCTGCTGAAAGAGCAGAATTTTGCCACCTTCCTCTCCTATACTTTCCATTGTCTGCCCCTACCTTCTTGTGCTTTATGGAGGAAGCAACTTGTGATATAATAAGAATGGGAGAAGAGCAATAGTAGCAATAATTTCAACAAGAAACAGCAATAATGACATCCATCTGATCACCTCTTGATCTCACTCACATTGAAGAGCTGCATGATCTATCTTAAAATCCAGGTTTACATACATAGAGAAAATATGGCACTAAGAGATGTATAGAAAAATGCATCACTTATTCTTCCCCTTCCTATGTAAGGAGCCTGACCTCACCTTTTGAGCAGTAGCAGCCCTGCTAAGTAATTGAAGTTCCATCCTACTTCTCATTAAAGCTGCAGAGAGGTTAACTCCTCTTGCATAAACCTTGCATAAAACTTAATGGAAGATACTCCAAGTTCTTTTCTCATGCTAGATACAAGAAATCTCACAGGGCTTGGATATTGTCTCTCTGAGGTGTCTCATCTTGTTGAGACAGCCTGAATCAATGAGAATAGGAATTCTTCAAGTATTCTTCACAACCTTGTATTGCAGTGCCTATCTGAAATGGAAGTTAAGGCATTAAAAGAGAGCATCACTGTGAGCATATTTTGAATGAGAAGCTGGTTTGATCTGAATTTCTTTGGTTTGGGATTACAGCTCCAAAAATAATGTCTTGCTTTCAACTAAAAGTCTCTCTTTCCTTCTTTTATTTTAATTTAGCACCAAAATTGAAATTTCACATTCAGGGTCAATAGAGCTATGAATATCAGATACTGGTGTCAAGCAAGAAAGGACTTATATTGTTTTTTATGAACTTCTTGTGGAATCATTGGAAACATCTGGATGGACTTTCACTCTCTCACCAATTTACTTCTTCCAGTGTCATCTCCCAATTGTGCACTTTGGGCTTAGGCAGGTGTAATGAACTTTGGCTGGACTAGGGAACAAAGTGGGACAAATTTTCAACACTAGCACTCAAGACCCAGTGGACATGTAATGCCCAGGGGTGGATAGAAATGGCTAAAACAGGAAATGTCCATGTGACCATTTTTTGTTTTGATATGGGAGGGTGATATATGAAGGGGACTTTGGAGACCCCACCTCTCTAAAGTTTGTTCAAAAAAGTATACTAGAAGCGTATATTGGTGGCATTGCATAGGCAATGGTCATTCCACTGGAGAGATGACTTCACTAGGCGGAGCTTCTTTGCCCTCCCTCCCGGGATAGCACAACACTTGCTAACATGACCCGGGAGGGGAGGGAAAGGAGTACCCTATTTAAGCATGCCCCCTCCTCATATCGGCCTTTTTCGAGGCTTGAAATTGAGAAAGAGAGCTGCATCTGTGGATTGGCATGCTTTGCACTTTTAGTTTTGGAGGGGGGCTGCAGCGGCACCCCCCTATGGTTTGAGAGCTGGGGAAAGAGCTTCGGTGCTCACCCCTATTCACAGTAGGGCAATACTTAAAAAATTTAAGGAAAATAAAAATTAAGCAGGTGAATGCAGGAAAAGAGCAGCAGGGTTAGGTCCATTAGGGCCTGACCTCTGGCATGGGTTCCTCAGGTTGTCTGTAGAGGCCTGAAGTCCCTGGGTGGAGTCTAACTTTGGCCATATAAATAAAAGAAAACAAACAAACAAATAAAAGGTCAGAAGCAGAGAAGCGAGAAGCAGCCCCATCACTTAGCTAGGGAATTGAAGGGCCATAGGTGAGCAAAACTTAAGGCTCTAGCAGGTGATCTCATTTTGTCTCATTTTTCTGTTTTATAGGCAAGTCAGTTGGCCACTCCAGGGACACAATAGACCGAGTTGGAATCACAGACTTTGAGGGTGCTGTGTTGCGATGGTGAAGTGGCAAGCCATGATTTGATGGCTGAGATCACCAGTCCATTGACAGGCAGCATGGGAGTGCACGGTGGGACAATGGAGAAGTCTTTCAAGAATGAAATGGCCAGGCCCATCCAGGGCACACCTCAGATGGGGTCATCAGGTGAGCTAGCAGTTGCACTGGACACCTGCTGGGCCATGTCTGCATGATTTTGGTCTAGCAGGGGGAAGTCAAGCATGCCCTATAACACAGAGCAACTGGGCACACAAGGGACAGGATTGCAGGCTAGCCAGTGGCCAGTTCCAGGAATACCATCGGGGAAATGGACCACCACTTATCTGCAGGTTTCATTCCCAGCCTCAATCGGCATAACAGCAGGAATGGGGGTGTAGCCATATCCAATCCATCCCCCGATACAGGGTACAATTCGGTGCCTCTGAAGGCCTTGCCTTTTGGCAACTATGCAATGCCCCTAAGTGATCATTTAACCCCCACAACCAAGAAGAAAATGTGGACATTTTTCAACTTCTAAATGGAGAAGTGGATAGCAAGGAATTGGAGAAAGAGGATGAAAAAGACAAGGAGAGGAGTAGGAAATGTAAACCCAAGCACTCCTGGCCCAATTGGCTTCCTGGGTTTTTAATTTAATTTGGTGTCATCATGAAGGCCCAACCGTGGAGAGCCCAGTCCTTGGCACAATACCTGGACTTAATTTACAGGGCCTACATGAATTGCCCAGGGCATGCATGGCTTCTCTATGATGAATCATTTTGTATGAGAGTGTCAATCCACCCAAAGATTTGCTGGGATGAGCCCCAGCCCAGCCTGTGGCTGCAGTATATGATGTCGGCCAGGCTAAATCTGGGAGATAGGTCTGACAGCAGACACCTAATTTGTAGGGCCAGCCTAATTTCAATGCCCATGTAAATGCAGTACAAGTGGTTCAACCCTGCCTGCTCTGCTGGGATTTTAACTCATGGGTGGTATGCTCATGCAAGGTCTTTAAATATAGGCACAAGTGTACTGTGTGCGGAAGTCAGCATTCCAGTGCCAACTGCTTTCAAGCAAGGATGCAGAGAGGTGTGAATAAAGATGTTAGCGGAAATAGGAAACAAGACAGGGGGCTGAGCCCCTGCAAAAGAGATCCAACTCAATTAAGGTAGACATCTTGGAGAACTGGCTGAAGGCTTACCCAAAAAAGGGTGAAGCTATATACCTGCTGGGTTGTTTTCAGGAAGGCTTTTGAATCCCAGTAGTTGGAATATGCAAGAGGTCTTTAGCATGGAATTTAGAATCAGTTAGGGGGATGGAAAATGTAGTTAGAGATAAAATTGATAAAGAAGTCAAGGAAGGATGGGTACTAGGCCTGTGTGAGCACCCCCCGCCCCAGTGGCTCACCTTGGGTCTTTTCCTTAGGGTTGGTGCCCAAGAAAAACCATGGTGAGTATAGCCTTATACATCATTTGTCATACCTGAAAGGCGATTCAGTAAATGACATCATTCCGCCTTCCATGTGATACACCTCCTTGGACACAGCAGCGTGCACAGTTCAGGCATGTGGCATTGGAGTAGAGATGGCCAACTGCAATATTAAGTCAGCATTTTGTCTCCTCCCAGTCCTTCCCTATGACTTTGGTTCACTGGGGTTTTATTTCCAAGGGGCTTTTAACATTAATAGGGCTCTGTCCATGGAGTGCTCTATATCCTGCACTACCTTTGAATGTTTCAGCTCATTTTTAGAGCAGAACCTCAGATGGAGGGTGGGGATTAGGAGCATGGCCCATTATTTAGATCAGTGGTTCTTAACCTTTTTGAAAGAAACGCCCCCTTGAGTCATTGAGGAAGTTATCATCGCCCCCCTCCCCGCGCGGATATCTTATTTATTTATTTATTTATTTATTTATTTATTTATTTATTTATTTATTTATTTATTTAAGACACTTAAATCCAATGACCCCTGAAAACAAAATTCAATTCCAAGAAAATGAAATGCCCCCCAAAAGTAACATTTACTGATTTAGTTGCAAGTGAATTTTAAGACGCAAAAAGAAATATAAAAAGGGCATAAAAACAAACTGCAATGCAGAAACTAAAAATTTCAAGATGAAAACTCTGAAACTAAATTAAGATTGGAGGAAAATATATATTCATGCACACTGTAAAAAGGCTGCAGCCATCTTCACAGGTTTGGCTTGCTCCAGTGCCCCCCTACCGCCCCCCCTTCTGCTCCAGCGCCCCCACGCCACCCCTTTTCGTTTTACCGCCCCCCTGAAAAATGAAATCGCCCCCTGGGGGGCATTATCGCCCACGTTAAGAACCACTGATTTAGATGACTTTCTTTTTTGTGGTGAAAAAGACTCAGGGTGCTGCAAAATCATTTTAGTCATTTCAAGCAATGGCGAGGGAGCTCAGATCATTATCAGAAGAGAAAACAGAGGGCCCCTCTTCTTCCCTCTTTTTCTTAGGTATCGAATTCAACACTCAGACACATGATTGCAGATTAACAGACAAAAATTGAGTGACCTTAAGCAGAGGCCTTTCAGCATGGCAGGGAGGAAGAAGGTTTTGCTCAAAGAGCTGCAAAAGATTGTGGACACCTGAATTTTCCTTGCTGGGTAGGTGAACCTGGCTGAGCCTTTTTAAGAAGGCTGTGCAAGGCCATGAACTTCCTCTGTCAACCATTCCACAGAACAAGGGTGACTCAGGGCATGAGGCAGGATTTGCAGGTATAGATCCAGTTTCTGGACGGGTTTAATGGGGTCTTCTTTTGGAGATCTGAATTGCACCTTACAGCAGAGTCTCAGATGCAGCAGGCTCCCTAAGTGATGTGACATACTTTAAAGGAAGGTGCTGTGCAGGAGTATGACCGGACACCTGGCAACAGAATGGTATCACCTGGGACCTGAGGTTTCTGGAATTTTTGTCCTATTCTGGAAACACTATGGCTATGGGCACATGAGTGGGCCAATTCTGTTGTGTGTTTTTGGAGCAACAATTTAGCGGTAGTTCACATTATCAACAACTTCACCTCATGTTTGGAATGGGTGATGTGCCTAGTGCAGGCATTCTCCCTGCGTGCCCTGCAATTTAATATTATGGTTCAGGCAAGGCACATCCCAAGTCTTGACAATAGCTTAGCGGATGCCCTATCCCATCAACAGATTGAGCAGTTGAGGGAATTAGACCCAGTAGCCATCAAATACCCCAAGACAATTTTTATTTATTTATTTATTTATTTATTTATTTATTTATTTATTTATTTATTTATTTGATTTTTACCCCGCCCCTCTAGACCATGTCTACTCGGACCCTCCAAGGTTTGGCAAATTGGCAGGATGACACTGAATGAGCGATAGGTTTGGCATTGGTCCCCATGGACATGCAAGGGGTATGCAGCAGTGAGTATAGAATTCCAAGAAGAAGGTTGGAATAAGAAAAGAGTAAGCACCCTGTGGCATCCACCCTTGTGCCCCTTGCTAGCTCGTCAAGCCTCAGAGCACACAAAGGCAAACAAACCCCACCCTTTTCACTTGCTGCCACCAGATGATCTCTAAATCAACATTACTTCAGAAAGATTCAGGTCCACACTTCAAGTTCATTTAAACAAAACTTTGGTTTATTAATTACAGAGATTGTTTCATTAATATCTTGAGTAGTTAATCACATCTCAGAATTTCCCAAACTACACACTCTATTACGCTCTCTGACTCTTACTCTCTACTGCCCACCTGACTCTTACATTTCTCTTATTGACTCCCTCTGACTGACTCAGCCTCCGCCTCTTATAGCATCTCTTTCGGCTCTGCCTCAGCAACATGAATATGTATGAACCATTATTTTACATAACACATATGAACCATTACATAATATAACATGAACCATAGAGCTAGTAAATAGAGAATGCTATAGACCCAGACACAAGAGCACCTATTACTCAAGCTATATTGATAAAAATTTGTCAGCGGTGGCCCCGCATATGTAAGGATAACTATGAGGAGAACATATTTCAGACTGCATCACTAATAATGTTTTTCAGAGCTTTTAGACTGACTCAAGTGCTGGCAACTGGTAAGGGTGACACATCCATGGTCGCAATACTGAGGCAGGTGTGTTGCTCACAGATAATAATGTTATGATTTATATACATAGGTTGAAGGCAGATCAGGGAGCAAAGGGAGCCTACATTGCATTTGCCCCCTATTCATTTTCAGAAATATGCCTAGTTGAATGTTATCTTGAGTTCAGAGGTGACAACCAAGGGTACTTTTTTGCCCACAAGGTTGGTTCCCTGTTGACAAAATATCAATTTTGGAAGTTGAGAGACTGCACTCTGCAGAGAATGGGGAAAAAAGCAATCAGTTTGGAATACATTATTTCAGGATTGGAGCGGCTTCCACAGCACCAGCTTTTGGCTATGGACAGGAGGCTATTAAAAAGTTAAGGCTGGTTGCTGACCATGTTTCTTTCATTGCAGGTATGGTGGTGGTGAGGCGGTGGCTGCATACCCTGCTTAGTAGACATAGTTACATCTTCTGGGCAGCACATTATGCAACTACAAAGGCTTGGGGGGAGCAATCTTAGCCTTTGAGCCTCAGCCCAATTATGGTGGAAGGGGCGGAAAGGCATGCTTTGGGGAGAGTTCCACAGAGTGGTTGCCCATGAGGCTTCTTGGCCCCCTGATGTGTTTGGTAATACATCTGGGAGGTAATGACTTGGCCAAGTGCAGTGGCAAGTCATTGATACTCGATATATAACACGATCTACAATTGTTACAGGGGGAGCATCTGGCAATGCAAAACGTTTGGTCCACAATGATTCCTCAGTTGGTCTGAAGAGCAGATTGCTCCCCACAGCATATTAATACGGCACGGAGGAAAGTAAATAAGGAAGTGTGTTAGTCTGTAATGGTTTGGGTACAGTGGTTGGGCACCCCCAAGATCCATGTGGACAGACTGAAGCTTTTCAGGGATGACAGGGTGCATGTGTCAGACTTGGGCCTGGAGTTATTTCTCACATATATTCATAGGGGGCTGTGTCTGGAGAATGATGGATTGTTGGTGGGCATGGGACTTAGTGAGGCTAGTTCCAGTGCTGTGGTGGGTAGTGTGGAATGAAGATGGATTGGTGAGTCGCCTTGTGATCACAGGAAATGTTATAGCTCACTGAACTTTCTAGCACTGCAGATCATGAGATTACAGTGTGTCGGAGGGAGGATGCGCTGGGGCCACACCCAGGCCAACAATCACCAATGGGATAGCAGCTAGAGGTCCAGGGGTGGTCAAATATGTGCTGATCGGGGTCCTGCTATCTTCAGGACCATGGGAATCCGGGACATGGGACTCACCCATGTCCTGGAAAGGGGGTCCAGTAAGACCCCAAGCTGTAAATCTGATTTTGCACTATGGCAAGCCCCTTTATCTGTTTGAAAAGTTTAAGTTTATTATAATTGTTAATAATAAAGTGCAGCCCATAGTTTACCCGTAATACCTGTCTCGCTTAATTATTCCAGGATGGGAAGGCAAAGGTGTATATTTGTTGCGTAGCGGGGGATGTACAGAATACCATTGTGATGAGATGGGTTTTTAAGTTAAAATCTTTTAAGGCATATGGGTTTTGTAATTAAGAAATAAGCCAGAGAGGTTCCATCTTGTTTCTTTGTATAAAGTATCTTTGCTATGCTGACAAGTTGTTTTCTAGGCGAGCAGAGAGAATGTTATTCTGAAAGCCTGAGAAAGGACTCGGTGTGATTAGATAGATGGGAATTGTTGTGACTCTTTAATAAACCACGGAAAACCCAAATAACATCTGGTGTGGTATGGGAAAGAAGTCATGTGATGCAATAGGACTGTTTGCCTAGTAACGAACTCTGATTGGATGACATCGTGGGAAGGTGCGATGAGCCCTTGCCAGTTACTCTTGAAAAAGGAACTTTTTGCCTATGGACATGGTCTTTCCAAGACCGACCTTTCAGTCATTCGTGACCTACTCTTCAGCCATTTGGGACTCACCCTAATGTCTTTCGAGACGGACTGGTGGCCTACCTACATGGACTGGTTCCTATGCTTTGCTGGAATACTTTTGGACTTATGGGATTTTTCCTAAGGACTGTGCATGGACTATTTTCTATGGACTGTTCTATGGAATATTCTTTATAGACTTCTTTTCTTGGAATACTCCATATGGACTATGCTCTTGTAATGTTGTAAGGACTATGGTATATTTACTGGATTTTTCTTTTCTAAGGACTATGGGACATATAATGGATTTTTACTTTTGTTTAGGGATTTTTATTCTATAGGATCACTGAGGACTATAGCCTTTTTATAACCTATTTGGATTATTTTGTTTTTACTAATGAAATACTGGAGTGGAACTGTTTTTATTCTTTTTAATGGCTTTTTGTGTTTTTGTAAGGTTTTTGAACTCTTTTATATTTTTCATGTTTTCTTTGCCTCACTACATCTGTGTAACTAAACAGCACAATGCTAGTTTATTTGTTTTGGTTTAATTTGGCTTTGATACCTAGTAACATGCTTTTTCTTTAATAAAATAAAGATTATAAAACTCATTTGGTTTCCTGAACAGTACACTTGCCATAGGGTCATCTGAGAGTGCTGCCTCGGCCTAGCTTACTTAGAGTCCTGTCAGTGGTGCAAGTTAAGTCTAAGGACTACAAAGCCCACTTGACCTTTTCATAATAATATCTGAGAGTACTAGGGTGTTCTTATGTGGGCAGACCTGTGAGAAGGAGTGTTGTAGCATGGCTAGCTGAATTTGGACTCATTCAGCCCATTTTAGCATGTGCAAACTCCTGATTGCTCTCTGTCCAGGCTTACACATGTGTTCTTGGACCCGTGTTTGCTGACAACCATGTCCTGGCGGAGATTACCTCAAAAAATGAGATAATTGAGGGAAATGGTGTAAAAAAAAATGCAAACATTAATGTATGAAAAAGTCATACACATGTGCATTTTAAAAATATTTTGAAACAGATGCAGAAATGGGATGGCACTAATCTGTGCATGATAATTGCAAACATTGGAGAAATTAAAACAAAGTGATTCATTGATATCTGCTACATCAATAATTTGGAAGTAGCTTCCCTATTGTCTTCCCAAAATGACAAGCATTTGGAAATTTATCCAAGGTTGCTTAATATGAAGATCAGTAAATCCTGAACTATGTTTGTGTTCTCTTCATTCTCCCCACCCCCCACCCCTGTAGAATATCCCTGCATGACATTATTTGGCACTAAGTGTATTTGTACATTTGTCTACTCAGATCAAAGACCGTGTAAGTTTACTGTGGCATCTTGCCAGGTAAGTGGTTGTAAGACTGAAGTCTTAATTGTTTTAAATTTGCTCTAATTTTGCTTGACAATACTTTTTTATTCCAAAATTAGTACCATTCTATTCAACAAACTTTACTCAGAATCAAAGTATGCCTAGGATTCTAGCCTGATTTCAATTCTGTGTGAAGCATGTATATATGGAATTAGACACCACAGCAGTTGGCAGAATTTACTTTAGGGTTATTTCTGAAATATGGATATGTCTGTGATTTGATTATTAGTCAACAACTCTCATGCATCAGCACTTTATTCAACCCATACCAATAAATTTGTTAGTATAATTGAAGAACTCTGCACTAACATTATTAGGTTCCTGGAACATATTAACTTTCAAGCTGTTCCCATGATAACCAATGCATATTATAAAGAGAGGCTCTGTATCCTAATAACATTTTTGAACAATAGTTTAAGGACAAAAGGATATTTGTATTGTACTGTATTAAACAACACCACTCAACTTGGCTGTTTTGCTTCTTCCTGAGGAGACAGAAGAGAATCTTTCCAATAAGGCAAGCTTTAATTTCCAAATATAGTAATGCAGACCCAGCTTCTGGTGTAAAATTGAATATGTCATTCAAAGTTTTGTCCTTCTGGTATTTATTTCTGAAGTATAAAGAGGAGAAGTAAACTTCAAATATTGCTATAAGACTCAAAAGGAAAGGAGGATTGAGTGTTGGATCCTCCTTCCACCATGTTATACGTAGTCAACAACACTTGGTTCTACAAAGTGGCTAGGAGAGGTGGTGACAGCCTGCTTTGGACATTTGCACAGAACACTTTTTAGTTAACATTAGGGATGTTTGCTGTGTTTGGGCCAAGGAAGCAAGATGGATCAGATCAGAGATGTTTGTGTACTCTTGGGTGACAGCAGGATGCAGTAAGATGCAGCTGTTTGCCTCCTGGCAGATTGGCATCTCTTATAGATCAAGCACATTTAGTATCTCACTTTGAGGTTTAAACATGGGATTTGAAACAACAACAAGAGTTTTTACTGCAGTTACCTATTAGGGAAAAGTGAAAGTAATACACTGTTACAGGGCAGAACCATCATGGAAGCCTGAAATTTTTCCTAGAGACTGTGCTGCTGACGAGTTTCTATTGGCTGGCTTTCTGGAATATTCTTTCATTTTTTCCCTTCATTCTCAGCTTAGTTAGGTAATCTTTACTCACATGTTTACTTTATTGGGATTGGGTGTATGTTTGTGTTTAATCATGGATGAATACCTGCATACTTTTACAGGTTTTGACCAGTTGAGAAACAAAAAATGCAACATGTAATTGATTATGATGATGACGACGACAATGATGATAACCACTGCTGCCACTACTACTACCAGCACAGTTCTATGGACTTTAATGAAGGATGGGATGAATATCTCAGTTCTCTGCTTACTCTGGTATCTCTCTATAATATAGAATCTATATTTTAATTTTCTATAGTTTAGTTTTAGAGCCCTGACTTCCCAACTTTCACGTACTGGGAAGTGTTTCAAAATTCTGTGGGGAATACTAATGAGCATTTAAATGGACACAGGAAAGCTCTTTTAGTCAGTTCCTCAACATCATGTAGATGACAACACTTCACAGATCAGCAGAGAGGCAAAATGTTTTGGATCACTTCTTCAGATGATTAATTTACGCCAAGTATTTTATGAAACTCATTTAGCACTTATATATGTCGTGTCTATTTAGCTTGCTAACAATTACCTGAATTAATTGCATGAGTATATGATCCTACTAGAATATGGTCACTAACAAACAAGGTAATTTATCATCTGGCTGTACTGTGGAGATACATGGATTTTGTTTAAGCCCAGTTGAACATTACATACAGATATACAACAAAAAGGGAAAAAACATGATTTTATTGTTTTTTCAATGCTCATTAATGTTGTTAGCAGATTGCTACAGAGCTTTTTCAAAGCAGAAGATTCTACTCAGAGGGGAAAAAAAAGATCTTTAGCAATATCTGAGAGAATTAATAGATGTTCATATTAGTGATGTTTCTCAGGAGCAGTTTGCACATTTCTCCTTTCCACCAATTTTGCTCATATTAAAATAATAGTGACTTTGGGGATCCTGATCAAAAGGAAATTTGTAGCCATTTTAAAGGCAGAATCTTAATCAGGTTTGCAGCAACATTTTGATAAACCTACTGCTGTCACCCTATTGTCCCTGTGATGATGTTGCAGGACTGTGAAAAATATAATCGCATCCCCCTCAAAGCTGGAACATCACCTTTGACCTCCGAGCAGGAGACCTGATCACAGAAACTTCGAAGAACCATGTCCCTGATTTCTTTAATACCACTGGGGGAGGGATCAGAAACAGCAGGACTGTGGCCCTGACAGGTCAGAGGAAGATTAGGAGGATAGTCTTTCTAGCTCCCCCCTCAACAACACTCTTCAATGTTGTTCCACCTCCACCAAAGGAGAACTTTGTGTCGATCCTTGCAAGCTACAGGAAAGAGATTCTTAAAAGAAAAGAAAAACACTGGTGGAAAGGCTCCTCCTTCATCTATCTTTTAGAAATTTTGCAGATTTCTTAATTAAGACTGTTACTAGATAATATTTCTGTGATTATTGTCTAGGATCCCTTTCGTCAGATATAAGGATCAAGAAAAGCAAAATCATGTATGGTTATTTCAAGATGGTGAAATATTTGTGTGGCAAGAGAATATAGTAAGGAAGATTGTGCAAAATAGTACTTTAAAACAAATAACATTTCATACAAATAATGCACAAAATGGTTGCTGCATGGCTTTTTAAGGATTAGCACCATTGGAGAGGGTATTTATGTCCATTTTTTTAAAAAAAAAAACAGCTATTATTCTGTGCTTGCCCTGCATTTGTGCATGTTTATGTGTTTATGTGCACATGTTCTGATTCTGAAAGTGAAAAGATAGATGTTTTGCACAGACAGTTTCCAGAAGTACTGAAAATTATGATGAGGACCATAGCACTCTTTGTTTCACACTTACCTGGAATTGAGGAATCTGCTGGGAGTTGAAAGTTCATTGTTGAAGTGTCTCATCAAGTCCAGCCAACCTAAATTGGATGAGAATGAAGAATTTAGTGAGTATTCTTTACATCACTCACACACATCCCAAGCGGGAGAGTCGTGCTCCTTTAAAGAAATAAGCTGCATAAGTAATAAGCTGCATTGCAGACGTCTCCCTGTGCCACCTGCTGCTTTGAAACTTGGTGGCCTTCATGCCTTCGGAAGTGAAGAATGTCTTTGGATATTTCAATTTCTTCTAAGATAAATAAATAATTGATTTAAAAAGAGATAAATTATTTTTAAAGCAAAAAACCCACAAATACTCTATTAGGGGGCTGCCATTCTCGTCCATTTCCTCAAATTCTGACAGCTATTACAAAGTCATACTGATGGTTGTTGTGGGTTTTTCGGGCTCTTTGGCCGTGTTCTGAAGGTTGTTCTTCCTGACGTTTCGCCAGACTCTGTGGCCGGCATCTTCAGAGGACTGGTGAAACGCTAGAAAGAACAACCTTCAGAACATGGCCTAAGAGCCCGAAAAACCCACAACAACCATTAGATCCCGGCTGTGAAAGCCTTCGTGAAAACAAAGTCATACTTGTTCATTTGTTTCTAACAGGGAAGACTCATTTCTTAGGATAAGTGGGGCACAGTCCCTCATGCCTAGAAGAGTGGGCAGAGAACATAACTTTTTCTCAGCAGGAGATCCCTTTCTGTAGGGCCAACTGTGAGGTTAGAACATTTGTGCTTGCTCTTTCGCTTACTTCATTTCACGCAGATGCAGTGAGGAGAAAAGAGGCAAGCTTGTCAGCAGCCCAGGCAATTTCCTGTGATGTCCTCCAGTTCTGTATTAATAGTTGAACAGCTCTCTCTGATCCCCCAGAGCAATATCACTCAGCGAGAAAATGAGAATAGATGGACACTGATGTGAGCACTCAGGCAACCCATTTCCCTCCTTTTTCCTAACATTTATCTTTCTCTCTGGCCATAAGCTGATTGGCCAGTGGTCAGTTCCTCTTTGTTCTGCTGCAGGTTGAGCACATTGGCTCTCCTCTCTAGCAGCTACAGTGATGTCTGCTTATGCTCAGGGCCCAGCAGCAAAAACAGCACTTCCAAGCCAGCAAATGTAAAAATAAAAAATACAGATTTCTGAGGGAAAGGGGTGTGTGTGTATGTGTGTAAACACCATAGCAGCAAGACAGCGGGAAAGGTAAAAAGCAGAGTGTATATGTGTGCTAGGGGAGCAAACAGCTCAAGCAGACTATGCTGCATCACTTCATGTGGTGAGTAAAAACATCTCATTCTTGTTTATTTCTTAAGCTGCCTCTGCTGCTTCTGCCTTCCTTCACTGCATCAAGCCACTCCACTCTCTTTCTCCCTGCAATGAAGGTATGTGTGTATTTCTGCAGGAGTATACAGGACTGCAGCCTCAATATGTGCCTGCTTGGTTTAGGACAAGTATCCTACATAATATGTGAAAACAATTGTTACAAATTATGCAGTAATAACATGTGCCTCACCGGATAGAATGACACAGAAAAACGTTTGGAAAAGAGCCCCACCCCCACTTCCTTTCTTCTCTGTATTTGATTGGTTTTAGTATGAATTTGCACTGAGACAAAGATTCTTTCTCCTGAAGGAGAATTTTGTCATATGAAAAGTCAGCTTCTCTTCTCAAAATAAATAAATGTGGAAAGGAAGAAAACTTAAAGACTGGTGAGGGAGGCAGAAGAGTTCTAAGGGAAAACTTTGTTAAAGCTGGGCAGAGCAACCTTGATTAAAATAAAGAGGATGAAGTTTCTCTAGGTAGATTTTTTTCTTTTTCTTTTTTTTTGCCAATTTGTGCTACTTCTGCTTCTGAGTGTTTGTCAGACTGAAAAGGGAAAATAGGAGATGGGAATGTTTTTTTACTAATAATCCTTTGAACAGGGAATGCAGCTCCTTAGCCAAAGTATTCCATCATAATCCTCCAGAGTGGCGATTGAATTTATTAGAAATAGTCATGGGTTGCTGGGGAAGAAGAAGCAATGGCATAATTTAATAAAGTACACTGGGGCAGTGCGTGCATGTATAGATGACTGCATGACTATGTGGTTAACAGGTTATTCTAGAACAGTGGTTCTCAATCTGGGATTCGAGCCTCAGCACAGTGACATCAGAAGCCCCCAAAATAGCAGTCAAGGTTGAAGGAAAGCCAGGACAAGTCAGAACAAGTAAAGGGAAGTCTAGGAAACTTGTGGAGGTCCTTCTTTTACTCTTCCCTATGCAAGGATATGCATCTCCTTCAATGTTAGCTGAGTTACATCCAACCACACTGGAATGCTCTGCCTCCGTGAAGGTTTGGTTTACCAACTAGTATAATGCATACTTGTGGCTCAAACCTATCTACCTATAGATAGAATCATACCTATTGGTTTGTGCAACTTGCTATGGCTAATTGACTAGGTGCCAGGCTGAGCAGCATGAAACTTGCTTTAGCTAATTGACTAGTGACTAGGTTTCAGTTACTTCCCTGGTCACTTGCACAACTGTGTAACTAAGATGTAACTACAGTAAGACACACTAAGCTCCTCATCAACTGTTTGCAACTACCTGCGGCAAGTTACACAGATCTTAGGAGACTATAAATGGAATTCCAGCTTATCTAGCAACCTAGCTATCCACCCACCTGTCTAAAGTTATCACATAAATACAAACTGGTGCAGTATGAATTAGATTAAAGTTTACATTTGAACAAATTATGATACTAAGAGATAAATGTATGTGTTCATTTGTTACATGTCTCTCTTTATAGTTCAATTATCTGCAAATAATATAAACATGAATTGTTCTCAATAAACACAACATTTATTATTTCAAATTTCTGTATCTTAATCCTGATTTTGCTCACCTTATAGATTTCTATGAAGGTGTCAGAAAGTTCTAGTGCTAATGGCAATCATTTTACAGAAGCAGGAATCTGGAGGACAATAGAAGGTCTGCCTTATATTTTCAACCTAGAAACATATTTGTGAATTCTAGGTTGATTGTTCACTTTATTTCACAATATGGAAATAGGGATACTTTGCAGAAACAGATACAAAGTTAATTATCTATGAAGTGCAGTGTTTACTGGTACTTTTATTATGAAGAAATTGTATCACCCCATGGATCACCAGCTGTCAAGAAGACAGCATGATTAATGACACATTTTGGGAACTCTGATTAAGATAATCATCTAGTCAAGCTATAATATATGATAACACCAGAGCTACTGGAATCTATATCCAAGGAAGTCACCTCCATTCTATGGGCCAGTATTCAACCCTCTCATAAACTGGCTGAAGTTCTCATGATGAATAAAATCGAATTGCATCTCCATATTCATAACATCAACCATTTTTAAAAAGACATTATTAAAATTTTAATGTAATAATATAGAAAATAAGCACACATTGCCAGTTCATCTGCTTTGGAATTCATCTCTAAAAATGCACACTTTGGAATATTCATACTTCTTAAATTTCTGTTTCTGTATCTTCACAGAACTGTGTCAGCATGCCATAGATGGTCTGTGTTCAGAGTATGGGGTTGATGTCTATTTATAGTGGGTATATATCAGGATTCAATTGCCAGTGACTGAATATGTCCCTTGTGTAAGAAAGGGAGAGAAATGGTAAGAGAAATGTAAAAATATGACTGAACTTTACAGCAATGTTGTCACTGTATTTGAAAGCAACATACATTGGACCCTTGACTTACAGACGGCTCCACTTACAGACTTTTCGAGTTACAGACTTCTCTGGCCACAAAATTTAGGTTCGACTTGCAGCCGGAGAATTGACCTACAGACCAGAAAAAAACAAAAATGGAACAAAAATGGAACAAAAACGGCCGGTTATGGATTAATCAGTTTTCAATGCATTGTAGGTCAATGGAGACTCGACCTACAGACTTTTTGACCTGCAGCCACCGTTCCAGTATGGATTAATTCGATAAGTAGAGGGTCCACTGTATCACTGTTGGTAATAAAGTCATAGCTATTACATATGTAGTGTCCAATAGGTTTATTTTGAATTAATGATCATTTGTTGTGAAACACATTTCTCTATTATGGTTTTAAAGAAGATGACGTCAACAAGAAACCTCTTTCTATTTCAATACCTGTTGTTATATGTATGCTGTCAAGTCGTATGGCAACACTATGAATGGAAGATCTCTAAAATGCCCTGTCCTCAAGAGTCTTAGCTCTTGCAAACTCAAGCCTATGTTTCCTTTGAGGAGTCAATCCATCTCATATTTGGTCTTCACCTGCTGCCTTCAGCCTTTCCCAGCACTACTGTCTTTTTCAGAGAATCCTGTCTTCTCATGATGTACCCAAAGCAGGCCAGCATCCATTTCAACATGTTTGCCTCCAGAGATAGTTTGGGCTTGATTTGCTGTAAAGGTAAAGGTTCCCCTTGACATTTTTAGTCCAGTCGTGTCTGACTCTAGGGGGGTGGTGGTGCTCATCCCGTTTTCAAGCCGTAGAGCCAGCACTTGTCCAAAGAGAGTTTCCGTTGTCATGTGGCCAGCATGACCAGGGAACGCAATTTTACCTTACCACCGAGATGGTACCTATTTATCTACTCACATTTGCATGCTTTCAAACTGCTAGGTTGGTGAGGAGCTGGGACAAAGTGACGGGAGCTCACTCCGTCATGTGGATTCAATCTTATGGCTGATGTCTTCTGACCCTGCAGCACAGGCTTCTGCGGTTTAGCCAAATCATTTTTTTCTTATACTTTTTTAATTGTACCTCTTTCAACATCCATACATGGTGATTGGAATGTGATAGTGTGGATGATCTTGGTCTTTGACTCAAGCGACACATCTTTACACTTCATGATCTTTTCTAGTTCCTTTATTGCTGCCCTTCTGAGTCTAAGTTTTATTTTGCTTTCCTGGCTGCAGTCTCTGTTTGGACTGATGATTGAACCAAGGTATACAACTATTTCAATTTCTTCATTGTCAATGTTAAAGTTTTGTTTGCACACTTGTGCACAGACTATGCATCTGTTTTCAGTACTTCTGTTTTCCATTTTCTAAGGGGTAAAAGTGTGCAACAGCTGCACCCTGATTTGGTGTTTTTGTTTTGTTTTATTTTTTTAAGACTGGTGTACCTAAGACCAATTTGGAGGCTGTTGAGTTTGACTTAGGACAACCATATCTTTGGGAGAGAGAAACAGCAAAAAGCACTGAACACTGTTTGTGTCTTATTCCTTCAGCACTGAGACTAGATTACTGTGGAAAATCCAGTCATATTGATGTAAAGCTAGAGCTGCCTGTCTTCTAACTCCTTTCTCTTTCTGTTCTCCTTTCAAAAGACCTTGGGAGTAAGGTACCATACAGTCTCTGTATCTCTCTGAATCCAAACCTCTCTCTGAATCCAAACCTTTCAGCCCATATTGGAGAAAACCCCACTTTGATTCACACACCTCACATACCTGCAAATCAGCCCTCTTCAGTCTGGGGTTCAAAGCAGATCCCCAGTAGGCAGGGTATGCATGGAAGCTGGTGTGAGAATGTAAGTGACAGAAGTACACACAATAGTCAATTTCTCAATTATAAAATGTTGAATTCTGGGATATTCGGATGTATCCAGTACAGTACGTTTATGAATGCGACTATCAGCTTCCAGTTTCTCTCAAAATTGTAGTATACATATTCAGGTTCCCAATATATTATCATTCCTTTGCCTGCATCCCATGGTTGCCCAGGATCCATTTCCAGTGCACTGAAAACTGTGCTTCTTTCCCTTCCCTTGTATCTCTTTCCTCTTTTTTAAAAAAGTAGAACTAATCATTCACTGCTTTTGCAGTTAAGACTTAATTTATAATCCTTTCTAGTAGCCATCTCCTAATCATGATTTAGCAATTAATCTCGAGATTATTAATTACTCTCATTGCATCTAACCTTAATTAAAGCATGTTCTGTAAGAGTGTTTGGGGGAAAGAACTTTCAGAGGAATATGCCAGAGAAGAATTTCAATGAAGCTGAATGAAGCAATCATCCGGTTGAATGGCTATCATGGTGTCCAATGTGGTTCCTAGCCAGGATCTTGTTTATGTGGAAGGAACAATACTAAAGGGATAATGCATTGTCTTTTGGTTTAGTTGGAATGATGGCAGTGCCCTTTGCTAGACCCATAGAGAAGGGCCAGTTACATGCAATTGGATGTGTGCACGTGAGGCAGCTGCTTCAGATAGTAGGGACAATTTGTCCATTTTTAAATTAGTTATTAATGCAATGTTTTTTCTCATACAAATGAGAAAGGTGCTTGTGAGATTTTATGCCTCTTGCCAAACGATTTGGGTCAATGGACTTCACTGTGGTTGACTCGGTAGACTGGAATATACACATGGCATAGCCAAACACTAAAATGGTCACCTACTGTAGGCTGCCGATGTCTTGTTTCTAGGTACAGGCATTGAAAGATTTTTTTTTCACCTAGTAAACATAGTGATTTGTTTGAAATGTGGTGCTGGAGGAAAGCTATGCAGATACCATGAACTGCTAGAAAGATGAACAAATCAAGCTGGAAATATATCTGGAGGCAAAAATGTCGAAACTGAGGCTGTCCTGCTTCAGCCACATCATTAGAAAGCAAGATTCTCTGGAAAAGACAATGATGCTGGGAAAGGTGGAAGACAGCAGGAAAAAAGGAAGACCAAATACAAGATGGATTGGCCCTCTAAAGAAAGCTACAGGCTTACGTTTGCAAGAGCTCAGCAGGGCTGTTGAGGGTGGGACATTTTAAAGAATGCTTGTTCATGGGGTTGCCATAATTGGAAGGCGACTTGACAGCACATAACAGCAGCAATAATATGAACAGCAACAACACATAGTGAAGCAAACCTAGTCCCATTGCCCCCTTACCCCAGAATAAAATATGCGAGACCAGTAATATGGATTAAACACGGGCCACACTTTATTGAATATAATCATTGTTGCTAATCCTTTGGCAAAAGGGGGTCCTGCCGTAGTGGCGAGTCAGGTTTCAATACGTAGGTCTAAATGGACCCTTCTAACCAATCAATGTGCTAGTCTCTGGCCCAAGTTCTCCCAGCCCTGAAGACAGTGAGAAACTCTGCCGGCCCAAATTTGACCACCCCAAACCTCGAGCCACTCTTTCCATGTTGACTGTTGGTCCGGGTGTGTCCCCAGCACATCTTTTCCCCCCAAGCACTGTAAACACACGATCCACAGTGCTGGGAGTTCAGATGAGCTATAATTACCTGCCGTTGCTATGGGACTCCCCAAAATACCTATTTAATCTGCACTAACCGCCACTGCCTAGGGACTAGCCATGCTAAGTCCCATGCCCACCATCAAGCTGCTCCAGCTCCCAAAGCAGCCCCCCCTTGATGTCTTCAAGGAAGACATCCAAACCTCATTCGGAAAGATGTACACCATCTGACCAGAAAAACTCTGGCCTACCGAAGCGGATCCTCTGGTGACCAATAACGGATCCAAGGCTTCTGCAAACAGCTCTGCAGACTTCCCTGTTAACACTCTGTTGGGAGGTGTTACGGGTAAAAAATTCCTGGCATCCCTCCATGACAACCGAGGGATGATTGTTGACCAAAAAATGCACATGGCAGGATATGTGGCCCTCAACCAATTGAGGTCACAAATCACATTGATGATCAGGGCTTTCTACAATGCTGCGCCAAATTGTTAACACCCAGGTGTATCACCAACACCTCCAGTGGGTGGTGCCCAAAGGCGACCACATGACAAAGCGATGTCTCCATTCGATATGGGCCTCCGCATCAAGGCCAAGGCTGCTCACCCATGGGGATGAGACAGCGTACTGTGCTGCCCAAGAAACATAGCTGTGGCCTACGATCTTGATGTGTCTTCTCCTGGTCATTGCCAAGCCACCTGCAAGACATAAACACAACAGGCCCCTGCCCAGATGTTAGGAAGTGCCCTAACATACCTATGATAAGATGACGAAGCTCATCGGCCCAACTGCTTATTATCCACTGGGTGGTAGCCAAGGGCCACCACCGTGGATGCTGCACCAATTCTAAAGGAATGGATACGAAATCTAAGACACTGAACGTCTTTTTGAAGGGCCAAATCTGTAAACTTCCAGAACTGGTATTCGTCAAAGGGGAGCCATCATGAGCAAAAAGGTAGCCTGGGTTTGGAACCCTAAGTTTTAAATATGCTACCATAGCCTTGATGGGGCAGATTAACTTGATGTGACAGCATGCCAATTTAATACCCAATCTTCTACCCCATTGATCAGCCTTGAACTCGGGTGATATAGGAGCTCTCGAATCTTTAACCCTGCCTCTTTCCTTAGACCATCCTTCAATCATTTTTTGGATACGGAAATTGATGAATAGTTTTGGAAACCCTTAGTTTTAGTGTAAAAAGCTAGAGCAGATAACCTGTCCTGTATAATCCCTGGTGCCAAACCTTGCCTATTTAAGGACACTATAAACTGCTGAAGATGGTCAACCGGGACTGGCCATGAAGGATCCAAGCCCACTAAGTCTCTAAATTTTTGGAACTCTATACTCACTGCAGAGTACCCCTTTCTTGTCCTTGGTGCCAGGGCCAGCCCTATTGCCCTCTTTGCAACTTCACGCCAATTTGCCAAACCTCTGGGGGAGGAGTCTGTGGGAACTCATTGGCCCCTGGATCTAATTCCCTGAACCATTTGATCTGTTGGTGTGATAATGCATCTGCTAAGCTATTGTCTCTAAAAAGACCCATGGAAATGAAATCCCAACAAGTCAAAATCCGGTTGGTTAACTGGCAAAATCCAAAATGAAGATTTAATTTTGTTAATTCTGCCCCTACTCTACACCAACGGATCATGCTAACTGCCTCATCAAATGATGTATAGCAGACGGTACATAGCTTCTGAAGAATGGCATCGTTAACCAAGCCCCCTTCAGGATAAGACAAGTGCTGGATCAGTTTAAACTCGCTGGGTGCTTACTTTGGCACAATTCCTAAGAGTGAGACCCTCAGTGTATCCAAAGGAGGTGTTGTGAATGCTCCCAACACTCTCCCCTCTCACACCTCCTTATCTATCTTTTCTTGCACTACCCTTTCCATACTGTGTATAGATTTCAGGGTTTTTGCAAAAAATGCTTTCTTTTCCCCAGCTGCTGGTATCTTAAAGCCTTCTCTAAAATCTAATAACAAATAACTAGCATCATCCCGCCTGGGATAGTGTCACAGCCATGTTTCTAAGACTACAATTTTAATTGGACTGGGCCCCTTTAACAGGGTTACCACCTCCACTATTGGGTTTCTTCCCACCTCTGGGGCCTTTTGCATGCCTCAAAGCACCAGCCCTGAAATATGTGGCACTGGGATGCTGTCCTCCACACATCGTGCATTCATGCCTAAACCTACACCGTTTCTTGGAGCACACTCCCCTTGAGTTGTACGCCCAGCAGAGCAGGTGGGGTTGAACCACCTACCCTGCACTAACACAGGGAGTCACATTTACAGCTGGTTTCCTAATCAAATGCCCACTATTGTTCCTGTTGCCTAAATTGGGCCTGGCTGGGGTCATCGACTATAACCAGAGGCCAGCCAGTGGCTCATCCCAACACAAATTTGGGTGAATGACACTTCTCATATGGAACATATCATCATAAGAAAGCCATGCCTGCCCCACAAAATCCATGTAAGCTTATAGATAAGATCTAAATCTTGAAATAGGGACAATACCCACCAAGGCTGCACTCTTACTACCACACCTGTGTAGCTCAAGAAACCAGGTAGCCAATTGGAACCCATTCTGTCTTGCCTTTTGTGCCTACGCCTCTCTTTGTCCTTCTCATCTTCCTTATCTAAATCCTTCTTTTCTACGTTTCTATTCAGTAACCCAAACAAATCCATGTACTTTCCTTTTCAAATCTTCTCCTTGGTCTCTGGTGTCAAATGGTCACCCAGGGGCATCGTACCATCCCCAAATGGCAAGGCTTGTAGAGGCATGGTACTGTAGCCCATGTCTGGAACTGAAGGGTATGGCCAAACCCCCAAGCCAGCAGCTGGAGTCACCAGGGCTGAAACTGGAGGTTGGACAAATGGAGCAGCCCAACTGCCTAAATGGGCACTCATATAGGGCCATGACGCACTGAAAACCCCAGGCACCTGTGAATTACCAGCTGGATAGGGCTCCAAATTAATTTGGCCACTACCAGGCCAACACCACACCGGCAATGTTGATGACAAACTGGGAATAGAGGTTAAACTGTTGCCTGTCCAAGGCCACACTGGGAATGGTATAGCCATGTCATGTGTATGTGTTTGCCCCATGCTCAGCCCAGGCCATGCAGAGAAATGTGATGAAGTATCATGTATAGAAGGGGACTCGCCTGACAAAGGCAAGGTGACAGGCTCATCTCAGCCATCTGTGTCATTCCAATAAACTTCCCCTGATATTTCCTGCCTACCCAAGGCTGGCATAGCAGACACTACTGTAAGCAGCATAGACCTGTCATTGTTGGTGTCCCTGCGTGTTGCCTGCCCTGACGTCCCCTCGGCTTCCATTCTGGCTGTGCTTTCAAGCTGCTGCTCTGCTTCTAAAATGACAATTCTGGTCATTAGGTTGTCAGCCAAAGCCCTAAACTTAGCTCTACAGTGACCCTTGGATTCCCTAGCTGACTGATGCGGCTGCGCCTCAGCCACTTTAAGGGTTGTCTTAGCTGACCTGGCGGCTTAAAGAACTGCAATCTTATTCTGGAGCTGCTGCCAAATAGGCCAAGACTCCTCATCTGAAGAGGACTGGGGCAGTGAGACCTGCGGTACCAGCCATTTTTTTGGCCGGGTGTTTTCCCTTCTTATTGCCTTTCCCCTTCCTCAATGCCATTTTGCATTCTAGGTTTAATTCTGGCCCCTGAAAAAACCCAGACTTCAATATCCAAGCCCCTTATTCATGAAGCGACCTCAAGTTTACCGATGCAATACTAAGAATGGGTCTAGGTATAGGAATTACAACTGTGCTGCTCCCTTGGAGTCCTATACCAGTAGGGTTAATCTTTTTTATTATTATTATTATTATTATTATTATTATTATTATTATTATTATTATTATTATTATTATTATTATTATTATTATTATTATTATTATTATTATTATTATTATTATTATTATTATTTTGAATACGGCTATATGTATAAGCCTCAAAGAGCCCCACTGATGGAACGAAAATTAAACTATTATCCTAATATCTATAATCTTAATCACATTTAATTACAAAATTAAATTAAGTCAATATTCTGTAATTATTATGCCCAGCACTTTAGTTGATTACTTAAATTACTCCAATAGTTTTAATTTTTCAAATTGTCATCTGCACAATCAGTGCCTAATTAGCTAAAACTAAAGCCAGCTTATCATGAATTATAAAACTAAATCTCAATCAAATCAATTAAAATGATCACAAAGAAGTCTATCAAATAATCAAGTTTGCTATGACCACTCCTCCAGAAATCTTCTACAGCCAACCATTAAGTATACAATTCAAAAATGGGCAGCCAATAGACACTTGGCACTGAAGCAAGGAAAAAAGGAGGTGGGGGGAAAGGCATGCTGCTCTCTTAAAAATGTGCTCCCTCCTCCTCCTCAGACTAGTGCCAAGAGATTATCGAATTAATTTTTTAATACTGCTCGCTGTTACGTTCGCAGGGAGTTTCAACAGGCAAAAGTCCAATAAGCCAGTCCAATATCAGAAGTCCAGAAAATGCAAAGCAGATACCAAAATGCCAAAGCCAAAACACAAACCATAGCAGTCAGAGTCCAAAGCCAAGGGTTCAGGAAAAAAAAGGTCCAAGATGAACAGGAGCGTGGATGTGAGCTAGAGTGTTGACTTGTTGCTTCCATAAGCTTCCAAGCCTTCTAGGTGCAGATTATATAGCAAGACAGTCATCAAACTCCTAGAAGCCTTCCATCCCATTAAAACCCAGGACTGGTTGACCTGATGTTCCCGTGGGAAGCATTAATGTGATCCTCTGACCTTCATGTCATGAGTCTTTGCTGAAGTTTAGCCCTCACTCTGTCTACTGGGGGAGGAGAATCTGGTGGTGATTAAGCTGTCTGTGCTTCTAACTGCCCAGCATTTTCCTCAGCTGTAATTAACCCCTCAGATTCCAGATCTAATTCGGCTGAACTCATGACACTTACTCACCCCTATTCTTGCCTATTTAATTTTTTTAGTAATAAATGAATTATTTATGTTTGGGAATGCTGCTTGTGCGGCCGTGCAGCTAGCGCAAGCGCTGCTGATGCACCCCCCTTTCAATGTATAATCAACCCCGATTGGTGTTATAATAAAACCAATAAATTAGATGTAAAATTAAAAGTGAATCAAGAACCAGATAAGCAAAAACTGAATTTGAAATAAATGCCAAACCAAGGGAGGGAGCCGATGCTACTCTCCTGATCCGAAGCACTGAGCTGTTTGGGCCTGACTACTGACAACACAGTTAGATAGAGGACCATACAGCCAACTCTTCTCACAACAAATGCCTGCAAGAAAGAGGAAACAAAGAGGGGGGAACAGCCCTTATATAGGCTATTGTTCCCCCCTCTCCTAAAGCTACTCACATGAGACTAAACAGAGATATTGCATCCTCCGGGGAAGACGCCAAAGGTAAGCCCAAGTGGTTTTCTCTGGAAGGTCTTGAATAACACATCTTCTCACGTACATCTTTCTTCAGCTTTAGAGCTAACTGTGGAAACCTTCAGCTTTCATCTGTTGTGAGGCCAGGGTGATTTCTAAAAGAAGCAGCATTGCCTTAAGTTTTTGAATGTATTTCTTTAGTTGATTTATACCTTATTTTCTCCCAGAACTGGACTCCATAAGCTGTTTGTTTGACTCCAATGAGTTTGAGAAGCAATTAAGATTATTCCTCTTTTATTCTACTTCATTCTCATTTGTGAACCTATCTGTTTTTGTCATTTTCCATTTCCCTGTCATATTTGAAACATATTTTACAGTTTTTAAATCACATTTTGACAGTAGTATCTAATGACAGTAGTGGTTTATAATGTCATCTTATATATTTCTACTCAGATGCAAAACCTGAGTAGATGTAAAACCCATTGGGTTCAGAAGACCTACTTACCATGAAAAGTATATGGCCAGATCTGGTGCTAGCAGACAGAGTCTATCCAGAATCACAGTGTGGATTTCGCGCTAATAGATACACCATTGACATGGTATTCTCCCTCAGACAGTTGCAGGAGAAATGTAGGGAACACAGACAGCCACTTTTTGTGGCTTTTATAGATCTTACAAAGGCCTTTGATTTGGTTAGCAGGGATGGCCTTTTTAAAATACTTCTCAAGATTGGATGTCCACCTCAACTCCTTAGCATCATCAGGTCCTTTCATGAGGAAATGAAGGGCACTGTAGTTTTTGATGGCTCAACATCACATCCCTTTGACATTCAAAGTGGAGTAAAACAGGGCTGTATCCTTGGGCCGACCCTGTTTGGGATCTTTTTTGCTGTCATGCTGAAGCACACCTTTGGAACAGCAACAGAAGATATCTATCTCCGGACTAGATCAGATGGAAATATCTTTAATCGCTCTAGATTGAGAGCAATGATCAAAGTCCAGCTGAAATGCATGTGGAACTTCCTCTTCGCTGATGATGCAGCTGTTGTTGCCCATTCTGCCAAAGGCCTCCAACAATTTATTCATTCTTTTAGCAAGGCGTGCCAAGATTTTGGATTAACAATCAGCCTGAAGAAAATACAAATCATGGGCCAGGGTGTGGGCTCACTCTCTTTATTACCATCTCTACACAAGAATTGGAGGTTGTTCATGATTTTGTGTACCTTGGCTCAACGATCTCTGACACTCTAGATGTCAAGCGGGATAAAGATATTGGCAAAGCAGCTACCATGTTCTCTAGACTCACAAAGAGAGTATGACTTAACAAAAACCTGATGGCATATACCAAGATCCAGGTTTATAGAGCTTGAATCCTGAGTACACTCCTGTACTGCAGTGAGTCCTGGACCCTTTGTGCATGGCAGGAGAGGAAGCTGTACATGTTCTATATGCATTGTCTCTGATACATTTTTTGCATCACCTGGCAGGACAAAGTTCCTAATAGTTTAGTCCTGATATGAGCTGGAATTGTTAGCATGTACACATTACCAAAACAATGATGTCTACATTGGCTTGGGCATGTTGTGATAATGGCTGATTGTCAGATTCCAAAAGATCTCCTGTATGGAGAATTAGTGCAGGGAAAATGCCCCAGAGGGACACCACAGCTGCAATACAAGGATATCTGCAAGTGGGATCTGAAAGCCTTAGGAATGGACCTCAACAGATGGAAAACCTTAACATCTAAGCATTCAGCCTGGAGGCAGGCGGTACATCATGGCCTCTCCCAATTTGAAGAGACACTTGTCCAGCAGGCTGAGGCAAAGAGGCAGTCCCGAAAGCAGCAAAATCAGGGAGCAGGACAGGGGACAGATTGTCTTTGTCTTCAGTGTGGAAGGGACTGTCACTCTCGATTTGGCCTTCTCAGCCACACTAGACACTGTTCCAAGACTTTTACTCAGAGCACTTTAGCATAGTGTCATGAGACGAAAGGATGCCTCCTAATGTGGCACCTGCCTGATATATTTTATGACAGTTTCCATCATATCCATTCTTCACAGTCATGTCCTGTGCTTCCTGTGGATGATAGGAGTTGTTGAATGGAACATCTGGAAGGTGAAAGGTTGGAGCAGGCCTACTGTACCACAATTTTTAAAGTCCTCTGTACAACAAGTGCTGATTCTATTGAATATCACAAGCAAAGCAATTTCAAACATGTTTGCTCTTTCAAGGGATTTCCAGGGAAGGAAGGAGGGTAGGAAGGATCTTTGATAAATCTCTTTTTTTTACCACATGGACAGACAGACAGCTGAGTGATGATGTATGTGATTGGAGAAGGCATGGTCATCTTGTCCAGGCTTGTATTCAGCAAGTGCTTCCCACCCACATATTATTTACAGAATTGCTTAGTCCACAGCCTTATCACTCCTAAATTGGGTGGAACATCAATCACAACAATTGCCAAAGGGGCAATCTATTTTAAAAGCTGTACAAAAACTTAGCTGATTTCTTTCTATATAAAACTTGTGGGATTAAAGTAGTCAGGATGCTAAAGCTAAATAGTGTGAGGAACCTGAAGGAACTGAAGCAATAGAAATAGTTTGGACTACGGATATAAATCGTCACTCATTTTATCCTCATGCGCAAAGAAAAGGAACTACATTTTCCTCTTCACCTGTGAGGCGGCAAGACATTTTCTGGCACTGTTGAGGAAAGTTCTCACAATGGCAAGAAGAATTACATTGGTTGTTGCTTCATACTTTTTTTTTTTTTTTTTAAAGCAAAACACAAGCATTGGATATGAGGTCTGTGTCTTTTCGAACCATCAGCCAGGTCTCTTCTGCTTGTCTTGTTTACATGTGTTTTGTTTTTCAAAGAGAAAACATACCAGTGTTGCATGAAACATTTTGCTCAGCTTGTGGAGACTATAACCCTCCCTCCCTCCTCCCCAAAAACCCACCTTGTCTTCTTGACCTGGAGGCAAGTAATCTTGTGTGACTTGAATAATCCCCATCAAGATGTCTCATTGTGCTCAGATAGCCTGAATCAATGAGAACAAGAAATTTAGAAATATTCTCTACAGCCCTGGAGGGAGTTTAGGGCAGATTGCATCCCCAGATGGCAAACTGGGAGGATTGGTGGTGCCAGGGGAGAGTTGAGGGAGGCTGTGAGTGATCTGAATTCAGTTTGATGGTGGAGACCTGCAGTGTTCAATGCCTTATGCTTGTGGCTATGCTTTTATCATTGCTGATGCTGAAAGAAGGGAGAAGCTGAGGAAAGAAGAAAGGGATGAGGTGAGGTATTTGTACTTGTATATGAGAAGCATCACTAGTCCACCCCCCCAACACACATTTTTTCAAGGAGGCCATACTGTATTATTAGGTGCCATATGATATTGTATACCTTTAGATGTAGGTGGATGAGCATTCAAAATTGTTTTTACAATGTTAGATGTTCCAAATAGTCAGGAGTAGCAAATGCTGGACCAGGAACTGTTTACTTGCTGTATATAGTTGTTAGGGATTGTTGAGAGTATGGCTGTATTCAAGAAAGTACTGTAATACCCTGTTCAACACTGTGGTTGCATTCATAGAAAATGAACACCCATTTAGCATTCATTTAGTGCTAAAACAGCACTAAATGGGAAGTTTAACCTGGTGTATGATTTAATTTGTATGATTTTATAGTGGTCCAATAAAAGATATCACCCATCCTTATATTTGTGTAATCTTGGGGACCACACAGTTTTATCCTTGTTCTTTTTAGCTTACTGTCAGTATACATATCATACCTGAATTTAGGAAATTTCATGGGTGCTTATTTGCTACTGGGTCAGGATTAAAGTTTTCATACTTGTTTACAAAGCCCTAAATCGTTTGGTACAAAGTTCCTGAAAAGATTTCCTAGCCCTCTATCTGGTCCATTCAAATACCCATCAGGAGATAGCTTTCTGAGGATGCCCAGATAGGATTGCAGTGCCATGTCTCTGGGTCTCCTTATCAGTGCACTTTTGCAAAAAAAAAAAAAGGCACTCCTTCTGAGTTTTTGTCATTTTCTTGTAAATTCTTTGTTGCAACTATTGGAGTTTTAGCAAACTCACATCCTGCCTTTAGTAGGTTTGTCTTGGGGAAACCTTTCTGGGCTGGGGTCACTGTCAATCAACCTAGCAGTAACCAATTGTTCCTTCCCTGTCTTTGATTTCAGGGAAATTTGCCTCTCTTTCTCCTTTTTTAGTTTGCTGTCAATTAGCAGTCAGTATATAGTCTAGTTCGTTCATTTAGTCGTTTAGTCGTGTCTGACTCTTTGTGACCCCATGGACCAGAGCACACCAGGCCCTCCTATCTTCCACTGCCTCCTGGAGTTGTGTCAAATTCATGTTGGTTGCTTCGTAGACACTGTCCAGCTATCTCATCCTCTGTTGTCCCCTTCTCCTCTTGATGTCACACTTCCCTAACATCAAGGTCTTTTCCAAGGATTCTTCTCTTCTCATGAGATGGCCAAAGTACTGGAGCCTCAGCTTCAGGATCTGTCCTTCCAGTGAGCACTCAGGGTTGATTTCCTTTAGAATTGATAGGCTTGTTCTCCTTGCAGTCCAGGGGACTCCCAAGAGTCTCCTCCAGCACCACAATTCAAAGGCATCAATTCTTTGGTGGTCTGCTTTCTTTATGGTCCAGCTCTCACTTCCATACGTCACGACAGGAAAAACCATAGTTTCGACTATTCAGACTTTTGTTGGCAAGGTGATGTCTCTGCTTTTTAAGATGCTGTCAAGCATCTTAAAAAGTGTATAGTCTAGAGTTGGCTAAAACCAGTCAGTGAGTCTGTTGAGGCCTGTTGCTCAAAGCAGTAATGTTTCTTTGGTAGGCTATTTTTGATCTGTTCAACTATAAATAAATGAAATCTCTTCTTTCTCTTATTAATGTCTCGGAGTGAGTTATTAGGACTTTTAGTGCCAGTTGATGGGGGGGGGAAGGAATGGTCTACTCTGGAAAAACTTGAAGCTATTCTGCTCTATAAATCCCTGCACTATTGCTGTCCAGTTAGATGAATTTTAACCAGAAATTCAAAACTATACAAAAACAACAGAGTATATAACTTAGATTTTTTTCTTTTTTTTAAGTGGCCAAAATCTTTTTGGTTAGTTAAACCACTGTTAAATATGATGGTGTAAACCACAATAGCAGATTGTCATAACCAAACAAATCAGTGCTAATACGTTTCATTGTACACAAACACACATGACTAGAAAATGCCAATGGGATACCAGTGGCGACTTGTTAACTAGTGGCAATTTGCCAGTATTGTTTACACCATTTCACTTAATATTTGGCTAACCAACAAGATTGTAGCTGATAAATTATTTACAAATATCAGTATATAAATATTTAAATAAATATAATAAATAGATGGACAGACTTACTTCTTAGGGGACAGAGTTTTTCATGATTATCTCAGAATACTGCTTCTAACAAGGCTTTCCGTTTTCATCTTTGTCAGTGGGAGGTAGTAAAAGACAAACAATACAGTGAGTCATGACTGTCTCTATTGATTATAGATAGCTGGATTTTAGGCTTAGATCCAAAAATGTACCATATGAACAGAAGGTGTTTCCTTTTTCATGTGGGATGATGAAAATAACCCATCACTCCAGCTCCAACCCCTCACATAATGCTGAGGAAGGTCTCATAGTCTTCTACAGAAGCTTCTCTGGGCCTACAGTGCCTGAAGAGAGAGAATTGGTGATCCATCCTTCAAGTGCAAGTTGAACTGCTTCCCAATAATGAAGGCCAACTCATGAAGGTCTTACCAGAGTAAAGGTGAAAAGCCTTATTCATTCTCCTTCCGTTTAATCCTGCTTCAAGCTTTGAAAAGAAAACATCTGCATGAATTTTCAAAAACCCTGTTTTTTCCCACCATCCTTAAAAACCTCTCCATTTCAATGTTATCAAACCATCTTCCCTCTTTTATCTCACTTAGAACCCTTCTTTAGTTTCAAGGTCTTCCTGTTTGGTAGATGGGGTCTTATTCTCTTCTGAAATTCAGATAGACAGAGCTTGAGTGTTTTTCTAACACCAGAAGCATAGAGTTATTACAGAGCAGATGGAGTTTATTAAAGGAGCTGTGAATGTTTTGAAAGTGTTAGAAATGGCATTTGCCCTGCAGAAATCTTATCATTAGACATTTTTCATGTGGTTAGCGGATCTTATTTGTATTTCGTTCAGTTTAGTGAACTTTCTTTGGTGGTATTTTTTAATCAAGTCCTGAATCTCCTCTACTTTGCCCCTAAAGGCAGCACTTGATGTGCTTCTTCACTTTTCTAGGCAGAATGTTTACCTACAGGGGTGTGCCTGATGATTGTGCCTCAAATGTGTCCCATAAATGTGCTAAAGCACAACATCATAAGTAGTAGAGTACAATTGCTTGCCATAGTTTGCAGGATTATTGTCAAAATCAGAGTTTATAGGAAAGACTTACATATCAAGTCAATTGTTAATAAGCTAAAAGAAATTAAATTACATTTCCATTAAAATGGAGATGTCATTTTTACATTGCTGATATTGGCATTTAAATTTATATTATATTACTGTGCTAAAAGTTTTACTAGAATGAAGGTGGAAAGCCTCATCTCTGATTTGACTTATTCCTTTGTCCTGCTTTGAAGTTTGAAGAGAAGAAAACAGCTGCATAATTTTTTTAAAAAACTATATTTTTACTGCCCCTACAACCCCCCCATTTTAATTTTATCTACTTATTTTCCCTCTTTTAGCTTACTTAGAACTCTTCATCAGCCTATGCACTGCAGAGGGTGAGAAAAGTCCCAATGTTAAAACTAAAGATCCTTTCCAAAGAGGTAGACATATTAGTGTGTTTCAGCGCCAATGAAAGGGATGGGCATGTGCTGTGTCATCTTTAGGACTAACAAATTTATTTCAGTGTATTTTCAAAGGCTTTCATGGCCAGGATCCAATGGTTGCTGTAGGTTTTTTGGATTGTCTGGCCATGTTCTTGAGGTTTTTCTTCCTAACGTTTTGCCAGCCTCTGTGGCCGGCATCTTCAGAGGACAGGAGTCAGAACTCTGTGCTCTGGTGCAGTTTGTGGGATAGTTGAGTATTTAGAGCTGTGGGATCAGCTTTTTGTCCTTTCCAGGAGATTTGGTGATTATGGTGATCAGTGTGTTTTTTGTTGTAGGTGCATTGTTGTGATAAGGGGGAGATATGATCTGTAATTGATGGGTATCGTTAGCTGGTCTTTTATGTGCAGTGATCACTGGTTCTTGTGGCTCGGTAGAGTTGACCTCAGTAGAGTTGACCATTTGCAGACTGTGTTTTTCAGTGCTGGGAGCCAGGCTTTGTTCAGTTTCAGACTTTCTTCTTTTTTGCTTAAGCTCTGCTGGTTTGTGGATTTCAATGGCTTCCCTGTGCAGTCTAACATAATGATTGCTGGTGTTGTCCAGTACTTCAGCATTTTGAAATAGAATTTCATGTCCAGCTTGTTTCAAGGCATGTTCAGCTATTGCTGATTTTTCCAGTTGTTTTAGACTGCAGTGTCTCTCACGTTCTTTGATTCTGGTTTGGATGCTGCATTTTGTGGTTCCAATATGTACCTGGTCACAACTGCAAGGTATCCAGTATACTCCTGCAGTGATGAGGGAGTCCCTTTTGTCCTTTGCTGACCATTTGTTGTATTTTTGTGGTGGGCCTGAATACTGTTTGTAAATTCTGTTTGTAGGCTGTGATTTTTCAAAAGTTTCCCCATGCAGTCCATGACCCCTTTGATGTATGGCAGAAATACTTTATTTGTGGGTGGCAGTTTTTCCTCTTCAGTTTGGTGTTGTTTTCTTGTTTTGATGGCTCTTGTGATTTCATTCTTGGAATAGCCATTTACCTGTAAGGCCCAATTCAGATGGTTAAGTTTGGTGCTGAGAAATTGAGCTTCAAAGTTATCTGCACGGTCTACCAGTGTTTTAATAATGCCTCTTTTTTTTGTCGTGGGTGGTGGTTGGAGTTTTTCTGTAGACCTCATGTCCCAATAGGAGATCAGGTTTGTGTATGACTATGACATCTGAGAAAGGGAGTTGGCCCTCTCTTTCTTTTTCCATGGTGAATTCTATATTTGGGTGCATTATTTCAGTGTGATTACAGTTCACTTCTTCAGAAACACCTAAATTTCCTTTAGAACTGGTTTGAAATGTACTGGTATCAGATTTGTACAGTGCCATCAGATACAGATCAACAGTCTTTTCTGCCATATCTCCAGGGTAAACTGGAGGGGCGGAGAGGGGGAGTAGCCATTGTTTATAAATCCAGCTTACAGGTTACTAGGCGCTCTTCAGTGGTAATGCCAGGTCTAGAGGCACTCCACATGTCGATCGGGGCCAGGGATGGTATTGGGATTTTGCTGTGTTACCGCGCTCCCCGCGACCCAGCCACTTCCCTTCCGGAGCTGGCCGACTTTGTCTCCGCGGCATTGTTGGGATCCCCGAGGCTTTTGGTCTTGGGCGATTTCAATGTGCATACGGGGGCAGACGCTACTGGGCCAGCTCTTGAGTTCCTGGAAACCATGGCTTCATTGAACATGTCCCAACATGTCAACGGTCCCACCCACGTGGGTGGCCACACATTGGACCTGGTTTTTTTCACCAGTTGGAGTGAGTGTGGTCTGATGGTGACTGACCTCGTGTCGGTCCCCTTGTCATGGTCAGATCACCACCTGATAAAATGTAACCTCACAATGGCTCTCTCCCCTCACAGGGAGCAGGGACCTATTTCTATGGTCCGCCCTCAAAGGCTACTGGATCCTGCTGGATTCCAGGATGTCATGAGAGGGGTCATGGTGGACCTGGCTAGCGCTCCTGTCGACGCTCTGGTTGATAGCTGGTCCACCTTCGCAACCAGGGCTATAGACACAATCGCGCCTAAACGCCCTCTCTGTCGTAGAGCTCGATCAGCGCCCTGGTTTAACCAGGAGATTCGAGCACTGAAGCGACATAGGAAAAGGCTAGAGCGTAGGTGGAGGAAGAACCCGACGGATTATAATAGGATAGCTGTCAGGGTCGTAACTAACCTTTACCTGTCTAAGGTAAAGGCTGCTTGTTGAACTTACTTCGCTAACCGGATAAGCGAAGCGTCCAACCAGCAGGTGGAGTTATTCCGTATAGTGCGCGACCTATCCGGAACTGGTCTGGATGATAGGCCTCCCCCTAGTTTTTCACCTGACCAGTTTGCAGCCTTTTTAAAATCTAAAGTGGAGGCCATCCGACAGGACCTCTCTCCTTTTTTGAACACGGTGAGTCAAGCAGAGATGTCCAGCGCTCCGTCTTGCCCGGTAACCCTTGACTCCTTTCAGCCTGTCACGCCTGATTCTGTGGCCAGAGTGCTTGACCACTGTCGAGCCACCACCTCCTCCTTGGACCCTTGCCCGGCCTGGCTAATCAAAGCAGCCAGGCCGATAACAACAGAATGGGCCACTGCAATAATAAATGGGTCTTTCATTGATGTTAGGTTTCCCTCTGCCCTCAAGGAGACACTCATTAGGCCCATAAGAAAGAAACCTAATTTGGCGGAGGATGAAATTGGCAACTATAGGCCCGTCGCCAATGTTTCTTTCATGAGCAAAGTGGTCGAGAGGGTGGTGGCTGACCAGCTTCAGGCACATCTGGATGAAACAGATGCCCTGGATCCATTTCAGTCGGGCTTCAGGCTGTGCCACGGTACAGAGACAGCATTGGTCGCTCTGTACGATGACTTGTTGTGGGAGGCCGACAGGGGTAAAATATCTTTGTTGGTCCTCCTCGACATCTCGGCAGCCTTCGATACCATCAACCACGGTATCCTCCTGGGGAGGCTCTCTGAGTTGGGTATCGGTGGCTTGGCTCTGGCCTGGTTCCGTTCCTTCTTGGAGGACCGCCCCCAGAGAGTGCAGCTTGGGGAGAGTATTTCGGCCCTGTGGAGTCTCAAATGTGGGGTTCCACAGGGGTCAACTATTTCCCCAATGCTGTTTAACATCTATATGAGGCCGCTGGGTGGGGTCATCAGGGGATGTGGAGCATCGTGTCATCAATATGCTGATGACACCCAGCTCTACATCTCCTTTTCACCAACTGCAGGTGATGCTGTCCTGTCCCTCCAGCGCTGCCTGGGGGCCGTGCTGCAATGGATGCAGGAGAATGGGCTAAGGCTGAACCTGGACAAGACGGAAGTTCTGAGGGTGGGTGGCCCTGTGGATGGTGGCTTGGGAAACTCCCTCATGTTTGAGGGGGTGGCCCTGGCCGCAAAGAGTGGGGCCCGCAACCTGGGAGTACACCTGGATCCGATGCTCACCATGGAAACGCAGGTGGCGTCGGTAGTCCGCTCCGCCTTTTTCCACCTTTGGCGGATTGCCCGGCTGCGACCTTACCTAGACACGGGAGCGCTCACTACTTTAGTACATGCACTCGTAATCTCTAGATTAGACTACTGTAACGCGCTCTACGTGGGGCTCCCTTTGAAGCTGATGCGGAAACTTCAGGTGGTGCAGAATGCTCACTGGAGTGAGAAAATACCAACATATCTCTCCTACTCTGACCATGCTGCATTGGCTGCCCATCCGTTTCCGCATTGACTTCAAAGTGTTAATGCTTACATATAAGGCCCTAAACGGTTTAGGACCTCGATACTTGACAGAATGCCTGCTTCCACCTAGATCTACTCGGATCACCCGCACGAGCCAGGAGGTGAGGCTGAGGAGCCTAACGACGAGAGAGGCCCGGAAAGAAAGGATACGAAAGCGGGCCTTCTCGGCGGTGGCTCCTCGCCTCTGGAACAATCTCCCTCTTGAGATCCACGCGGCCCCCACTTTGGACACTTTTAAAAGTCAATTTAAAACATGGCTATACATTCAGGCCTTCCCTCCAGTTAATATCTGACTTTTCTGTTTATTCTCTCCTTATGTATTTTCTATTCTATTGTTGTATTCTGTTTATTACAATATGATTTATGTAATTGTTTGTGTTCTTTGTATTATTTCACTGTTTTTACTATATTAGAAGCCGCCTAGAGTGGTCTTTTAGACCAGATGGGTGGGGTATAAATCAAATAAATAAATAAATAAATAAATAAATAAATAAATAAATAAATAAATAAATAAATAAATAAATAAATAAATAAATAAAAGAAGCCCCTTTTGTCCTGCATGGAGACAGAAGGCCCTCCACAAGCTAGGGGACATAATTAGATCAATAGTTGCCCTTTTTACATCCCATCTCTTGTATTGTATCTTGCCTCTTTGTTTCTGAGTTGGGGGCAAGTCTGATACCGTGGAGATCAGTGTTATCTCCAATGTGTGAAATTCTCCTGATTCAGCATCAATCCAGGAAGATTTGAAGAGCTTTTCTGTTTCTTGCTCCCTGCACCCCAAGTTCTGCAATACTCAGAGTTCTTGAGGACTTGAACATTGACATTTCTAAAATTAGGATTTAGTACTACAATAATGGTATTGCCAAGCTCTTTTATGCATATTGCTCATAGACAACATAGAGGCTTTCTGGTTCTGGCATGCTGTGGCCTCACACATACTTCTAAGCAGCTCTGCTTTTATCTTTACCTGTATTTATTTCTTTTTATTGTTTTAGAGTTTGACCTTTAATTTAGTCACTATTACCAATGTCTTTTATTATCAAAGAATTGGGTTGCTATGGAAAACTGTGCAGCCATGATTTGTAGCAAATGCCTCCACAATTTTCTCCCTCACCCCAAGTGGAAGGGAGCCAAATCTCAACAAGCTGTTGTAGGCTCCTCTGTTATGAGAAGCTGGGAATCTGCTGGAAACGTGGGACATGCAACACCACACAACTGAGGAATACAAAGCTATGAACTATGAGGAGAGTTGTGTGGCAATACCATAAATAGAAAAAAACTTCATTTCATGAAATAACATTTGGAGTTACAAATGCAGAAAAAGAAGCAGTGTGAGATACAAGCAGCTGTGTTAGAAAAGGCAAGGAATGCAAGTGATGGCTACTGCCTAGAAAATAAGATTTGAAAGTCCCTGGAAGTCTTTTGAAAAGAACTTTTAAGAATAATTTATTTTAAAGATTGGCTTACCTGCTAAGACACACAACATTTGCTTATTTCATCAGCATGGACAGAAATACATGGTGTTACTGAACCTCTGAAGACTGCAGGTGTTGCTTTCACTACACCCTTACTAAGAAGAACATGTTGGGCAAATAAGTTTATTGTTTCAGCTTAATCCCCAAGTAGATGCTGTAGATCAGAATTAACACTAAAGTGTAAAGTGTGTATGTGGAAGTTGAGTCATCATGGAACTGGACTTCTTTCTTATTAGCTTAAAACATTTCACTACTCATCCAAGTAGCATTTTCAGTCTCTAAAGTGTGAACTAGTCTTCTTTAAGTGACTCTGGGATTATAGAGATAACAATATCACCTCCAGTATTCCATCTGGTGCAAAGGATTACATCACTGAGTATTACCCAAATCTCTGAACTCAGAAAGAAGGATAGTTACTCTAGGACTTTGGACCAATCCCATGCCCTGCCAAGGAATAACAGAGGCTGTTTGACTCCTTCACCTGCCTTGGAAAATAGCCAAAGTTGTAATGGAGGATATAGTATGACAAGGGGAAGAAGAAAAGAAACAAAGGTGACAAATTTCATGCAGAAGCAGGAATCAACTGCCCCGAGGACAAAGTATGAATTGGTACCATCTATGGAAGTGTAAGCAACCCTGCCTATTGATTTACTAAGAATAACCCCAAGTAAGGAACAGTTATTGGAAAGCATCATCTAAATAGCTCTCTGAGTGGGGATTTTGGTAAAGGAAGAATTGAAGGTTTTATTTTGTTTTTTTGGTTCACCCGTTATTCCTCCCAAAGAATCCATGTGGAATAACAAGAGTGGAATGCTTGGGAAAATGCAGTCTGACCATCAAGCCAGGGCAATTGTCAGTTGCAATAATGTACTGTAATCCAAGAAGCTGATAGAAGAAACACTGCAATACATAAATCCATTCATATTGACAAATCTGTACCCACAAAGGATATGGGCAATTTTGCAAATTATGATGTTATAGTGGACATTAGAAATTTAGTGAAAGGAATAAAATAACTGTCAGGATTAGTAATTGGATTATTGAAGGAAAGAGTTAAGTCTCACTCAGAGGAATTCTTGGGTCAAAGGAAGAAAGAAAATCCTTTATCTTGAGCAGATAAAAGATGAGAAATATAATCTATCCCCCAATATTGCTGACAGAATTGCTATCTTTTCCCTTGAGGAGTTACTGTTGTGTCTAGGTCAGAATTCCTTTAGCTCCTCTCTACCTATGGTGATAGACCTAGATAAATCTGACAGTGATGATGCCTCAGCTTTCTTCTATTGAAACTGAAGTTAAAACATTCAAAGAAGATGCCAGAGTAGTAAAGGTGAAACTACATGACAGAAGGAAATCTGCTATGCCATCTGAGAAATCAACATCCAATATTATAACAGCAAAAAATGAACTAAATGTAACAAGAATGGGGAAAATGACGGTAGAAACATTAAGGAAAATATGAGAAGTATGGATTTGAACATTTTTTTAAACATGATAGATAAAATGGATGCTGATAAAAGGACTAAATGTGATAAAGCAATACTACTACCAGAAAAGCAATGGCTAAATAAAATTTAGAAGAGAAGGATAAGTTATATACTAAAACGTTTGTATGAAGGAAAGTAGTAAATGAATTATTATGTTGTCAAGCTAATACTCCACAGGTATACGTATTTCCATTTGCATTTATGTTTTAGTTGTAATGATAGCAGTGGTTAAATGACCAAAGTAATCAACAACAGATGATCAACAATAAAGATTTATCATATTTCATAGATCACATAGTTGTGTTTCATTTTGTTTCCCTGTGATGAAGGTCAGGCTAAGATAGAAGGACTTGGGTCAAAGGTCATCCAAAAACTTTTATGATTCTCTGGAGAGACAAATCTGGATGCCTTAATCTAATCAACACAATAACCTAACAATACACGTTTCCACATTAGCCTTCACAGGTCAACTCCCAAATCAAACTCACAGTTTTAAATATACATTTATGCTTGAGATGAACAAAATGTGCTTTGCAGGTTGCTAGTATCCTCCCAAGCTGTTTTGGTGCCCTCCAGCACCCCAAGAAAAGTTGATTAAAAAAAAAAAGCTTCAACTGAAAGATCTGACACTGAACATTTGATGGCTCACTGGTAAATTCATTGATCTTGATTAGAAAAAAAAGCATTTTGGTATTTTTTGTTACATCAGGAAAACAATTAATTCAATGTTCCTTTTTTTAATCTGAGTCCTTCATTTCACAAAAAGTTTGGCATTGCTTTCTCCCTTGAATGCCAGCTTCTATTTTCTTTAAGCATCACACTTCCTGAAGCATCATGGCACTTCCATGGCAACAGCATGCCTAGCTTTTTCCATGTGTCTGTGATCTACTGACAAACAGTTCTCCACAGACCAAACACTCTTGAAGCGGCTGTTGCCACTGGCAGTGACAATGTTCTACCATAATAAATATCTAAGTAAATGTAAAGTCCAAATCTGATCTGAATTTTATATTATTGGCTGAATGTAATGGACTTTATTCTTAAATTTTTTTATATTATTTTGAGTAAGTAAATAAGTTATCATGAATTAAACAGAAAGGAATGTTTCAAACTAATAATTAGTGAAGTCATTTTGTTTCAGATAAATATGATCAAGGTATCTCCCCTGCCAGGTAAGATAAATATAATTGTTGTTGCTGTTTAGTCATTTAGTCATGTCTGACTCTTCGTGATCCCATGGACCAGAGCACGCCAGGCCCTCCAGTTTTCTAATACAGTGGTGCCTTGCTTGACAAAGATAATCTGTTCCAGCAAAATCGCTGTAGAGTTAAATCCTCATCAAGCGAAATAAAAAAGCCCATTGAAACGCATTGAAAACCGTTCAGTGCATTCCAATGAGCTGAATAACTCACTGTCCTGTGAAGATCTTCCATAGGGTGGCCATTTTTGGGTGCCTGTGCAGCGAAAAATGCCTCCTAAAAACAGCGGGGAGTAATTTTGAGCAGCTGGTGGCCATTTGAAAACCCGACGATCAGCTGTTTTGATCGTCATAATGCGAAGAATCGGTTCCCGAAGCAGGGAACTGATCGTCAGGAAGTGAAAAAAGCCCATTAAAACATTGTTTTGTGATTGCAATTGTGATTGCAAAAACATCATCATGAAGCGGATTTGTCATCAAGCAGGGTAATCGTTAATCGGGGCACCACTGTACGTCACTAATTTTAAACCCATTAAATATATTTAAATATAATTACTTTACTTTAAATATATTTAATGGGTGTAAAATTTGTGAAGTATTTAAATGGGTAACGTGGAAAAAGAAGTTCATGGTTACTTTTTACTTTCTCTTTTGACACTCCCACCTGGACTGTGCCTGCTAGCAGTCAATCGATCTGTCCTGATCTAGTTTTATTGTTTGTGTTCTGTGCTGTCAAGCCAGAACTGACTTATAGGGAACTTAATAGACCTTTCAAAGTAAGTGAGATAAGGAGTGTTTTTTCCAGTTAAAATCTCCCAGTGAGTTTCCATGGCCAAATGGGGATTTGAACCTTATTGTTCAGAGTCCTAGACCATCACTCTATCCACTGCACCACACTGGGAATATAGTTTTCTTACTTAACCAGAATTTTCATAGACAAGTATGCATTAGTTTTTCAATGTCCAGCATAGTTTTATTATTTACTTTTATACATCTTGACATTTTTTGTTGAAAAAGTCTTAAGCAACATGACAGCAATTATAATTGATGGGAACAGTACCATGCTGGTCTGTCAAATAGAAAAACTAGGCATGTGAAGAAATCACAAAAAAATTATCCTTTATTGTTGAAACAGGCCATCTCAACACAAGAAGCTAGACTGTCAAAGACTAACACCCATAAGTTGTGCAAATATAATGTCATTTATGTATCTGCACAGACCTGGATGCAGATACACATACAGAGAAAACACAAAAGGACATGCTGGTTTATTTTTTAAAAAGCTATCAAATGAATTTCACGTAAAAAGCCATTATCAGATAATTTACATTTTTTGTAAATACAGAAAAAAATTATCTTGAAAATATGCAAAATCTTTCTAAGAACAGAAAAGCATCAATGAAAAGAAATTTACCATCTTCCATATTATTTATTTGGTTGAATGAATATTATGGTCAAAGACAAGTTAAACCAAATCAATATAAAATAGATACATATAATTATAGTTTTGTAATTGGATTTTACATATACCACCTGTGGCAGTTTGTGGCCGAATGCCCATGTCACTCCTGTCCATCACATAGAGCTCATGTGCAGGAGCCTATGAGAGGACAGGAGGGGCGGATTTAGAGTGACAGACAGCTAGAGGGAAGGAGAGAGGGAGTGTATTAAATTGAGAGCGTTAAGACAGAGATTGGAAAGTTGGAGTGTTAAAGAGAATAGGAAAGAGTTAGAAGAAATAGTGACTAGATAGATAGTAAAAGAGTATTGTTGAAGGGGGGATGTGGTGGCATTGCGGGCTAAACTGCAGAAGCCATTGTATGCTGCAGGGTCAGAAGAACCACAGTCGTAAGATCAAATCCACACGATGGAGTGAGCTCCCATCGCTTTGTCCCATCTCCTCACCAACCTAGCAGTTCAAAAGCATGTAAATGCAAGTAGATAAATAGGTACCATCTCAGTGGGAAGGTAAACAGCGTTCCGGGTCTAAGTCGCACTGGCCATGTGACAACGGAAACTGTCTTCGAACATATGCTGGCTCTACGGCTTGGAAACAGGGATGAGCACCGCCCCCTAGAGTCAAACACGACTGACTAAATGTCAAGGGGAACCTTTACATTTACCTATTGTTGAAGTGGTTATTGTGAATAAGTATATGCAAACAAATGTATAATCAAACCCAAGTACTTTAATGAGATATCTTAAACAGAAATAAAAGAACATCTGTGATTTACATCTGTGATTTACCAAATAAAAGATCAATAAATCTGTTGTATTGGCAGCACGCGTCTGAGATACATACCTTTGGTATAGTGTGGACTAGGTCCACTGGTGGCAGCGTAAAAAGAGTAAACGCATCCAGAAGGTGGACCTGAGTGTTTGGAGAGAACAAACAGGGGACACTGGGTGGATGCGACACCACCTAGCATCTGTTTAGATCAGTGTTTCCCAACCTTGGGTAACCCAGGTGTTCTTGACTGCAATTCCGAGACACTTTCACCAGCAGCTGTGCTGCCCAAGTTTCTGGGAATTATAGTCCAAGAACATCTGGGCTATCCAAGTTTGGAACCACTGGTTTAGATAATCACCTGACTGAGATTCTAAAATATTAGAGCAACCAACCAGCCTCTGGTCCTTATGAACAGAAATCATAAGGCAAAACACTGCTTTGCCTAATGGTTTCTAAGAAATGAGCCTTTCATTGTGATGGCCCAGTGAGTCAAGCCATTCATATTTTGACACAACTTAATAGATTTATATATTGAAAACTCATCCTCTCCTAACTGATGAGAAGATGTTGCACTTGTGGAAAGTTGCCCCTAACTGCAAGACAGCTGAAATCTGTTTGTAGCACTGCCTGAAAACAACCATTGCAATGAATACTGACTGAGAAATTATGGAAGCTGTAATAAAAAGCTATGTCCAGGTCAATCAAATGTCTGCCTAAAAAGGAAGATCTTTGCCTGCCAGTGGAAGAACAAGAGGTAGAGAGAGAACCTGGCTTCCTTGGGAGAAGCTATTGAAAAAGCCCTCTCTTGTGTCCTCAACAAATGATCCTGTGAGGGTGATGGGATCCTTTAAAAGCTGAGGATGCTTTTATGGTATGATATGGTCTTTCACACAGCATAGATCCAAGACATCCCATGTCATTGAGCAACCAAAAAATCAATTCAATAGACCATAACAAAGTTAACACAGTCGAGAATCTATAGTTTTCCTCAGGGCTTCTGGGAACTATAATCTAAGACCTGGGAACCATTGCTTTACAAAGGATCAGTTGCAGCTTCTGCTCTTTAGCAGAGCAGTAGAAGAATTGTCTGAACCTAACAGCCCAGTTAAAATTGCCTCAGATACTGTACTTGTCTGTTTAATTGTAGACAAGTATCTGAGGCATACTGTCAGCCTCAAAAGTAGGAAAATAGCAATAGACTCTTGGATTTGCTAAATCATCTGGATCTTACATCAAAGTCCTTTTATAAGGCCAAGGTTGGGCCACATTCTATAATTCAAATTTTTAAGATAAGTATAGGCCTCTTTTTCTTTGAGGAGAATGCACAAACTGATGCTTTAATTAATGTAACAATAACACTAACTTAACAAATCTATTTTTTTTCATTTTTAACAAGCTAATTTCCCAGTTTCTTATGCTTACAATTTTTTAACTCTAATGCTTCAAATTCTGTCACTGAAAATTATGGCTGAGAGACATTGGATGGTGTTGTTCAAAAAGTAAATCAGTTTTGAATGAATTCTCCACTGCAATATAGCCTGTAACAGTGGGACAAAAGAGTGACTAGTAAGAGTGGAGATTTGGAAGGATTTATAATGAGAAAAGATGCCTAAGATAGAAGTGCCTCATTGAACTGAGAATTTTTCTAATAGATACACACAGTAATGAAAAGTTGAATATGGCAAAGAAAATTAAGCTAAAATGGGCAATGAAAGTTAAGCCAACACATTGTTTATTACAATAAAATATTCACTTTACATCTCTGAAGGAAGATTTCTGAAGTTTGTCCTCCTTTTCCCTTGGAAATGAGATAGTAGTGTACCCCTAATCAATCATTAGCAGACATCAAAATGACAAGATGCACATGAGGATAATCGTGCTTCACATCTCCGTGCTCAATGCAAGAAGTGTAGAAAACTATCAAAGAAGTATGATGGGCCAAGATCAAGCCTTGTTGCTGCACTCAAAGAAGGCATGTGCAGAGCTAAGACAATTTATATACATGATTGAATATTTTGGTTTGGTATTCCCAAAGGTCCAAAAGATGGAATATGGCACTATTTGGAAAATGGCACTGATTTCTCCAGAATAATAAAATATTTGCAGGATAAATGGATACATTTCCCATTGTCATAGTACTACAAAAGGGCAATTGTCATTATTTTCCCTATATATATACTTCTCCTGATTCAACAGTTTCATCCCTGACCTTTAATGATAACCTTCGAGGTGGCAGACAATTAAACGTCAGGAGCTCCACGAACTTTTTCAGCATGTTTAATATTAATGAGAAAGCCTATTCCCTTCCGTGTCCTTGTAGAAAAAAAATCTTTTAAATTGCTGGACTTAAAAATGCATTTATCCAATCATATAGGTATTCGATTCAAGGAAGAGTTGAAGGGCAGAATGCCAGAGACTTCCAAGGAAGCAGGACAGGAGTATTGGAAACGTCTGCTTAAAGGTTTTAGTTGCATTCTGCTTCAGTGATGTACATACACTCCTGGCAGGATGCGGCAGCTGCCAGCAGGTGGGGTAACCCCTTCTTCTGCCCTTTCGCTTAGAGGTAGAGCATAAGATCAAAGGGTTATTTTAGCCAATCCTAGTTACGATTAGGTAACTAGTATCCTATCTGTTTCTCTCATAACATACTATGTAATCATGCTCAAGTCAATAAAAGAGCCTTCAAGGCGTTGCCAGTTGGCTCCGCGGGCTCGGACTATCGCTGTCAACTCTTTTGTTCTCTCTCTAAGGCAATTAGCCTTCCTTTGTTCCGTGATCACCCACACAGGGGAAGAAGATGGACAGGTTGTTAGGCAGGGAAGCAATTAGAACTCTGCAGGTCAAAGATAAGGAGACGATGCTATAGAGGACACGAGATACTAAAATATGACAGTTGAAGAATGAGCAGGACTGCTGTTATATGGAAAAAATGGTGGAGCAAGAGGATATGGTGGAATGGGATGAGATCAATATCTACATGTTTGGGTGAATGCATTAGCATCCGTGTGGCAAAACATGGGACCCAAAAAGCTTCACATGAGAAAGACATCAAAACGGACGTCAAGGGAGATGATAAATTGTAACTATGCATTTTTGAAACCACAGTAGAATTCCCTATAGCAGTAAAGGAACTATTTGCTCATTGTTTTCTTTGTTTGCCACAATCCTCTCCTGTTATTTTGCTCAGACAACTCCAGTTGCACAGTAGCTTGCATTTTCTCTGTGGGTGCATATATGTGATACCAAATGTTCTGCACAATATGGATTGGGGACTTGAAGTTCCCTTATGATATTACTTGTACCATACTGCAGTCCCACTATGTGAGTACAGATTTATACTACTGTATTATTTATCTTTTATTTAAAATAATTTTATCCTGCCTTTCTCCTTTAAAAAGGATCCATGGGAACATGGGGCAAAAACCTGTTGCTTAAAGCTATGCTGATGTAAATGGGATCTAGCACCAGGAATATTTAATTTACCTTTAATTCCTATTCTTCCCTTAGTTTTAGGTTTCCAGCCCCCTTGGTGTCCCTTTTACCCTAGGAAAGCCTTTGAGAGTTTCAATATAATTAAAAATCACCACCAGACTGCCAGACCAGGGTTATTGGCAATGATCCAGTTCTGATTTTTTACTATTGAAGTCTCCCCGCGCCGCTGCACCAAGGCTTGCTCAATACAAAAGGGAGCTTTTGAACTAAATGGGAGTAATTTCCACACTTCATTTAAGTTAAATATTTTTTGTGCCATATCTGGTTTAGATGGTGTACCACTCACCATGTGACACCAACTAAGGGAAAAATCCCAGAAACTGACTCTTTTTTTCATCAGTTAGCTACTTCTCACCCAAACACAAAGAAATTGTCAGGTCTGGTTTTTGACAAGTATAAATGGTAGTGATCACAAGAAGGTATCCTGTACGTACATCATCTTGACTGCTGCCATCAGTATTGTCAACATTCAGTTTGCCTTTTGCTATGTAAAGCTTTGCATCCTGTTTCCTGCTGGCAATGCAAGCATGATATTGTGCAGCAATATCAGGGCATTTCCTGGAGATCTGCGCATGCGTCGACGAAGCTAGACGCCTTTACATCGCCCTCCAGGAAACTTACAGATAAAACTATAATACAACCAAACAATTGAAAGATAAGCCTGAAGGAACTTTTGAGGAGGTTCCGGAAACTCAGCTACAAACTTTCCCTTGACTTGGTGAGTTTTTCCTTGCTAATTACAAGCAATAATACTCACCGCGAAAACAACAAAACAACATAACAAGCATAATGGCGACAAAACGTGAAGTTAAAGAACTGTCGGAGTTGATAACTAATATGGAGAAAAATATTAGACAAGACCTAAAAACGCTTCAATCTAAGTTTGGGCAATTAGTGGAAGAGGTTAAAACAGCAAGGTCAGCTGCAGATAGTGCTGTGAAAAAAAGTGAAAACAACGAGAAAGAAATACAGCAATTAAAAAAAAGGCTGGCCATATTATCAGACCGCCAAAGGCGAAAGAATTTAAGACTTTCAGGAGTAACAGAAGACATTGCTGCAGGAGACCTTGGGAAGACTGTAATTGCTTTTTTTCAGGAACATGGCATAAATATAACAGATGAGGACATTGAACGCACTCACCGATCTCTGAAACCGAAACCAAAGCCTGGAGCCAGGCCTAGAGACATTATAATAGCTTTTTCAAGAGAGAAAACGCAGAACTATGTTTGGAACAAACTCAGGAAAATTAAAGACTTACAACTTCAGGGACAGAAGATATTTCCTCGCCCTGACTTATCACCAGAAACCATGAATGAAAGAAGACTTATGAAACCTTTTGCACAGAAGTTGCATGAGAATGGTGTTTTATTTTCCTGGGGTTATCCAGCCAATATTTTAATTTTTAAAGATGGAAAACTCTCGAAAGCTAGCAACCCAGCAGAGGCGGAGAAGTTACTATACAGACTTAACATACAACGTACTACTCAGCAGGCCGAAGAAGAGAAGGAGGGAGGAGAAGAAGAAGAAGAAGAAGATTGAGGGAATTTATATGTGACTGTAAATATGAATAAGCTTCCTTCAGGAATGTAAAATTTATACTATGTGAAAATAGTTTTTTTTTGTTTTTGGTTAGTGTTGGTTGAAAAGAATGAAATTTTTTTTGGGGGGGGGGAGTATGTGGGTAGACAGATCTCCACGTATAGAGACGAAAATGGGGGGATATAGTATCCTTACCCAACTCCTTGGGAAGGGGTTATTTTTGGGCTATGGGGGAGGGAAAGACCATCAAAAAATAGTAAATAATAGGGGCACACCAGGGGGAGTTGAGATAGACAAAAAATGGGGAGGATAATTAAAGTACTCTCCTTAAATGTGAATGGTTTGGCCTCAGATCTGAAACGTTATAGATTAAATAAGATGATAAAGGATCAAGGGGTTGATATTCTGTGTTTGCAGGAAACGCATAAGAGTAAGAGAGACGTAAGACCTTTGATGAAGTCTTCTGACTGGAGTTTGCAGATAGAGTCAAGGGGAACAAACAAAGCAAGGGGTGTGGCTATTCTCTTGCACTCTAGAATGAATATAGATGTTTTGGAACAATGTAAAGATAGAGATGGAAGATTTATTTTTGTGAAATTCAGGATGAATGGAAAGAAGTATACTTTGGCATGTATTTATGCACCTAACAAAGGACAAACCCTATTTTTGAACCGAACCTTTCAAAGATTGCAGTCATTTTATGAAGGAGACTTGTTAATTGCAGGGGATTTGAATAATGATATTAGGGAAAATAAGAAATTAAACTTTAAAAAATGGAAACTTAAAGAGGTATTTAGTCTCCTGCAGGATGAAAAGCATCCTACCTTTTACTCAAAAAGGTATAAAAAATTTTCCTGTATTGATCATATCTTAGTGAAAGAAACTAACGATATGGAAGTTAATAGTGTGGAAACAGGAGCTATATGGATTTCAGATCACGCACCATTACTTGTTGAGATTGGTTTGGAGGAGGAACAGAAAGTTAGAAGGTGGAGGTTTAACTCTAGGATATTTTTGCAACAAAAGGATAGAGAGGATTTAATAAGAGGGATACAAAAATATTTTAAAGAAAATAAAGGATCTGCGGAGGAAGATATAATTTGGGATGCTGCAAAGGCAGTAATCAGGGGAATATGTATTTCTAAAGAAATTCATTTTAGAAGAAAGGTGAATTTTAAAAGGGAACAAAAATTAAAGGAGATAGTTGAATTACAAAGAAGATTACAGGTGAAGTTTGAAAGACAAATACAGGAACAGTTGAATAGGGTGAAAGAGGAGCTGCAAGAGTTAGATAATTTGTTTTTGTGGAAAAAAGATTTATTGGTGAGGAATGAGTATCAGAGAATAAATATAAACTCGATGAAAAGATTGGCAAACTATTTGAAGAAAAGAAAGGAAAAACAAAAGATAGGGTGCATGAAAAATGAAACGGGAAGTAAGGTGTTTAAAGACAAACAAATAAGGGAGATCTTTGAAGATTTTTATAGTAAGTTATTTAAAGTAAATGAAGAGAAACAATTTGAAGAAGCTATTGTGAACAAAATTAAGAAACAAGATTTAGCAATTTTAAATGAAGAAATCACACAACAAGAAATCTTGACAGTTATTAAAAATTTAAAAAGTAGGAAATCACCAGGCTTAGATGGTTTTACATCAGAATTTTATAAAATGGTGGGGCCTTTAATAGTTCCAGAAATGCAGAGTTTGTTTAACAAGATAATGAAGGGAGGGAGAGCCCCTGAATCATGGAGGAAAACAGAAATTATGATAATCTTGAAACAATCGAGAGACCCGACGGACCCCAACTCTTATAGGCCTATTAGTTTAACAAACCAGGATTATAAAATTTTTGCAAAAATTTTAGCAAATAGATTAGAGAAAACACTCCCAAGATTAATAGGAGAGGATCAATATGGTTTTGTTAAAGGGAGATATATTGGACACCCTATAAGGAATGTGATTAATACTCTACATCACGGAAACAGTGAAGGAAGATTTGCCCTTTTAAAATTAGATGTATATAAGGCATTTGACACTCTAAGTCATGGGTATTTATTTCAAGTACTAAGTAAATTTGGATTTGACGGTCCCTTTTTGATAGCATTAAAAGAAATTTATAGAGAAGGGAAGGCAATGATTAAAGTTAATGATAATTATACAAAAGAAATTTTGCTCCAGAGAGGAGTGAAGCAGGGATGTCCCTTATCCCCAATGCTGTTTGTGTTATCTATGGAACCCTTAGCCGAAAAAATTAGAAGTAGTAGTAAAATAAGAGGATATACAGTAGGGAAAGAGGTAATTAAATTAAATCTGTATGCGGATGATATAATATTGGTGTTACAAAATCCTCTTGATGCAATAAGAGAACTACTGATAATTTTAGAAGAGTTTAAAGAATATTCAGGTTTAGGAGTAAATATTTCGAAATCAGAAATAATGTTTAAAAGGATAGATTTAAAGGAACAAAAAGAAATAGCAAAGCTGACAGGTATGAAATTAGGAATTAGGAGATTAAAGTATTTAGGTATAACAATAACAAAAAGTATTAAAAATTTGATGGGAACTAATTATAAAATAACTTGGAGAAGGATACAGGAAAAACTAAACGAATGGGATAATAGATATATAAGTATTTTAGGGAAAATAAGGGCAATAAAAATGTTTATAATACCAAAGATGTTATATCTATTTCAGGTACTCCCGGAGTACATCCCAAAAAAACAATTAGCTGTATGGGATCAAGAATTAAAAAATTGGGTTTTTGGGAAGAAGAAAGCTAGAATAGTAAAGAGGGTAATATATTCACCACAGGAAGATTTAGGGTGGGGTCTCCCACATTTGGAAAGCTATTACGAAGCTTTTCAAATAAAAATGCTATTGGAATTAGATGGGAAAAGTGTGGAGAAATGGGTAAGATGGGAGGATATAATAAATAAAGGAGTAGGTAAATTTGGAATATTTACACAGAAGGTTAAAAACGACATTAAAAATACAATAGGCCCAAGACAGACAGCACTAACAATATGGGGGGAAAGGCAACTTAATTGGATGCCAAGTCTTTCCAAATGGACCCCACTAGAATCTCTAGGTGAGGATTTGAAAATTGAGAAAACTTTTTGGAAGAAACTAAAAGAAACTGGCTATTATAGAGTGAAGGATTTATATAACCCTCAGGGGACACAGATTCCGGCACAAAATGTAGTAGGACAAGTTGGAAGACAATACTGGTTACAGACTATGGCTTTATATAATATTTTGAAACAGAGAAGGTATTCTGGAATACTAAATAAAGAGGATACCCCGCTAGAAAAACTATATAATAATAAAGAGGATAATAAGAAGGGTATTGCAAGGAAGTTGTACAACTTGATAAATACAGATAAAGATTATATGATTGGGACAATACAAACGAAGTGGGAAAGAGAAATGACATTGTCAGCATACGAAATAGATGGGTTAATGGAAGGCATATTGGAAATCAAAATGGATAAATTTAGAGAATTGGAGATGAAATTAATATTGAAATGGTATAGGACACCCCCTCAGTTGTCTTATATGATAAAAGGTTTGAATTCAAGTTGCTGGCATTGTAAGAGGAGTAAGGGATATTATGCACATCTTTGGTGCGAATGCCCTAAGGTTATTGAATTTTGGCAGCTGATTTTAGAAAAGGTGAACGCCGTGTGTAATATTAAATTGCAGCTGACTGGGAAAATCTTGTTTATGGGAGTTCTGGGGAATAATAAAGTAAAAAAACCTAAACAGAATTTATTTAAAGCTATGATTATAGCAGCATATGCAGTAATAGCTTATGGGTGGAAGGATGCATCAAAATGGACTTTGGAAAGATGGAATTGGTATTTATATGAATGGATTCAATCAGACATACTGTCGATTTTGACACAGGATAAGGTATGGGAAGAAAAAACATTAGAGATAAGAAAGAAATGGTCGGGATATGTAAGATGGGTAAGAGAAGGGGGGGCCAATAATGTTATATTGGTTAAACTCCAAAAGGTGTGCTCATGGTTGCAGATTTAAAATTAAATGGTCTTTTTTTTTGGGGGGGGTGGGATAAGGGGGTAGAAATAAATAGGAAAATGATGACTATGTAAAGATAAGAGAAATGGTTATGTATGGATATGTTAATTAAAAAATTAAAAATAATAATAAAAAAAAAAAAAAAAAAAAAATTTCCTGGCATTTTGCAAAATGGATACAGAAGCACAATATCCCACGTTCATAAATGGGAGGGTTTTGTTTTTAAGAACTGAATCCCATTAAGACAAGCACATTTGAAGTAGGTGAATGGGGAAGGTCCTGCTTAGATAGATATCTTGAGTATGTTTAAGAGAAGGCTTAAAAATGGGTGAATTTCCCAAAAGTTCTCAATCAGAGGTTATGGATGTTAAAATTGTCAGCCACATTTGTCTAGAGTTAAAATTTAAGAAGTGGATTTGTCCACAAAAACTCACATTTATAAATAGCAGTCAGTCTTTAAGGTGGCACTATTGTTTTTTGTGTAGATTTTTTCATGACTCAATAAAATGTATGTTGAAATTGAAAGTTCCCATTCAGGAGTGTATAGAATCTCCTCTCATATATTTCAATTGGTCTTTTAAATGTTGTTGTTGTTGTTGTTGTTTTGCTTGCTTGAAAGTGCTCAGATTCGACTCTTGAAGAGCAATTTCCACATTCACTTGGATTATTCTTTATCTGATTTTCGATTCCTCCACAAATGTCTCCAATGTTTCACCTGAACAATGTTCTCTTATACAGCCATTATCTATATTAATACCATTGACAGCAACACAAAATATATTTCTTGGTGAGCAAACAAAGAATTCTACCGGTCAAATCATTTTGTAAAGTCACACAGGTTGACCCACAAACTAACTAAATTGAAGTACTTCAGCTTTGTGTGATTTAATCTTATTCCTCCTGAACAACGAAGACCTAACACAGCTAAAGTTAGTTTATGTCTGAAGTATCACAGGAAGATTGATGGGAGTCATGATTAAATTGTTGCATTGGTTTCAGTGTATATCTCACATGTAATTTAAGTTGGGATGAAACTGTTACTTGAACATAAATCTCACTGGTTTCGTTTGAATTTATTTTCAAGTATGTGTGTTTAATTTTACTAGCCAAAATCCTCTTGCATAGTTGTGCTAGTGGAATGGATATGATATAATCCACAACAGCAAATTAATATTAATTAATGAGCCCTTGCTTGAACTTCTCATTGCTCACCAGTCACATGTCTTGCCATGTGACTAGGAATCCAAGCAGGAACTTGTTTTGAGAAACAACTTGGTGCTCTGAGGTATACAGTTTCCCTTCCGAGAGCATAACTATGCACAAGACACCTCAGATCATGAAGGGTATCAGAGAAAACTGTGGGGCCCTAACAGCACATCATTTCCATCCATCACTTACAGCTGAATTTGTTCTCTTTTCTTACTCTTGAGCAAAGGTATGGCTGATCCTAGAGGACAGGGGGCTTTAATATTTTGGCCCCTGGGAATCCCTACACCACCCCTACACATTTGTGTTCATCATTTCTATGCATTGTCAATGAACTGCCCAGAGACCTTTGGGTAGTGTGGGCGGCATATGTTAAATAAATAAATAAATAAATAAATAAATAAATAAATAAATAAATAAATAAATAAATAAATAAATAAATAAATAAATAAATAAATAAATAAATAAATAAATAAATAAATAAATAAATAAATAAATAAAGTGTTGAGAGTTATTAATTTGGGAAAATAACTTATTTGCTGTTACAGACTGCTGCATTCATAAACCCTGATGAGGTTCAGTGGGACCCAATGTTTGAAAACTTCTTTCTAAATATTAGGAATCTCCTTACTTAGCATTTGGCTTAAGGGCGCATCACTTTCCTCTTCTGCAACATTTCAGCTCACCTTGCAAGTCACAGCTCCTGTTGAGCTGATACTGTGATTCACAAAACACTTACACTGACATATTTGGCACTGAAAAACAGCCACCCTTGTTAAAACCAATGGATTTGAGCCAACTTACAACAAGGAGTTTGCAAACTGAGATGTCATCTATGCAGCCTCTTTGTTGTTGTTTTTGCTGTAATTCAACAATTAAACCACCTAATGCTGTCAAGCAACCCCCACCCCATACAATCATACAAACCCAGAATTGCTAGGACACACGAGATTCAGAGCATAATGTTAATGAGCTAAGATGAGGGCTGGCTAAGCTGCCACCAAGTCATCTGAATCCAAATCACTCCCAGTCTGAAGATTTTGGAAATAACTCAACTCCTCCTTTTGCTTTCCTCTTCTCTGCCCCTTTTTTGGCTCATAGAAACTGTGGTGGGAGCTCTCAGATTGGCCAGTCCAAGAAAGTTCTGCTGTACAATGGCAGTTGTGTCAGAACAAGGATAACATGCCACACAAGTGCCTTCTGATATGCCAGACCCACTACTGTCAATGCTTCTTTGTATTTGGATTACATGGCCTGTATCTTTAATTAAAAGAAGAGAAAGGGGGGGAAATCACAGCATGACAGAACTTTAGAGAACCAGTATAACAGAGGGATGTGTTGCCAATATAATATGGCGGTTTAAATGCTGGACCTGGAATTGGGAGATCCAGATGCAATAGTCCACTCAGCCATGGCTCATGATCAGTGTCATGATATTGGCCACCAAAGAGAGGATCCACCGACCACTCAGCCACCCTACACTTGCTTTTCCTGGTGTGGAAACCATTCAGGAGGGTACAGTGTGTGACTGGTTGGGAAAAGCTTCCTGTGTGATCCTTCTCCTCACACTTCTGATCCTGTTAGCTCCTTCTGTGCTCCCGGAAGTTATCAAAAATCAACAAGATGGTTCCTTGGGTATGCAAACCAACCCTGACTAAACACCCACAAAGTACCCAAAATCCTGACTGTAAGGCACTTTCTTCAGTACCACCCATCCCTTCTCTTCCAGCTGGCAAAAGTATTATTGTATTTGTCAAAAGTGTTTCAAAAAGGCATACAGATTCAAAAATAAATTTAATGTTTCCAAAAGGATCAAAAAGATGCGAAGGAAATCCACGACAGAAGACAAAACACGAAACAGGAAAGTTTAGACTAACTCCCACATAAAGTAAGAATCTTTTGGTAAGCAGTAACTTTTGCAAAAGTAAATTGATTCATCCACTTCTCCCCCTTCTTAGGTCCTTGCAATTAAGGTACCATGAGAAAAGCTGATTTTTGGCCTTGGTGCTTTCAAGATAACATACCAACAGATGGTAATTAAGGGGCCTCTCTCACCCCTCCCTATATCCTTACACAAGTGTCTGGCACATATTTTCACTTAGAACTGGGACTGGATTAACCCTCTTTCCGCCATATTTCACCAAGTCCATCACAATAATCTATGGTTGATCATGGGCTAGCTGGACTGGTCTCATAGGACTTTTGTGAGGGTAAAGTAGGGAGCAAGAGATTCTGATGCACTGTCTTGATTGGTGGAAAGGCAGGGTATAAACATAATTAAGAAACAAATACTTTTCCTCACACACATTAGACAGGTATTCTGGAATTATCACAAATAATTATCTATCACAAATGGCTAATGCATGCACATCCTTGGAAAACTCTTCCATTTAGTCACAAAACCTCCCAGCTGATGTGCATTCAGCATATCTCAGGGTGGAGATCCATTATTTGAACATAAGAACATAAGAAGAGCCCTGCTGGATAAGGCCAAGGGCCCATCTAGTCCAGCTTCCTGTATTTCACAGCGGCCTCACCAGATGCCTTTGGGAGCACACGAGACAACTAGATACCAGGGTTTCTCTGTGCTGGTAATTTGGGAACATAAACATTCTCCCTTTTCAAGGTAGAAACTTCTCCTTTATCACGCCATAATGGTGCCCACAATTGTCTGAATGGATCCAGTACTATAAGCGAACAGACAAGACTGCAGAGAATGACACACTGTTTGAAGCTTAATTTTCTTTTAGGATCCTCCTGATCATCACTGTGTTGTACAAGCACATGACTCAAGTTAGATTTGACTTGGGGTTTTTCCCCAATGACTTGCACTCAACTTGCAACTCAGGACCATTTTTCTGAGTTGCTTATCGAGTCTCTCCATCACCCCCCACACCTACCTAACTCCTGCCACTGCCATATGCTGCTATCCTCAGAAGCAAGCAACAAGTTTGTTTTCCCTTCCAGAAACCAGGCTCACCACTTGTGGGCATGCTCGGACTGTTCAGAAGTGGCATACTTGGCTCCTGCCTCTGGGCATGCCCAGCCTTCTGCTGCTAGAAGGCAAGCTGAGCTTACTGCTTGCTTCTGAGGACAGTGGCATGCGGTGACAGTGCCAGGATCAGGTAAGCAGTAGGAGAGTCACAGTGGGGAGGTGGGGGCATGGCAGTGGCAGGAGCAGGGAGGCAGCGGAGAGGCAGAGGCCAGACTTTAAGGATGCACAGAGGCAAGGGCCTGCTCTGGGAAGGGAAGCCGTAACTGCTGCTGCTTCTATGCATGTGCATGCACAAGTCCCCTCCTGGCCTCTGCCCAATACTTGGGACTTGGACTTGGAGCCTAAGACTTGGGACTTGGGACCAAAGGCTCAGGATGTGACTCGAGTCTTGTTATCAAAGACTCAGATTTGGACTTGTATTTGGGTCCAAAACTTACCAACAACCTTGCCTCCTTCTTGCCATGACTGCACTCACTAGCCCTCTTTTAGATTTGTCTTAATTGGGTTGCTGGATCAGAGGCAAAAGGTAAGCCAGTCTGAAGACATTTTAGATTGAGCAATGTCACTTCTGTGATTTAAAATAAAGAAGATTGAGGAATGCAGCCAATGTACATCACAAAGAAAGCTTAATATATCTTGTCAAGCCATCTGGACCTGTGTAGTGCAGCAAATGCCATCACCTAGAGATGTAACAGTTCCCTGAGAACATAGTGTGCTCTCAGCACTCAAGAGCAAAACTGAAGGCCAGCAGACTAATGAATCTTTTTATATTGTAGGTGTCTCTACATACTAGTGGCCAGCAACTGGCAGGAGGGAAGGACAGGGCTGTCCCCTCTCCAGCTGCCTGATTTTGCTGGTTTCGGGACTGCCTCTTTGCCTTTGCCTGCTGAACAAGTGCCTCTTCAAATTGGGAGAGGCCATGCTGCACTGCCTGCCTCCAGGCTATAAGAAGATTGCCAAACCCCTGAAACTGAGCTGCAGCATGGTGGCTAAGACCATACAGCGGTTTAACAGAACAGGTTCCACTCAGAACAGGCCTCACCCTGGTCGACCAAAGAAGTTGAGTGCCCATCCTCAACGTCATATCCAGAGGTTGGCTTTGGGAATTAGACGTATGAGTGCTGCCAGCATTGCTGCAGAGGTTGAAAAGGAGGGGGGTCAGCCTGTAAGTGCTCAGACCATACACCACACGCTGTATCAAATTGGTCTCCAGGGCTGTCATCCCAGAAGGAAGCCTAAAAATGTTGCACAAGAAAGCCTGCATATGGTTTGCTGCAGACAAGCAGACTAAGGTCATAGATTTCTGGAACCATGTCCTGTGGTCCAGTGAGACCAAGATCAATTTATTTGGTTCAGATGGTGTCAAGCTTGTGTGGCAGCAACCAGGTGAGGAGTACAAAGACAAGTGTGTTGTGCCTACAATCAAGCATGGTGGTGGGAGTGTCATGATCTGGGGCTGCATGAGTACTGCCAGCACTGGGGAGCTACAGTTGATTGAAGGAACCATGAATACCAACATGTACTGTGACATACTGGAGCAGAGCATGATCCCCTCCCTTCAGAGACAGGGCAGTATTTCAACATGATAACAACCCCAAACACACCTCCCAAATGACCACTGCCTTACTAAAGAAGCTGAGGGTAAAGGTGATGGGCTAGGCAAGCATTTCTCCAGACCTAAACCCTACTGAGCATATGTGGGGCATCCTGAAATGGAAGATGGAGGTGCGCAAGGTCTCTAACATCCACCAACTCTGTGATGTCATGAAGAAGTGGAAGAGGACTCTAGTGGCAACCTGTGAAGGTCTGATGAACTCTATGCCCAAGAGGGTTAAGGCAGTGCTGGAAAATAATGGTGGCCACACAAAATATTGACACTTTGTGCCCAATTTGGACATTGTTACTTAGGGGTGTACTCACTTTTGTTGCCAGCAGTTTAGATTTTAATAGCTGTGTGTTGTGTTATTTTGAGGGAACAGCACATTTACACTCTTATAAAGGCTGTATACTCACTGTTTTACATTGTAGCCAAGTATCATTTCTTCAGTGTTGTCACATGAAAAGAATATTTATGAAATGTGAAGTAGTATACTCACTTCTGTGATATACTGTATATGTATATGCATATAAACTTTTATTTTCATTTTTGCCAGAAGTTTGGAAACACACCTCTTCTTAATCTAAAGACAGGAGGCAGACTCAGTTCTGTATATTGTTTTCATTTTTATTTTCTATGAATATCTCTGTTTCTTGAGACCCATTTGTCCAAATCTCTCTATTACCTATTAAAATTGAAACAGCATTTTCTTCTCTTTTACTTTCTACGATGTTTCTGGGGCTGTCATGAACTTCATAACATAAACATTTTAGACATAAAATGTTTAGTATATCTTGGACATTAAGAGCGATTGTTCATTAATCTTTACAAAGTACAGTAGGTGTGCTTTTTCGATCCTATGAATTTTAGGCCAAAATGATCAATGGTCATGATATTCTATTTGTGTATGGGACCCTTGAAAGAAATTGTGCCATATTTTCTCAATATGTTTAACTTTTCTCAGGGCTTCTACAGACTACTGCATAACAGAATAGTAACAGTTCCACCATGGGCCAGACTAACTGCTGTTTATAACATTAATTTGACAGCTGCTTTAAAAAGGTGGAAAAAAACCTAACAATTCTGGATTGTGACCTGGATTAAACAAGTGGCAAGGAGAAAAATCTTCCATTAACTTACTCCAATTCCCCCCCCCCCCCAAATACTGTTTGTGTACTGCTGAAAATACCTTATGGAGATATTCTGAGCAATTGCCTGTCCTCAAATATACCTGCCTACTGAAATCTTTGCATACTGCAACATGGTAGTGGACATATTTTCTGCTAGACAAGTGCCTCCAACCTTGAGTAACCCAGGTGTTCTTGGACTGCAACTCCCAGGAACCTTGGCCAGCACAGCAGTTGGTGAAGGCTGCTGAGAATTGTAGTCGAAGAACAACTGGTTTACCCAAGGTTGTGAGCCACTGGTCTAGACTCTCTTGAAATGTGAGTTGACTTCCAGAAGTTCCAGAACATTGTCTAAAAAAGAGATAGTGGCCTTCTGGAGCTCTCTTTTCTTCCTTTTAAGCAACATTTGAATTAAGGTTGGTAATTAATGCTAACTGTCAGCAATGGTCCCTGGCTGCTTGGAAGGATAATTGTCCTGAGCTTTTTAATGTGTTGTGTTTAGAATATTCAATCGTTTCTAATAAAGATATTGTGGTGTGTTATCCAGCCACAGTAGTCAATGCTCATCTGTCCCTCTTCAAGAGTTACTGTCTGCTTCTGTGAAGAATGTTCTGTTGGTGACTGGTCTGAGATTGTCTGTGAGTAAGGAATTGTGGAATTAACTGATCAGGAATGAAAAGTTAGTCACATCCAAAAGGCAGATCAGTTGGTTGAACCAAGATACAAACAGGAAGTCAGAAAGAAAGAACAAGGTAAGGCTGCAGGTAGAACAGGAGGTCAGAATTAAGGAGCAAGTCATAACCAGGACATGAAGAACATTAAGGATATAGGAACAGAGCATGCCTGTGGTGACCTTGTTGCTAAAAAAACAAGACTCAAATGTGGCAAGAATAGGTATGGAAGACATAAGTGTTCAGTTTGCATAGAAATAACCATTTCATACTTCCCAAGACTGGAAGTCATATGGGTTGAAGTATGTTTTGCCTCAGAAATCTAGAAACATCTCTAAGGTTTATAATGTGCTTTCATGAAGAAAAGTGCTTAGATAATCATGTGGCCATTTGAAAAAAAAATGTAAGGAATGCATATATTTGAAAACTCTACATAAACACACTTTAGCTCACAGGAAAAACATGCAAATATGTGAACAAGAATAAGAAATACATGCAAAAAGAAAAAATGTATACACGAAAATGTGCACAGATTTGTGTGCATTTATTTATTTAAATTAAACTAAAAGATGCTTGTTTCTTGGGAGCAGAGCGATGACAAATCTAGACAGCATCTTAAAAAGCAGAGACATCAGCTTGCTGACAAAGGTTCTCATAGTCAAAGCTATGGTTTTTCCAGTAGTGATGTATGAAAGTGAGAGCTGGACCATGAAGAAGGCTGACCATCGAAGAATTTATGCTTTTGAATTGTGGTGTTGGAGGAGACTCTTGAGAGTCCCTTGGACTGCAAGGAGATCAAACCTATCCATTCTGAAGGAAATCAACCCTGAGTGTTCACTGGAAGGACAGATCCTGAAGCTGAGGCTTCAATACTTTGGCCATCTCATGAGAAAACTCCCTGGAAAAGACACTGATGTTGGGAAAGAGTGAAGGCGAGAAGGGGATGACAGAGGACGAGATGGTTGGACAGCATCACCGAAGCTGCCAACATGAATTTCACCCAACTCCGGGAGGCAGTGTAAGACAGGAGGGCCTGGTGTGCTCTGGTCCATGTGGTCATGAAGAGTCGGAAATGACTTAACAAAAACAAAAAAGTATTTATTTATTTATTTATTTATTTATTTATTTATTTATTTATTTATTTATTTATTTATTTATTTATTTATTTATTTATTTATTTATTTATTTGGCTTTTATACTGCCCATCTAGACAAATCTACTCTGGGCAGTTTACAGTCTAAAAAAGGCAATGAACTTAAAATTATCAATAAAAAGACTAAAACAAGCCAACATAATCCAAGATGGAAAAACCAGGAGAAGAAATTAAGTAATGGCAGAAGGGAAGGCCTGCCTCTTAAAAGCTCCTAGCGAGGGAGCCAGGGGATCTCAAGGGGGAGGATGTTCCAGGGGCCACTGCTGAGAAGGCCCAGATTCTATTTTTTTTTCCTTCCAGGCCTCTCTCGGATTTAAGCCCTTCAGCCAACCAGCCTGGTTAGAACAAGTGATATCGGTAGAATTAGGTGGAGGAAGGCACTCTGTAGGAAGAAACTTGCAGTCAATATAGAATGGGGATGGGACAAGAATGCTGGTGAGATTCTGAAAAGTGTAATGAAATGAAACTAAACATGAAGATAAATATATCTTCAATCCAGAAGGGGTAAATAGCTAACCTGTGTGGGTGGCATTTGTCCACGGTCTGATGAAATTATCCATTCAGGGGACAGTTGGAGTCAAATCCAATAGCTTCCAAGATTAATGGTTAGGAAGCCCACACAACAATGTGATTCACACAGAACACAGGGAATAATATCCTCTGGGAAGAAGTTATTCTTATTTTCATGCATGTTAAAAGCAACGTTTTCAGTGTAAAAATTAAACATCCCTCAAAAAATGTGTGTGCCTTGATTGTTAAGACGTTTGGGATATAACATGAAGCTATTAACTACTTTTAAAAGTAGTTAATTGCAAAAACAAAAAAGGTATCTTGTTGCCATGATGTTGCAAGGTTTTGTTGTTTTCACTGTTAATTCATTGCATTACTCAATACTACAGCTGTGCAACTATTTTCACTGAATCCTGAGTCCTGTATTGAATTTTGACCAACTTGCACCTGGTCATAAAAGATTGGTTTGAAGTGGGTTCAGATTGGATCCAAATAACTCCAAATCACTTTGGACTAATTTTGTCAGTGACAGGATCATAGAATAATGGAGATGGAAGAGACTTTTAAGACCATCAAGTCCAGCCCTCTACTCAGTGCACGAATCCACACCTTTAGAATGTTGCAAAACAACAACAACAAACGGGTTGCTGAGATAAGATGAGAGGATGGATTTAGGTCATTGAAACCTCCAGCTTGAAATTTCAAATGAGAATCATAGCATTTTCCAGTTACAGTGTTTGCAGGAAGGGACTCTAATATTGTGGGTCTTTGATATTGTGGATTCGGTTTGTCATGCAGGATTTTATTTTAGCTGATAGTAGCTGATCATAGAAAAAGCTGCAGTGAGTCTGTTAGTCTTGCTTGATTGTCTTGATTATTCTGAGTCTCTGTCTAATTCCAAACATTTCATTTTATTAATTAAAATATTAATTAATTATTAATTTTTCTTGATATAATTTGCTTTTTTGTTAGTTTATCTCAGTAGCAATCTCTTTACTGCATGAGATTTTTTAATCTAAGGTAATAATACTTATTCTCCATTCCCTTTCCCTGTCTTCTAGATTCTGACCTGGACTGGAGAAGAATTTCACCAGGATTGAGAACAGTCCAATACCATGGGATTTGCTGCCAATATAATATGGATGGATTCCAATTATTTTTTTACTGCTCCCTTGATGCAAAGGCTGATTCACATCACTCCACGTCCTTTTGCTCCTGACATGGAGTTTTTCCTCTCTCTCTATCCCTGGGCACTTCTACTTTTCTCCAAGCTGGAAAGATTGAACAATCTTTTTCTCCACAGAATCAGTTATTTTCTTCTTGTAAAGGATAGGAGGTATAACTTGGGTGGTGTTATGGTGACGTAGGCATTTTGGACATGATGTTTAGGGACCATGAGAACAGCTGCCCTTGCAATCTGTCTCCCAAGTGTCCACTAAATTACCTCCACGCAGGAAAAAAAAACCCAACGCTGACAAAATACAGAAGACTATATATGTTTCTGTGGTATGTGTGTATATTTCTGTGTATGTTATGAAGACCTTTGGAAAGCTGTTGCCTTTTCCCTTATGTTGTGCAACCCATTAAAAGACAAATGGCTTGATATCAAATCATAAAAGGATCAGCAGGAACAGAGGATGGATGGAAGGAGTTAGGGAGGCTGTGGGCTGAAATGTGGATCACACTATTTGTGTGTGGAGGTTGGTGCTGAATCAATCTGTGGCCCATGTGTGATCGCTAAAAGCAAACTGGAGCAGAAGATAGGTTGAAAACCAAACTGCAGTCAGTGTAATCACAGTCTCTTTGTTCTCAGTGTTATTTTAGAAGTAGTTTTATAAGGCAGAAGCACTTTCTTTATTCCCTTACACACCCCAACACACAGTCTGCCCCTAGATTTTAATCTTATTTTGATTTAATAAGTATTTTGATTTCAGTCTGTGTTGCTCAATGTGTTTCTTTGTGTTTCCTCTGTTTTCAGAGTAAGCTCAGTGCACAAGCACCAGGGGTAACTCACAGGCACTCCCATACTGCAGAAAAAAACACACCTACAGTGCACAGAAAGCAAATATTAAAGGTGGGTAGCATGTCATCCCCCAAGATAAAAGAAACTTTTTAAGAATCATCAACTCAAAAGAGTCTACAATCTCTGCAAATTTCATATGCTTTTGTGAAAAAAGCAAAAGCAAAAAAGTGTGCTGATTTTAAAGAAAAATGTTAAGAGCGGCTAGTCTTCTAACTCTTGGACCTACTTGCCCAATGCTTTGTGGGAACAATCCTTTATAGGATGTGCCATGTCTCCAGATTTCATGTACATACATGGAAAAACAAGAAAATTTACAACCATTTTAAATTTCCAAAGCATATCAACAGAAGACATGGGGATTTGAATTTTGGATCAACTTTGGATGAGATTGAGTCTATGTCAGTCTGAGGCGTCATTCGTTTAGTCGTTCAGTCATGTCTGGCTCTTCGTGACCCCATGGACCAGAGCACGACAGGCCCTCCTATCTTCCACTGCCTCCCGGAGTTGTGTCAAATTCATGCTGGTTGCTTCGATGACACTGTCCAACCATCTCATCCTCTGTTGTCCCCTTCTCCTCTTGTCTTAACACTTTCCTAACATCAAGGTATTTTCCAAGGATTCTTCTCTTCTCATGAGATGGCCAAAGTCTGAGGCAAATTAAGCCTAATTCCAAAACTCTAGATTGTGTCATGTACTGAAGCAGGAACTATTACTCAGCTCAACTCATTACATGTGGTTTATTAAATGAATAAATAAATTGTGACAAACCCAGACCTACTGGGATCTGCCACACGTTAACTAAGCTGCCACCAACCATTCCCTATAAGAAGTCACACAGACCAGGGATGGATTTTTAAACAAATAAAAGGATAAGGTTTATTTAAAACAACACACATGGAAAATAAAATGATCAGGTGAATAAGATTTAGTAACGTGGCTTAGTTTCACTCATACATACACACAGTTTGGTTCACACAGAACCCTTAACTTGAAGCACAGACCCTGAACCTATCAGTTCTGGCTAACCAACAGACACCTGAACCTATCAGGTTGGTACTCTGACACACAGTAGTACCCTGTCTGACACACAGACTCCCACACCAGCTTCTTCTTCCCAGCTGCTGCTTCTTCACATCCCAGCGTCTGCTAAACTTCACCACACAGGCTTCACATATATATACAGTACAGCCCCTCCTCCTGATGTCCCGCCTTCCACTCCCCATAGGATGGAACTTTCCCTCCAAACCCATGACAGACAGGTAACATCAGTGCTGTATGTAACACCTCCCCTCTTTATAAGTTGTTTTGTAGGGGGAAAGCTAAGGTGCTTTTTCCCAAAAAACAACCTGGATAAAACACACAAAAACAGTTATACATACAATATCATACTTACTTATCCTTACATTCTAAGTTAACCATAGCAATTAGGCATTTAAACATTTACCATATACATTACATCAATTTACCTTTATTCATACAAACCAAGTTCAAAAAACAGGTACATTTAACTTTTTGTCATCAATATATACACATAGTCCATGTTCTTTCGCCGTCTTCATTCTTCAGGTCTTCTTGACAAGGCGTCAGCAACACAGTTCACTGACCCTCTGACCACCTTCACTTCAAAGTCATAGTCCTGTAGGTTTAAAGCCCACCTCATAAGTTTGCTATTGTGGGTTTTCATTGTCTTTAACCATTGCAATGGTGAATGGTCAGTGCACAGAGTAAAATGTCTTCCCCAGATGTAAGGCTTGGCCTTCTGGATCGCGTAGACTATGGCCAAACACTCCTTCTCCACGGTTGCCAAATGTCTCTCACCTTTCTGGAGTTTCCTACTCAGGTAGGACACTGGATGCTGGTCACCATTCTCATCCTCCTGGCACAGAACTGCTCCTACCCCGCTGTTAGACGCATCGGTGTAGATGATGAACTCCCGGTCGAAGTCTGGAGCCCGCAGCACTGGATAGTTGATGAGCGCCTGCTTCAACCTCTGGAACGCCTCCTCACAGTCGCTGGTCCACGGGATGCGGTCATCAGCCTTCTTCCTCGTCAGATCGGTCAGCGGAGCCGCAATCTCGCTAAACCTCGGGATGAACTTTCTGTAGTAGCCCACCAACCCAAGAAATGATTTGACTTTTCTCTTGGTGGTGGGTCTAGGCCAATCACGAACTGCTTCTATTTTGGCCTCCAGGGGTTTTATCACTCCTCCCCCTACCATGTGACCCAAGTCTTTTATTTCTGGGCTACCCAGCTGCAGTTTGTTCTCTTTGCAGAGCCTAGGCCAAAGCACTCCCTCCCCTGGGTTAAAGTGCCTCTCCCTGGCTTTCTGGTAATCCCAAGCTTTCTTTCTGACCTTTTGAGCTTGCAGGGTCTCTGCTGCTAGCTCTAGGTTTCTCTTTAGGTCATGCCTTAAAGAGTCTATATATGTTACAACGTCTTGTGGGTCATCCTGGGTGATCTGCTCCCAATTTTGTTTGATCAAATCAAGGGGCCCTTTCACCCTTCTCCCAAATAAAAGTTCAAATGGACTGAACCCGGTACTGGCTTGTGGCACTGATCGATAAGCAAACAAAAGGGATTGCAGCTTCTGGTCCCAATTGTTTGGATTCTCTGCCAAGTAAGCCCTAATCATGCTCATTAGAGTCCCATTGAACTTCTCAGTTAACCCATTACTTTCAGGATGATAGGCAGTGGTTTCCTTGTGCTTAATTCCACAGATTTGCCATAAGCGTTTCATGAGCTTTGATGTGAACGATGCGCCCAAATCTGTGATTATTTCTGAGGCAAATCCCATCCTGGACATATACCCCACCAAGGCATCTGCCACTGTGTTAGTTTCAATGTTAGTCAAGGGTATGGCTTCAGGGTACCTTGTGGCATGGTCCACAATGGTGAGAATGAACCTGTTCCCCCTCTTTGTGGCCTTGGGCAAAGGTCCCACAATATCCACCCCTATGCATTTGAACGGAGTGTCAATCACAGGCAAAGGGCACAACTTTGCTTTGGTCCTGTCGCGGTTATTCCCCTGCCTTTGACACACATCACATTGTTTACAGAACTCCCTGATCTGCTTCCCTATGTCAGGCCAGTAAAAATTCTGTGTGATTCTCTGCTGTGTTTTGTTCACCCCTAAGTGTGCAGCAAACATGTCAGAGTGCCCCCTTTGTAAGATCATGGGGCGATACTTTTCAGGTACCACCAGCTGACTTCTGATCCCATCTCCCCCTTTTGAGATATTCCTCAGGGTCTCTCTATATAAAATCCCCTTTTTCTCCAGAAATCTCACTGGGGTTTCAGGTGTTAGCTGGGCGTCAGTCACCTGTTCAAAACACTTTTGGAGAGTGGCGTCTGCCTTTTGCTCTTGTCCAAATCTGCTGTCTGTGGTTAAGGTTTCCACCACAGCTTCTGAACTCCCCCCACCTGCTTCCGTCTCTGGCTCATCATTACCCCCCTGAACTGTCCCCGTGGTGGCTTGTGAGCGTGTAATCACTAGCACCCGTTTCACATGTTCAGCCAGGTCATTTCCCACGAGCACGGCTGCTGGCAGAGTCGATGAAATTGCTAGCCGCCAAACTCCCCTCCAGCCTTGAAAGTTCACAGGTACCTCCGCTACCGGCAGAGAGATTACCTGCCCCTCAATCCCTGCCACCTTCATGCTCTCATTTGGGATCACATATTCCCTAGGAATAATATCTGGATGGCACAGGGTCACCTGAGAACAAGTGTCCCGCAGCCCCCGATACTGACGGTCAAGTATTCCTACGTCCACCCCTGCTGTCTCAAACAACTGGGAATCTGTTCTCACCAGCAGGCAGCGCCTGACCTCTACAAGAGGACCATTTTCCTCAGCCTGATCAGCAGACGTAGCTGTTTCAGATTGAGTAGCCATGGCAACAGGCTCCCTCAGTGACAATGAGCCTTGCTCTTTCTGGACACAGAACACAGCTTTTGGCTTGGTCCCACTCGAATCCTGAGGCACAATTCCTTTTAGCTGCCTTAATTTCTCACACTCTGAGATTAGATGGCCCTTTCCCTGACAGAAATAACATTTTCTGGTGTATTTTGATTCTCTCTCATCTTGTTTTGGTTTTCCCTCCAAAATCTGAGGTCTTGGTTTCATGTCTGAGGGCTTCCCTTCACCATGGGCCCCTCCCCCTTGCTGGCTTTTCCCTGGTCCCTGAGAGTACTTGCTGTAGGTTTCTTTGGGTTTCCCCATCGCTTTCCCCTCACCCAAGGGCTTTCTTATTTGGGAAATAAAATCTGCGATCTCGGCTGCTTCTGCCACAGATTTCGGTTTCCTTTCCCTCACCTGGAATTTCAGTTCCCCATGCAGGACTGAATAGAACTGTTCCAGCGCTATCAAGTCTTTGAGCTGCTGAAAGGTCTCTGTCCCCTCCTGAGATAGCCATTTCTCAAGCAGCCTCACCAATTGGGCCCCCACTTGGGTAAAAGTCTGCTCTGGTTTCTTTGTGAGGGACCTGAATCTTTGCCTCAGCTGTTCCGCATTTATCCCATGTCTTGCAAACACCAGTTTTTTAAACTCTGCAAAATCTCTCATCAGTTCCTCTGGCATCTCTGAATAAACTTCGGCCAGGCTACCACTGATTAAAGATCGCATGATGGTCATCTTCTCAGTTTCCCTCACTGAGAAGTCCACAAACGCTCTTTCCACTAAGGAAAAGAACACCTCAGGACAATCTCCCTTGTGGTACACAGGGAATTTCTTCAGGTCAGCTTTGGACAATTGGCCTCCCTCAGAATCCCTATTGTTATTATTGTTCTGGTTCATCAGTTCCAATTTTCTTAATTCAAACGCCATTTTCTCTCTCTGCAATTCCAATTCCATTCTCTGTCTCTCTAATCTTTCTTCCTTTTCCATTCTCTCTCTCTCTAATCTTTCCTCCATTTCCCTCACCCTCAGTTCATGCTGTTGGGCTATGAGCAATTTTCTGAGCTCTGGGTTCTGTTCTCCCGTGCTGTCACCCTGCACTGAGCCAAATTCCTCCTCAGAACCTTGGTCAACCTGGGGGTCTTTCACTTCACCCATTTCTGCCATTTGGCTTCGAGTCAAGGGCATAATCCCCCCTCAGAACAGGCTGCTTTAAAAAGTCAAGCCTCAAAATAAAACGACCACTTTTTTTTTCTCTCTCTTTTGCCTCAGAACCAGCTTTCCCTATAGATTGCTGCTGTCCTTCAGCACTACTTGCAACTGTAGCGAGTTAGAGTCTACCCCCCTCTGCTGGGCCTCTCAGCAGGCAGGCTAGATCCCTGCTGTTTCACAGTTTTGCCTCAGCTTTTTCCCGCCAAAACAGGCTGCCTCAGAGCACCCTAATCTAGTCTCCCCAGTTGGCACGTTCTTCTACTAGCGCACCTCCCCGTGAGGTACACCTAGAAGATTACCTACGCGCCTCAGATTGTCCCTGACTAGACCCCCCTTGCTCTGGGCACACTTGCCAAGGCTTTGCTGGACCGCTGGACAACTGGACCAGTCGTATCCCACACGCTGGACACCAATCAATGTGACAAACCCAGACCTACTGGGATCTGCCACACGTTAACTAAGCTGCCACCAACCATTCCCTATAAGAAGTCACACAGACCAGGGATGGATTTTTAAACAAATAAAAGGATAAGGTTTATTTAAAACAACACACATGGAAAATAAAATGATCAGGTGAATAAGATTTAGTAACGTGGCTTAGTTTCACTCATACATACACACAGTTTGGTTCACACAGAACCCTTAACTTGAAGCACAGACCCTGAACCTATCAGTTCTGGCTAACCAACAGACACCTGAACCTATCAGGTTGGTACTCTGACACACAGTAGTACCCTGTCTGACACACAGACTCCCACACCAGCTTCTTCTTCCCAGCTGCTGCTTCTTCACATCCCAGCGTCTGCTAAACTTCACCACACAGGCTTCACATATATATACAGTACAGCCCCTCCTCCTGATGTCCCGCCTTCCACTCCCCATAGGATGGAACTTTCCCTCCAAACCCATGACAGACAGGTAACATCAGTGCTGTATGTAACATAAATCAATCAGGATTAATAGGAGAATGTTTAAAATTTGGGGGAAAATGCTCAAAAATGGCTTTAAAAGCCCTAGAGAAGTAACATGAAAACATTATTTACTACATGCAAGAAGGAAATATTGTCCCTTCTCATTATACCATTTTGAAGCAAAACATAATTACATTCTTGTTTCCCAAAAGATAATGAATTACAGGTAACAATGTTATATAACTCAGATTATCTCTGCACGTCAGCTAAGAACCCCTAAACAATAAACAAGAGCATACACACACACACACACACAATCTCTCTGCTATTCTCCATTTCCCAAATAGTTTTGAATATCTGTAAGATGAGTAAGCTCAAAATTGATCCGTTGTTTTTCTACAAAGTTCAGTAAGCTGCAATTTGGCTCAAGCTGAGAGAAGAGAATTTAAGAAACAACCGAGTTAGTCTTTCTCAAATTATTCCAGCATAGAGCAGAAGGAATAGAAAACCAAATCAGCCTCCATAATAAAATCGTTCAATGTTCCCCGTTATGAAACTTCAGTATCTGAAGGCTTGTCATTTTTTAAAGGAAGCACTTAGGTGGCATTTACAAAGTTAGGCTGTGCAGATATTGAAATGCTTTCAAGACTGAAGGCTGCTGTTGAAACAATAGAGACAAAATGACATTTGCAGAACTGGGTGGCAAATACAGAGACACTGGAAAATTTCCTATGCCTGGTCAGACTACTTGTTGTTTTTCCTTTTTGAACTATTAGACCTGCAATTGCTGTGCATGGTCTAATGCAGAGGTTTTTCACATCATCTACTATATGAACAGTTTCAATTGGAAAGTTCTCACACAAAAAACAAAGTGCTTGGAGAAACACTGTCAAATAAGGGTCTAAATCAGCCATTCTCAACATTTTTATTTATTTATTTATTTATTTATTTATTTATTTATTTATTTATTTATTCATTCATTCATTCATTCATTCATTCATTCATTTATTTATAGCTAAGGTCCTCTTAGGAGTTTTCTCAGGCCCCCAGTCAAACAAGAATACAATGCTACGACATGAACAGAAGAATAGAAAAATAAAACAGAAATTTTATCTGTCTGTGTCCCCCTTCAAATGTGCCAGGGCCCCCCCAGGGAACCATATGGTTCCCCATTGAGAATGGCAGGTCTAAAGAATCCAAAATAAAAAGAATCAGGGATGCACTAAGGAAGAGAGACATGAGAAAGCAAGGACTTAATTTCTCAACAGCTCATGAAGCCTGGGATCAATGAACCTGGTCCCAGTTTCCATATATCCCAGGCTTGTATTGGGCTTTTTACCTAAATGGTGAATGTGGGGGGATATGGCTGTCTTTGAAAACAAAAGAAAACAAAAGACGTATACATGATCAGGAACCTGAAGTTTGCTGAAGAGCTTGGATATATTACTTTTGGTATGCAGGATGTAGTCCACCAAATCAGAACAAAACAAATTCAAGCTCTGACTCTTGGAAATTGATTAAGGCATTAATTGCATAAGGTGCCACCAGTTATGATTTATTGTCCACCTCATGTGGTGTTGTTAGAGCTTCATATCTAGGAGTAGATGAAGCTCTTCAGCATTGCTTGAGAACCTATTTTCTCATCATTTCCCCCCAAGTCTTTTTCCCACAGACTTAATTATGTCATCATGCTGATTATCCATTGTCTACACATTAGCCTTTGGGACACTGCTAAATGCAACCAGTTTGTCGAAGTCCTACCTTGCATACATTCCTCATAACTGAAACATTAATTATTCTTGGTGTAATTATTATTGATGGAATTGTTCATATCTATTATTGAAATGTACAAGGAGGTCAAACAGTGATAAATTAGCATTTAATAAGTCTATCTGATAATAGTTAATGATTTCTCCCTTCCTCACCCTATTTATTACTTATGCATCCTTTAGACAATTTAAACTGATGCACTTTTTGAGGAGGTTTAAATAATATAAATGAAAAAGACTCTCAGTTTCTGAGGTATGACTGAGTCTGCAGTTTTTGTTGGAACTTAATCAAGAGCAAGTGTAAAACTGCCAAACGCTAGAATAATATAATTAATGTTTGTCCTAGAAAGTTTAGAAGCGTGTGTTCTTTTGAAATCCATGCTGTACTTGTTATAGATTCTGCAGTTTAGTGTAATTGAGAGGAGATGAAATTTGATTTGTAGGAAAGTACTATGTAAAATATTATGATTCTGATGGTTGTGGAACAACTTTATGGGGCAAAAGTGCTCCAAAGAGCCAGAACTAGCCCCAAGTGTTTGTGGACACAAGGATATTCATGAATTCTTTCTTAATAATATTCTGTTAGTGCCTCCTTCCTTACACCCCATGATCAGCAAGAAAAATGATGCTCTAAGGGGCAAGACAAAATCATCTAGTATCTGTCTAATTAGGAAATTGTAGTTTGTCCTGGAGGTATCCGAGGTGCTTTTGGGTTGGTGATGCTCCATTTCTTGTCAGATTGGGTGGTAATGGTTTACCATTGTTTTAGAATGTGAAGACAACCTTGAGCTAAAAGGAACATGAATGAGTCATGTTCCACTGCTGGCCCTCTCATTAAGAAACGGAAACTTCTCAATGCTCTGAAAAGAGGAAGATAGCCCAGGAGAACAGTGGCTTGTGGGGATTTCCCCAAATTTTCAGTGGGATCAGCATTCAATGCAAATAGCTTCCTCACTCTCTTTTTAGACTTTGTCTAGACTAATCAAGAATGTTTTCATTGTTGTTGTTGTTTTTTTTTTGGCAACCTCATCAGAAAATGAAAATCACAAAAGAAGTATCTGAATCATTGTAGCAACCTCTAGAACACATTCATATTTCCTTTCAGGAGGGTAGCAAACAGGCAGGGAAGCATCAACACTGATACAGCTAAAAAGAGTTCAAGAGCCCTTCTTTCAGAAACTAGAGGAGACCAGTGGCATGAGAGTGCTTTGTAATGCAAACAGTATAGTCTCTACCTCCATTAGGCATCCTTTCCATCACAAAATTCTATTTGTTTCAGTGGCCCCTGGAGGAAGAAGAAACAGACCAAAATTCTACCATGCATTTCTTGGCATTTGAGTGAAAGAACTGTGTTAAATTACAGTTAAAGCACTAATGAATGAATGTAAATTAAAATGCATATATATGCCCCCCCCCCCCCCGCTTTTGTAAAGGTTCTCCATCAGCCAATACATTAGCAAAAAAGCTGGCTTTTTGGCATAAAATCACATTGTACAATATCTTGATTCAGGAACAGTATTTATCCACAAAACACGTAAAGTAAGTTCTTGATCTGCAGTTGCTCATCCCATTCTGAAATTCACTCTAAAATGTTTTCCCAATTTAACGAGTCCAGTAATTTTTCATGCAAATTATTTGCAAAAAAACTTACTAATAATACTCAACAGGCTGATTAGGTAAGCAGCAATTACTGTGAATGTCCTATTCCCCCCTTTTTTTCCAAAACAAACCAGGATAAAAATAATGATAATCACATTATTTGAGGGGACATCTCTCCACAAGGTCATCCTTGTGCAGCACTAGATCCTCTGTGGCCATGCTCCTGTGGGTGACGATGGTGAAGGATGCCAGAAAATCTTCAAAAAGAAATTGGGCATTCGCAGCAGTGGTACCAAGTCCTTGAAATCATCTCCCAGTGGATCTACGCCTGGCCCCCTCCTCCTGTAGTTTTAAGAGGCTTCTGAAAACACATCTCTTTTGAGAGGCCTTCAAAGGCAGCCTCTCTTGAACTTATTTGCCCCTGTACTCCTCTGATATCCTCCACCATCAGGGCTTTATGCTGGTTTATTTGAGCCCCTGTTATTTGTTTTTTTTTTATATATTTTATATGATATTTGTTTGTGCTGTCTTGTTTTGATATGTACACCACCAAGAATATTGCTGTGCACTAATGGGGTGGTACAAGCAAGCAAGCAAACAAACAAACAAACAAAAATGATGGTTTGGCCCCAGTTATCTAGAATATGTGCTTCAGTGACTAGGACACACCAAATTAGTGTGGAAATGGGAATGAATTTATATATCTTGGGTGGTGGGGAGGACACCGTATACACACATGCAAAACTGGAAGTAGATTCACTCATCAGTCTCAATTCTGAACATAATTTTGTAAAAACGTTACCTCTAACAAGAGTGTTAGAATGATGATATGCACACCCCTTTCAAAAGTGTTAGCCTTCATATTTAGTTGTGTGAGACATCCTGAGAATGAATTTTTTAATGGAAAATGACAGAAGGTCACCTTGCCTTGCAAGAAAGCTTTGCTGCAAAGTCAGGTTTTCCACTTGACTATTCATCTTTGAATGCTGAAGCATGCAAAAAAATGTGGAGGTGCACTTAAAGAGTGGCAGGAACATGAATGCCATGTCCTGAGAGAGCTGAGGGTGAGTGAGGGAGCCAGGCAGAGAAAAATGACTAAGGAACTAGCCTGAGGACATGGGAGTATATTGGAGGCTTGAATATATATATATATGATCTGATTAAGGATGCAATTACATTTAAAGAAATGAACTGATGGAATCTCAAAGTTTTACATTTTCAGTCAGGTAGGGTATTTATTCTCTTCTTTCTCTCCCACCTCTATCCCAGCTAGTACCTCAAAGCTACAGCCTGTGTGTATATTCAAAACTCAAAGCACAAAAGCATTCCTGTCATATTCCATTCATATCTTTAGAATATAAATGTACTTTCACATGACAGATTTGCACCTGCAGCAAAAAGACAGCTTTTATTTTATTTCATTTAGACTTCATTGTTGTTGTCTCATAACCTCCTGTCTGAATACAGAAGTGCAAAGTCTCATCACAGTGATATGCCCTGGCCTTTCCCAACAGCCCAGAGATAAGTGAGTAACTTTCTCATGTTCAGTGTTGGCATCCAACATCCTCAAGCAGCTTTTCAGGCTGATGCCAGCCCTTGGCTCACTGCTCAGGAAAGACCAGCTGGGCCTGGTAAACTGTTAGATTAATTTCCTACAGTATCATGAATTACATTTTTACTCCACACACTTTCAGTACCAGGTCATGTTACAAGTAAAATGAGTAAAAACAAGCATACCCATAAAATCCAAAAACAAAACAAAACACAATTTAAAAATAATTTAAATCAATGAAATGTCCAAACAGTTAATATCATCATCACATTAAATGGTTGTTGTTGTTGCTATGTGCTGTCAAGTCATCCCTGACTTATGGCGACCTCATGAATGAGTGATCTTAAAATATTCTGTCTTCAACAATTCTGCTCAGCTCTTGCAAGACTGTGGTTCTTTTAGGGAGTCAATCCATCTTACATTTGGTCTTCCTGTTTTCCTGCCACCTTCAACCTTTCCCAACATTCTTGTCTTTTCCAGAGAATCCCGTCTTCTCAGGATGTGCCCAAAGTAGGACAGCCTCACTTTCAGCATTTTTGCATCCAGAGATAATTATTGTAAGCCGCCCAGAGACCTCTGGGTAATTTGGGCGGCATATAAATTGAATAAATAAATAAATAAATAAAATAAATAATCCAGGCTTTATTTGATGTAGGACCCACTTTCTGGCAATCCAGGGTATTGGCAAAGCTCTCCTCCAACACCTCATTTCAAACTAATCACCCCCCTGCCCCCGTTAGCTTTCTTTACTGTCCAGCATTCACACCCATACATGGTGATTGGAAATATGATAGTGTGGATGATCTCCAGTGACACATCCATACACTTGATGATATTTTCTAATTCCTTCATTGTTGCCGTTTCAAGTCTCAGTCTTCTGATTTTGCGGGTGCAGTCTCCATTTGGATTTATGATGGAATCAAGATATACAAAATCTCTAACTATTTCAATTTCTTCATTGACTATGTTAAAGTTGTGCAATTCTTCTGCAACAGGAAGATATGGTGCAGAGTAGAATTCCCCATCCTAAAGCAAATTTGTTCAGGGGCTACTAATTCATATTCAGTTATCCATCCTTCCAGTTTCTGCAGGAGATGCCTTGCATATAGTAAACATATATCTAAAATTGGCAAGATCATTTTGTTCTCCTATATTGTAAATAAGCACAACAATAGAAGATGACCATTCTCTAGAAATTCTACTGAACATACAGTATCTGTACAAGAAAATAAGATGACTAGGGTGGAGGCCCACCAGGCCCACCAGTCTTGAAAGAATTCATCATAGCAGCGGGAATAAACCTTTGTCCTGGAGTTTTATTGTTCTTAATTGATGAAATCAACTATTTTATTTCAGTAATTGTAACTGATGGCCACCTTGATAAAGAATTAGAGGGTAGTTGTTTTATACTTCAGTCTACTAACTGGGTTAACGCTTACACTTAGATATGTAGATGTACCTTAAATTTTAGAATGTGTGAGTTTTTTTAAGAGTTTAATTTAATTTCTTTCACCCCTGTACTTCTGCTCTGATATGCTGCACCATCAAGGCTTTATGTATGTTTATTTTAGATCATTTTGGTTTTTGATATATACACCATCCAGGATAGTGCTGAGCAGTAATGGAGTAGAATATAAATAAATAAATATATAAATTTTTACACACAGAGACAACTTTATTTATTACAGGAGTATTCCCTTTGGAAGAGGTTTGTTTTTATTTATTTTTTATTTATTTTTTCATTTTTGTCCTCACCTTCTTTTGGTTATTGTGCTGCCTGCTAGACTCAAAGAAGAGCAGACAAGGCATTGAGTGGATTGGGGAAGAGAAATCGCTCCATATTCTCGTTTTTGGTTTTTGTTTGATGGAGGGAAATATTTATTTCCTTATTCAGCTGCTTGCTTTTCTTGGTTTTTGGAAGAAAGGACTCTGTGTGTTTGTGTTTTGCTTGTTTTGTTTTATTTCTATTTCTCCCCATTTCTGTATTTGTGCACATGTGTAACAAGACAGGCAATCCTTCAGATAACGAGGTTCAAGTTGCTCAGGGGTATGAAGATTAAAACCAGCATTTTGAATTTGGCCTGGTAAAGGACTGGCAACCACTGCTGGCTTTTTAGTATCATGGTCATATGATCTCAATACCATGCAATAGGTAGGAAGACACATTATCAAAGAGTATTTCCAGGGTATGAACCTGACCAGTTGCTGAAAGGCAAATTCTTTTAGAAGTCTAATCAGCTCTGGGACACCATGGTAAATTAACATGGCATTCTGTAGCCTAACACTGGTCAGAATGCTCTTGCTGTCCTGCCTAGTGGAAGGTACAGATAGAGAAAGGCATCCATTAAAGCAGGGGTCTCCAACCTTGGACCTCCATACATAGATTTCAACTCCCAGAAATCCTGACCAGCAGAGGTGGTGGTGAAGGCTTCTGGGAATTATAGTCCAAGAACATCTGGAAGCCCAAGGTTGGGGACCACTGCATTAAAGGACACATTACCAGAGGCCCCTGGATCCTGGAGCATATCCTGAATTTCATGGCAGGTGTGGGGGATAGCTCTTTGCATTTGATCTTAACCTTAACACAGTTTATACACTTTGTTTTTGAATTCATCCTCAAAGTAACTCATTAATTTTATTGCAAAACATATTCTCTGACCTAGAATGAGGATCAATATATATTCTTGTTGGTCTTCTTTCAGGCTTCAGAATATGTTTTCCCTCCGCTGCTAGGCAGTGATATATTTTTACTATCACTGAGAATTTTCACATTTGTGATAATTCTACAAAGTATGTAATTTCACAAAACTACAATGGCTGATGATGTTCTGGAATTCAGAAATTCAGGTATAAAAGCAATGCCTGGGGGTTTTGTGTGTGTTTGTTTGAACAAATGGCTATTTTTCTGCCCTAACCTGTGTCCTTTGTTTCTCCTTCAAAGTAAAATTGGAAGATCAAAGAATAGTCAAGTAAAATGAGGCTACTTGTATGCAGGACAATTTTTCTATGACTGGAGAGAAATTCAATAAATGCAGCACTTGTGTGCATGCAATTCACGCCTCACCATGTGTACAAAAGATGATCTAGCACATGGCCACTATTGAGTGACCCACTTCTGGTTAAAAAAAAGTCTAATTATCCTAACATTTTAATTTGATCTTAATTTTACCTATATTCCATATATGTCCATAGTTTTAAATTGTGAAATATTTTGATGTGGGTAAATAAATAAAGTCTGTTCTAATGGGGCAGATGAATTCTGATGGTGTGTTGTACAATATAGATTTTCTGCCTGGAACAGGTGCCAGAATGTGGTTCTCAGGGATGTTTTCTGGCTTGCTGCCTCAGTCCCCTCTAATTTGATAAAATAAAGCAAAGTGTTGGATTTTGTTGGGTTGTTCTCAGAAGCCAGTATTCTAAGCTATTTGGAATATAGATTTTCTGTCCAGAATGGGTACTTGAACATTGTTCCTGGGGATGCTTCATGCAGTCCCATCTATTCACATGTTATGTGAATTTGGTTGGTTTATCCTACTCAGACATCAGGTTCTGGGCCATTCTGTCCTGCTCAGGCTGATTTGTAGGCATAAAAAAGGAGTGGTGGGTTTAATTTATAAAATCTTCTTCTGATATGTTTCCATCACATCTCACAACTTTTGACATATATTTTTAATTAACAAATGCTCATTCAGACCTATTATGATCTTTTGGGGCTTTTACTTAATCCTGTCTTTACAGTGCCAGAAGACTCTTTGTTGTTCTTGCTGACCATGACTGCTAATCAAAATTGCCAACATTTTAATCCTGCAGCCTCCATTTGTACAACACCACTACTGAGAGGGCATTAGTAGACTGTTTAAAGTATTATCTTCTTTTAAAAAACAGACACAGAGAGACACACAGAATTCACTGATCTCCAATTTAATTGATTTCTTGCTTTTTGTTTGTTTGTTTGTTTGTTTGTTTGTTTAGCTTTATATACAACCCCATTAGTATGAGGCACAATTCTGGGTGGTTCACAACAAATAGAATAACAAATAGCAAGTTAACAAAAATGTATGAAATTATTTTTTTAAGAAATATAAAACCCCATACAAATATATAGCAAGACTTTTGTTTTTCTTCAAAAGTACTATTTGTTATGTGGATTGGATACCATTATTCCTCACTCTCAAATTATTAATAGTAAACATGCTTACTACATTGATGCTTTGTCTTCCTTCCAAGGAATACTGGCAGTATATATGAAATTATTAATTTTGTCCATATAACATTGGTAACAATCACCAGTTTTCCAGTTGAGTTAACATGGCTGAATAAGGAAAGAAAGATTGCCTTATCCCAGTCCAATAGTCTATTCATTAGACGAGGATACAATACTAATTACTACATTGGTTCTGAAAGATCACAGAGATCATGGGATTTCCTTTGTGTTCGCTATACTCTCTGTATCTGAGGAACTCAGCTGATGGGAGTATTACTATATGAGAAGCTGTGGCTTGGTGAGTTAATTCGACATCTGAAATATGAGCATGTAAAAGATTTTCTATGATTATAATTAATGCAATTCTGTACTGAGACATAATGATTAAACAATATCCCTAACATTACTCATTCTCCTAGTCTGTATCTCTTTCAGTAATGAATAAATGGAGTTTCTACTCTAAAGAAAGAGACTAGAAAAGAAAAAAATCCTTCTATTGAATCATATTTTGTAATGTGTTTTGTACTTCAGCTTAATAGTCATTGGCTGAGAGCCTGTTGTGGAATTTGCATGCCTAAGATTTATCATGTCATCAGCAACAGCAATGTTTCAAAAATTAAAATTAAAATTACCCCCCTCCAAAGGCCCTCAGGCTCCTCTTTGGTTTCCCTTTCATCATGAAGAGGCTGTTGGGGGCTGTGAGTCAGGGCAGGAAATGTTTAATTTCTAAAAAGTTCCACTTTTGATAAAATCATCCCACCAGTGGCAACTTTTGGAAATTTAAGCTTTCAGCTCTCCCCCAATAGACCTCCAAAGCTTTCCCCACAACAAATGGGATCCCAAAGAATTCTCAGGACATTCAACAGTACAATAAAAAAAATCTGATAAATCAGCACAGCTGATATCATCAGCCTTATGACATAAATTCTGGAAACAAGATTTTAACTTGTATCTTCTTTTTCCATGTATAATAGATAATATATGCACTGAATGCCAATTTTTTGCTTGCAAAATTATTGTGTTGGCTAACATATAATTCACCATTATCAGGTGCTCTTTAGGGATCTGATCCATAATACCTCCCCAAAGTGTTCATTACTGGGGTTAGCTGCAATGGATAGTTTGTGATTTGTCTAACAGCACTGATTTCCTTATTTAAAAATTTCTATATCAGCATAGGAAGCTCATTTTTTAAGTTACCAAAGAGAAAGACATGGATAAAAGGGTAGATATGCTGTGGCTGTGGGCATGCGGATGTGGAGGAGGGGCAATACAAACAAACAAAACTTATTTGTAGTTGGGATTGAAATGTCATGACAATTGGCCAGGGGCGGGGTGGTAATCTTCAACCTTCCTAAAGTATTGAACTACAGTGTCCATAATCTCTTATGATTGCTCATGTTGGCTGGAGATTTTGAGATTTGCACTCCAAAACATATGGCAGACCAAAATTTCTCTACCCCTGAAACAAATACCACTGAAAAGTTGGAAGAGTTTGCATTTGAACGGATATTCCCAGAAGGTAACCATTCCCAGAAGGTAACCATGCACATAAGCAGCCACAGTTAATAACTTGGTCATTCTCTATAAAATGCCTAATAAGACCACAAAGATTTGAGAATGTTCAGTGGGTGACAGAGAGCAAGTTTTTCAAATAATATTCTCCTCATCCCTGGAGTATCTCTCATGTGTGAGGGAAAAAGAAGCCAATAAACCTCTTGATTCTGCAACACCTATGTGAGAAAATAGCATAAATGACCATGTGAGAAATAAGCTTTCAGCTGTCAAAAGATAATCTATGTTGAGATATTATTATTTTTTATGGAATAAGGCCCAGTAAACTGCAGGTTGTAAAAGAGTACATGAAAAGCAACATGGCTGTCCACTGAGAAAACAAAGACAACTGAACCTGAATAAGCAAACAGCAGCTGGGAGTGCAAAATTTCTTCATTTCAGAAAGAGTGCTGATTGTTGGTTACTTTTTAAGCTAATTAAACTGTCCCCTAATTTATAGACAGAGCCAAATCCATGTATGCATTCACATCATTCCGTGTCTTTGACAGTTTGACTTTCAGTACCCTTGATGGCAGACAGCAGAATAGGTGGACTGCCTTCATTTAGAAGCATTACAAATTAGATTTTTCTTAAAAGACATTCTTTTCGGGGCTTCCAGGACTAGTAGAATATATTTTATTTCCTGAGGTGGAGGACAAAATAGCACCTTTTCCCATTCACCATTCAGAAGCTGATAGGACTCTCAGTTGAGTTTGCCTTCAATAGTAATGATAAACACATTGGGCAGCACCAAGCTAGTTTAGAGGCATAGGTCAGGCCTCATGGAAGACACTGTCCTGTCCTTCAACACTGTTCAGTATCTCTGTACCCAATGGTTGCCAAATTACCAGCACTCCATTCCACAAGATTTCAAGACCAAAATCTGAGAACAGTGGCTGGGATCTTGTGATATCCCAGGGATGTATCTTTCAGATGTCACATACAAGGCAGGCAAGATTGGGAAAGTGACAAGAACTGTCAGTTGACAGGGGAAACAAGCACTAGAGATATCCAGTTAAATAGGCCACAAATCCAAGTAAAGCCAGTTAACATGACAACTCATGGCCAAGTGGAATAACCTTATTTTCATTTGATTCTTTAGACAGCAAAAGGTGTTGTTCCTCCTATCATTTCTATCCCATGGAAACTTATCTACAACAAAAATTTATTGAGTGCGATGCCAGGTAACATAGATGAGATTAAGAGTTACCCTGTGTGCTATTTAGCTGCAATAGTCAGAAAAGGTGATGCTAAAAATCGGATCACTGTCCTGGATTCAACCCTATATCCCCTAAACTGGAAGAAAACAGAGTCAGGGAAACAAGAGAAGTGTACTGAGAAAATATGGGAAGTGATAGAAATGGATACTTTTTCAGGCATGTTGAACGTATGTCCAAGACAGAAGGAAACTGAAAGAGGGGATGTATTTTACAATTGGTCTTGGTTTCCTGCTAGTATTGGAGTAACTTAGATTTAAACTAAAACATAGTTAGAGGGTAATCAAGCAGTTTTAAAAAAAGAGTAGAAAGTTGCTTTTTTAATTGAAAAATGAATAGATTGAATGATTATATATTTTGTGTTCTCCTATCCTTAAAACCTTTTCCCCATCCCTTCCACTTCCTTTTACCTTTTGTATGCCCTATCCTATTCCTAGTAGTTTAAAATAAAATATTTTTTTTTAAAAAAATTGGGAAGCTCTTTCCTACATCCAACACCATTTCTGTCAAGATTTTTTATGATTTAGGAATCATAATGTAGTCACCCTTCTGCAGACTTGTTCCAAATGACGTATTGTGCTTGATACATGCATCTACTGACTGTCCCCAATCCTGTACATCCTGTACTCTCACTTCTGGTGGTGTTATTGTCATTGGCATTGGCATTGTTGCACACAAACATGGTACATATAAAATACCTTCATGGTAAGACCTGGTACCAGCTGGTTATGAATGGAGATGACTGTCCAGTTTTAAAAGCCACTATGTACACACACAAATGCACACACAGATTTTTCTCATCCTCCATAGTCACTTGTCTTGGTATTTACCACCTTCCTGGGAGAAATATCAAAATTCCCTGAGTCTTCAGCTAGCATCTTCCAATCTGGCAAACTTATCTTACTATCAGCTGTTGTACAAGTGGTCGATCAGCATAAAAATGCTCAACCACTTGTACAAAGTGCATAAATGTATACCCTTTAATGTAACTGACCTCGTGTTAATACAGTGACACTGCAGGACATAGGTCATAATGACGAGCCAGAATTCTTCGAAGTTCAGGCTTGTCTTGTATAATGCTGGAGAGTGCAAGAATAGAGAAAGACCTTCTTCAGCATATAAAGAGGAATGATGTCAGGAAATTATTCTTGCTATAAATTTATTCCTTCTACAAGAGTGAGAGGCTTACTAACCACTAGCCTCACAGTAGCACAACTGGTTTTGTTCTTGTACATGACACTGTGCTGCACACATACTCCCAGTGTGAAGGAAGGAATAGCTGAACAAACTATAGACCTGCTATCTAAAGTGTGTTCATTTTTATGTCCACAGTCCAAATCCACAAGGTGACTTATTTCTCTCACAACAAAACAGAGACATGATCCATAGCTTGTAGGCAATCCAGAGATTTCACAGTTTTAAGAGGGATAATCAATATGTTGGATTCTTGTAGCGGTCAACATGAATCTCAAATGGGAGAAAGGAAAGCACTTATATAACAGAGAAAGGGAAGAACAGGTGTAACAAGCATGAACTGCAAATGTTGACTTTAGTAGAAATCAGTTGCCTATTTTATAAGAGGAGGAGGACTCAAATCAATATTGAATGAAGGAAAATGTTAAACTAAGTGAAATAATGAACATAATATTAGAAAGTATGCACACACACACCTTAGCATGGAAAAATATCATAGTACTGTATAGAAAATAGTACTGTATAAAAAAATATTAAAACATTTAAGAATTTCCCAGCAGACAAATAACTCTCAACCAGTTTGCAACAAACCAAATTGGTAGAGTTGAATCATCAAAGGGTCATTATTACAGAACTGAGAAAACAACAAAAACCATGGTTGATATTCTGGTCAAGCCTGGAATGTTCATTGAGGAAGTTACTATGGTAGTCTGCCAAAATGTTAGCTATATGTGACCACAAACACATTCAGCACCTCGTTAGAACCACCATGCTATTAGAGTCCCATGAGTGTAACTATTGAAAAAGGTGCTGGCCAGAGTTGCTAATTTCTATACCAGCATTTAGTTTCTGTAAATATATCTCTCTGTACCACAATGTAGGGAAGAGCTGATGAGGGCCTCCAGTTTTGCCTTTTTGCCCCACAAGGACTTCCCAGCAAGATGTAGCCAAACACAGACTGCTTCCCCATCTGCTAAGCAAGGTACAAGTTTAGAATTAGGTTATCTACAGGGTGCAGCTATTCTAATCTAGCTAATCACTATCTGTTTAAGCCTAGCTATGCAACATTCTCTTAGGTATTGTGTATTGATTCTCCAGCCCAAGAATCCATCATCTGCCATGGTCACATCTCTCTAGTTAGGAAGGCCTTTCTGTTAGGCTCTTGCCTCAGTACTTAAAAGTTGTTCGGCCCTTTGTTTTTTTTCCTGATCTCCTGATCAACAGGCAGATCAAAAGGGGCTTTTGATCTAAACAATTAACAGTCCGCCTCTGGGGTAGAGATGAGTACTTAGATCCCAGGGACAATGCAGCTACATGTTATTGGGGATGAGGCCAAATCTCCAGTTCATTTCCTATGTGTTTTGTCCCCTCATGAGAGTGATCAGTGAATGCAACTAAAGAGATTGGAAGGCTCTGTAAGTTCTCTTATCACAGGCTTCAATGTCATACGGATCAAACATGCAGGTCATTAACAAATACAAATTATTTCTTCCTTTTTGACTATCACAAAATCATAGTTTGGATTGTGTTCATTCAGTCTATGGTGGCTTGGCACCATGCTGGTGGTAGGGCATTAGTAAAAACACATAAAATAGATGTACACATTAGACTGTGGTGACCACCTTCCCAACACTCCTGTTTCTCACTCCAGTTTCTCTCCTTTTCTGACACCACATCTTTTCCTCTGGTCTTTTCCTCCACCAGCAGGCTGTTGTGGAAGACTCACATTGTTGCTGCTAGATGTCTCGATGCAGTTTGCTTTTAAATATCTGATTTGGGGCTGAACAGCCACAGTTTGTCCACCTCTGCCTTAGGTAAATAATGTTTTGTGGCACCACCCCTGACCTACAAAACTCAGCTAGACTCCACCAATCACCTTGACCTCACTTTCTAGACTCTGTCTCTTGGCCTGCTCATTTTACTCCTTCAGTTGTGAGATTGCTAGCGGCAGTGATTTGGAGGGTGACTGGACTCATGCACTCCCAGTTTCTGAGGCACCACATGCCTCTTTTGTGACAGTTTCACCTAGTGTGGGATTCCTGTGCCCTGGAGTGTTGGAAAGGAGATATTTCAGCCAATCCTAGTTAAAATTAGGTAACTAGTATCCTATCTGAATTCTAACAACATACTATGTAATCATGCTAAGTAAATAAAAGAGCTCTCAGGGCGTTGCCGGTAGGCTCCGCTGGTTCGGACATCCGTGCTGTCGACTCCTTAATTAGCCTTTTTTGTTCTGTGATCACCCATAATAGCATGTTCCTAGCAGGAAAAGGCTGACTAAATCTTTGATGGTGTTTCTGCTCTTCTATATCGGGAATCATTTTCAATAGGCTGAAAATTCACAAAGTGTAAGAAAACTAACAATCCTTGAAATGAGATCATGATGAGGTGATTTGACAACATAATCCTGCTGAAATTTGTTCAGAAGTCAGCCCCACTCAGTGGTATATTTCCCTCATAAAGATTGATATAATGCTAATGTTTATAGCTCCCATAATCACTTACTACTGACCATGCTGGCTGGGGCATCTAGGAGTTTACAATCCAAAACATCTGAAGAATCAGAGACAGATCTTGGGGGGGGGGAAGAAACTTTTTGGGCAGTGCTTTTCAGAAGACCCTCTATAGCGTGGTCAGTAGTGAGAGATTTTGAAAGTTGTAGTCAAAAATATTTGTATTTGTATCTCTGCCTGTTTGTTTGTTTGTTTATATTATTTATATGCTGCCCTTCTCCCCATCGGGAACCCAAGGTAGCTCACAACATATAAAACAACAGATACAAAAACACTATATAAATATCATGTTAAAAAACACAATTAAATGTATAGTAAAAATTAAAAAGGGTTTTAAAACAATTCAAAAACATTAAAAACCTGTAAGTTAAAAACAGTATTCCTGAAATAACCTACTGTTTAAAAGCTTGCCTGACAAGAGAAGGAGAAGGGGGAGGGGGCCGACCTGGCTTCTCAGGACAGTGCATTTCAAAGCTTGGGAGCAGCCACTGTGAAGGACTTCTCTCATGTCCTCACCGAACAAGATTGGGAAGGTGGTGGAACCGAGAGCCAAGAAGGCTCACATGCAGTGATACAATTCTCTTCAAGTAGCATGGACCCAAGCCATAGAGGGCTTTATAGGTAATAAGCCTCACTTTGAATTGAGCCCAGAAACAAGATTAACAGTTGGTGAAGCTGTTGTAGTCTGGGAGTTACATGATCCCTACAACCAGCGCTAGTCAGCAGTCTGGCTGCAGCATTTTGAACCAGCTGAAGTTTCCAAACAGTGTTCTGGGAACCATAGTCCAAAAAGTGATTTTTTTTTCCTGAGCTTTGGCAAAAGTTTCCTAACCCATGCTGTATAGAATTGCTGCCTGGATCTATTTAAATATTAGGATATTATGAATATGCTTCTATGGTAAAAGGGGGAAGGGGTTGCCAGGTCTCTTGCTGAGGTAATTATAACCTCTAAAGGAACATTACCTTCAGAATTGATGTTCATCGCTGGAACTCCAGTGTAGTGCCCGCTCTCATAGACATTTTATGCTCAGTTACCATTCTTTTTGTTCTCAGAAGATGCAATCATGAATTAAGAACGACTGCTGCTCGAATAATTAGGTTCTGTGGTGCTTAAGGATTATTGCCATTAAAGAAGTATCATGGCATGACTAGTGTCATTGCAAGCTGTGAATTATAGATACACGACTTTCAAAGACAGCTGCTCTCCTCCTGCTAGGATGGCCTTACTTTGGCAAAACAAAACCCAGGAGAAATTATTTTCTTATTGGATGCTTTAAAATGGAATCTATATTATGCCACATAGCAGAACAAGACAGTTCATCTTGTTCTGAGAGGATAAAGTGAAATATTTCTTATCAATAGTCAAACATTTGGGTCTCTCCTCCCCTTCCTATGTGGCATTTCTGATAAAACTGATTGTGCGAGGCTCCACAGTTCAAGCCATACTTAAGAAAACTAGATATATGCAAGCCCTTCCACTTCATAAATTTTATTAGTACTTTCTATGATATTTGGTAGCACTAAAGCTAGGAATTTGGTTTGATACTTGCTTGTGATACTTAGAAAAGAGTTTAGTTTCACACTTAGTTTGTCTTATAGTTAATGTTTAGTACTTCTTTAAGCAGCACACTGAATTCTGGGGTGAACAACTTGGGCCTTCTGGTTTTTGCCAAACTGCAACTTCCATGATCCCTCACTGGTGTCTGTGATTGATAGGGATTGCAATCAAACAATATGCAAATGACTACAGTTGCCTATCCTTGTCTGGTCCATCTTGTCCAACAGAGGAAGACCGCAGATCTGTGGAAGTTTATGAGCAAGTCATGAAACCTTGCAGTTTATCCCCAACAGTTACTACACAAAGGGCCTATTCAACCCCTACTATTTTATCCAGTATCATCCATGTAGTTAGTCTTGGCCTCCTTCATTGTTCTCTTCATGTGGGTAGTGATGAATGGGAAGAAGATAAGTTCCTGTTCATGTATAGGCTGTACACATAAGCATGAATCCTAGATACATCAAAGTACATAGTGCCTATGTAGAAGCAGAAACCTCTCCTCTTGTCTTGGCGCTGCTTGCATGGAGAAAGCAACAACGGATAAGTGCATGGATGGCTCTGAAAATAATAACATTAGAACAGGTCTGTAGTCTGTTCAAAGTAAAAACTTCATGTGCATAAGCTCCAATCATGATATGCCCAAGTGTACCTTAAACCAATCTATAGGTTCTAATTACAAACTCCACAGCTCTCCTACTTGTTTATTCCCAAAATATTCCCAAAATACCAGACACTTTGCATGATTTCCTTTCCTTGCTTTCTATGCCCTTCCATTCATGTCTGTTACATTTTCAGGATCCCATCTATAATTGCATAGAGCATTACCATTTGTTAAGTCCTATTCTGCCTAAATCTGCAGCTTTCTATTGATTATATTCATAGCTCTTGCATGCAACAGCAACCCTGTTTCAAAAAGATATAAAATTTTAATGGGAATTCAGAAACAACCTAAAGCCCCAAAGAGTTTTAAATCTCTCTTTCCAGGGACTTTTGCTTATCTTTTAATATTTAAAGGTCAAGGAAGAGGTGTACCATCTTTATTTCTGCAATGCTGGGTGTTCATTATATAGACACTGCAGAAGCTAAGGAAATAGTAATAAGAAGAAAGTAATTAAGAGGGAGAAGAACATGTCAACAAATGAGTCTAAAAAAGTGCAGGGAACTCGACTAAGATGAAGTCGTCAGGAAACCATTGTGAGGCGTGGAGGCACAAGAAAGCAGAGGGCACAGCATGATGTTTACAACAGACTTTATATCTTGTGATCCACCAAGCAATAGGCATTACAGCTTTCTATATGAAAACACCATGTCTTTAATAGTTTACCTGGAATGTTTAAGTAGGAAGATTATCAAACACCACGTTGGCTGCAATACATAGCTGATCTCTTCTCTCTTGCTTCAACCTTTATGAAGCTGCTGCTATTTAACCCGTACAGTTGGTCACAATGTGATTCTTCACTAAATCAGTGGGGGTAAAACAAGTGAGAAACCAGGGAACTTGTTGTAATTGCAGTTTGCAGAATAGGTAATTAAGCAAGGACCCTGTGCCAGGAGACACACAACAGCTACTAGTGTTGTAAGTATTGATACAAGCATTCATGCTAGTTCCATCAGTTAATTGGTTTTGCTATTAAACATAGCAACAGAAAATATGTCATTCATTTTGAATGAACATGACGGTCCAAACATAATGGTCCTTTATTACCCGCTACATTAATATCAGTTTATAAACAGGTTCTTTTAAGATAACACATTTTATTTTTGCAAAGCTGTTTGTCCTTATTAAGTGCAGTCTTCAGAAACTATATTCTGAAGTGTTCTGTAGGACAGCTAGAACTCCCCACTAGAACATCTGTATCATGACAACTATGCTGTACATCTGTGCCCTTATGCAGCAATATAAACACATAGTAATTATTCTTCATTTTATAAATTTATAACTTGCCAGAAAATGATTAATGTCATGGCAAGTTACAAGGTAAAATAAAATAGGAAAGTAAAATAAAATAAAGTCCTCTGCATGAACCAATCAAACTTGAAGGATATTTGAAAAAACAGCAGGAAAGTCCCTCTTCCTCTTTTTCCATTGTCAGTAAATGAGAAAAGATTCCAGGACAATGACCAACCAGAGACAGAAGAACTTCATGGTTATGAGTAAGACTGTGATCAGATGGAATTTGCCTCATTGTTTGGTTCTTTTTGGGGATGGGATGTTTTTACTCCTTTTCCTTGTGATCACATGACATATGGGCAATCACACACCTGCTCATCCCTTATCCATGTCTACTTGCACTTTTTTGGGTTCCTGTCAGGAGGTACTGAGCTTTTGGGTGAAGGTGAGCTCACTTCATTTTGGTTCAGTTCTGCATGTGTGATTGCAGAGATTGAACACAAATGGCTTAAGCTGTCACTCTACTTCAGCTGCTTCATGATACATATTGGGAAGTCAAAAATTTCCTCCCAGTCCTCCATCCCAGAGGGGAAAAGAAAGTATGTGAAGTTGTTTGGAGGTTTTAAGGGCCTTTTAAGGCAGCACCTTTTAAGGCAACACAGAGTTTCCTGGAGACATCCAAAATCAAAGCACTAGCATCAGCTCCATTTGATCCTCACTAGACGCTCTAGCCTTCCTAGTATTACGATCACACGCAGTTACGTATCAGGGTGCTGATTGTGATACTCATCACTCCCTAGTGTGTAGTACAGTAAAACTGCAAACAAAGAGATTGTATCACATGAAAAAGGAAGACTATGTATTAACATCAGCAAGAATTGCAATCAAAGAAAGTGGAGGAATTTGCCCAAGCGCTTGAGGAAACCTTTCCAGGCAAGCTGTGCAAATGCACCTGAACAATGGGAACATTTTAAGAATGCTGTGTATAACACTGTCTTGTCCACATTTGGCAAGAAGACCAAAAAGACAGCGGGCTGGTTTGAGCCCATTTGGAGGAGTTGATTCCAGCCATCGAGGAAAAGAGGAGAGCTCTAGCACCATACAAAGCCTGCCCTAGTGAGTACAACTTGCAGGCTCTTTGAGTGGCTTGTAGTCCTACAGGCTGCCAGGAGATGTTCTAATGATTATTGGCTTCAGCTTTGTTCTCAGATACAGATAGCAGCAGATACAGGTAACAGCAAGGGAATGTACGATGATATCAAGCAAGCTTCAGGTCCAATACTGAAGAAATCTGCTCCTTTGAAGTCTGCTACAGACATGATCATCCAGGACCAAGCACAGCAGATGGAATGCTGGGTGCAGCACTACCCTGAGCTATTTTCCAGAGAGAACGTAGTAACAGGGGAAGAGGAATTAAATAACATTGAGTGCCTGCCTGTCTTAGAAGAGTTGGATAGCAAACCAACCTTAGCAGAAATAAAAGTGGCTTTGGATTCCCTTGCCACTAGCAAGGCACCTGGGAAGGATAACATCCCTGCTGAAGTGCTGTAAAGAGATCATCACCACTGAGCTGTATGAAATCTTTTGTCTTTGCTGGAGAGAAGGTGGAGTACCACAGGACATGAAGGATGCAAACATTATCACATTGTACAAGAACAAAGGAGACAGGAGCTATTGCAATAACTACCGTGGCATCTCTCTTCTCAGCATTGTAGGGAAGCTGCTTGCCCATGTTATGCTGAAGAGACTCCAGGTGCTTGCAGACAGTCTATCCAGAATCACAGTGTGAATTTCGAGTTAATTAGATCCACCACTGACATGGTATTTTCCCTCAGACAGTTGCAGGAGAAATATAGGGAACAACGACAGCCACTCTTTGTGGCCTTCATAGATCTTACAAAGGACTTTGATTTGGTTAGCTGAGATGGCCTTTTTAAAATACTTCCCAAGATTGGATATCCACCTCAACTCCTTAACATCATTATGTCCTTTCACAAGGAAATGAAGATCACTGTAGTTTTTAATGGCTCAATGTAAGATCCCTTTGACATCCGAAGTAGAGTGAAACAAGGCTGTGTCCTTGCATTGACCCTGTTTAGGATCTTTTTTGCTGTCATGCTGAAGCACACCTTTAGAACTGCAACAGAAGGTGTCTATCGCTGGACTAGATCAGATGGAAAGCTCTTTAATCTCTCTGGATTGAGAGCGAAGAACAAAGTCCAGCTGAAATGCATGCGGGACTTCCTCTTCGCCGATGATGCAGCTGTTGTTGCTTATTCTGCTGAAGACTCTAACAACTCATGAATCAGTTTAGCAAGGCCTGCAAAGACTTTGGATTAACAATCCTAGAACAAGCTGGAATTTTTATCATGTATACATTACTGAAAAATTGACATCTACATTGGCTCGGGCATGAGGTGAGAATGGCTGATGGTCGGATTCCAAAAGATCTCCTGTATGGAGAATTAGTGCAAGGAAATCGCCCCAGAGGGAGACCACAGCTGCAATACAAAGATATCTGCAAGTGGTATCTGAAGGCCTTAGAAATGGACCTCAACAGATGAGAAACTTTGACATCTGAGCGTTCAGCCTGGAGGCAGGCGGTGCATCATGGCCTCTCCCATTTTGAAAAGACACTTGTCCAGCAGGCCGAGGCAAAGAGGCAGTCCCAAACCCAGCAAAATCAGGGAGCTGGACAGGGGACAGATTGTATTTGCCTTCAATGTGGAAGGGATTGTCACTCTCAAAGTGGCCTTCTCAGCCATACTAGATGCTGTTCCAAGTCCTCTGTTCAGAGCATGTTACCATTGTCTCTCAAGACTGAAGGATGCCTAATCAGAATCAGAAGGCAGCACTGAATTGTTTGATCTGCAAGCCAATAAAGCACTATGAAACTTAGAATTATTTTTAATTGAAAGCTTCTTCTCACTTCTTTCTCTCTTTTTCTCTTTCCTTTTAAAGCAGCGGTTCCCAACTTTGGATAGCTTAGGTGTCCTTGGACTGCAACCCCTAGAAGTGTTCACCACTAGCTGTGCTGGTCAGGGTTTCTGGGAGTTGCAGTCCTAGAACATCTGGGGACCCAAGTTGGGAAGCACTGCTTTAAATGGAGGAAGGGCAAAAGAGAGTCATTCAAAGCTGCCCCCAAACCACCCAGTCCTTGTGTGCAGATGGAAGGATTATCCCCAATGACATACTGCAGCTAAAAGTGATCCTGTTAGGATGATCTAGCCCAAACCAGCTGGGGACAGTTTGGCTGTCTAGTCGCATCCTGTCTCAGGGAACAGCTGTATGAGACATGTATGCTTATTTCATGCTATCATGTTACTCAGAAGTGTTTATTATTTTAATTATTTTACTTGTTGTAGTATTTTGTTTTTAATTTGTTTTTAATTTTGACATTCAATTATTTGTTCTGTATTATTGTTTATGTCATTGTGGAATTTGTAAACCACCCAATGTGGCCTTGGTAGCCTGATGGGCAGTATAAAATCAAATGAATGAATGAATGAATGTTTGCACAATTCATCTTATTAATTAATTTATATTCAAGGAAGTTCTGTGATCTGATTCTGCCTTTGCATTCATCTCTTGTTTTATGAGTGTGTTGCAATCCTTTTAAAATACAGTGGGGTCTTGACTTGAGAACTTAATCCGTATTGGAAGGCGGTTCTCAAGTCAAAAAGTCTGTAACTCAAGTCTCCATTGACCTACAGTGCATTGAAAACCGATTAATCCCATAACAGGCCATTTTTGTTCCATTTTGTGTTTTTTTCTGGTCTGTAAGTCAAATCTCAGTCTGCAAGTCAAACCTAAATTTTGCGGCCAGAGAAGTCTGTAACTCAAAACGTCTGTAAGTCAAGCCGTCTGTAAGTCAAGGGTCCACTGTATGTTATAAATAGATATGGGCATGAACCACAATTCTGAAGTTTGGCTCAGTTCAGCATGGTGCCCACACACTCCCCTCTTCTGCCTTCTTTGTGCACTTGCCCATTCCCCAGCCAAAGCATGCTTCCCTAGCCCACTCACTAATTGCAGTGTGTGCTTCCTTCCTCTCCCTTCTCTGGTGCAGCAGCTGTGCTGGTGCCACACCAAGTGGGCCAAAATGCTGAAGTGTGGTTTGTGCCCATCTTTAGTTTTAACGCTTCACTCCTTCTTAGAAAAGATCCAGATTGCCATTGCTTTATCTGCTAAGTGCAGATATCAGAGATTACAGTAGTTATTTAAAGGGGCAGGACAGACTTACGTTTGTGTTACTTAAGTGTCCTCAGGAAAAAGACCACTGCCACAACAGCTACTTCTGCATGAAAAAGGCTCTTCCTTTAGTTCTGTTAAGAGGACACAACAGGTAGAGGCAGCTCTACATCCAAGTAAATAAGACCTTCCATCTGCTCCTCAAAGAGTGAGCTAAGAGGGAAAAAAAAGCATTTTCCCCTCAAAATCTCTCATACTTATTATACCAAAGGTCAGATTGATGGATTGGTTTGGACAGCTTACCCCTAATAGGTGTCTTGCTTATTATATGCCTATTATATGCAGTGATTCTAAATCAACACTTTGTTAGAACTGCCAAAAATGGGCAGCCTTTATGAAAGACATTAGGTAAAAAAAACAAAAACAAAAACAAATTGAAAGATGGGCATTCTGCAGATTCTTAAGGTATGCTTCAATTGATATTCTTATCATGGCAAAAACAACAGACTGTTATAAATAATTCCAGCAAAACCATAGCCAAAGCAGCAGTTCCATAATCACTTACTGAGAGGGCTTACTTTTGAATAGAAATGTATAGGATGGCATTGTTGATATTATTTAGCAGTTTAGTATACCCCATGACATTTCAGTACAGAGAGTTCAGACCTTGCAGTCCACAGTCTCTCAAATGATAAGCACAGGTTTTAGACAGGGAAAGAGATTCTCATATTTAGTGTTGTCAGGGATCTGAACAGATATTCTCCTCCAAATCTTTGATGTGGTTTAGAGTAGGTCCCAGAAGCAACCAAATTAAGCCATAGAGCATTAGTTTTATTTTGCAGCTCCTTTTTTTCCACATGGCAGCTTCTTGAATGTGGTCAAGCACTGAATAATGACATTTTTGACAGCACCTTGGTCACCATTTCATGCAAATCCCCCTGCACGTATTGATAAAGTACTGGCATAAACGTTCTAAATTCCTAATGAGATGAGACAGCAGTGTCGGCATTTGAAGGATGAACACACTCCAATTTGTAGCATGTGCTTTTTGAAACTGTGGTCTTAACTCTGGTGCTATCACTGTGGTAGCTTGCGCAGCATGCAGCTAATAAGCAGATTTATCTTGAAGGCCCAGTTCTCACAGTATGCATCTGTTCCTAGGCAGATGAATTCGCATATGCATATAGCAGCAAATTGTGGCTTATCATCCCAATCAAATTTCAAGCAGATAGAATGAAGAATATTGCTTTTTCCAAGAAATTATTCTGAGAACACAAGTGAAGATACCCATATATTTGAGAGGCAGTACAATGGACATTTGAGATATCATTTCAAACATTCAGAATGTCTAAGCCAACTTTTTCCTGCAGGCCTGAGAAAATATTAACATTTTCCAATTCTATCCCTGTCCCCATCCTTGCCTACAAATTGCCAGCACGTTGTGTCCACTAAACATATTCAGTCTTCATAAGATTTTTCTCACCTCTGAAGAAACTGAGGAACTGGGGAATATGGAATATGGAATTCATTTACTGTAATTTTCAGTTTTTCTGTTGTAAGTGCCTGGAAAGCTGATTCAACAGGCAGACATCAGCATGTACAAGAACAATTCACACCTTCAATTTACCTCCTGTTCCTGAACACTTCAAAGAAAAGACTGAAGGAGGAACTGATGCTTCTATGCTTATCTTTTATCCAAGGGCATGTCAAAGCAGCCCCAAAAGGAATCTAACACTGTGATCTTAACCCTTGAATTGAAAGGAGGCAGTCCACTTCCTTACCTGAGAGTTATGCAGATTATGGCTATAGGAAGGGAAGCAGGTCTGGAAGATGCCTTTTGATCTGATGGAACATGAAAGAGCATTAAGATGTTGTGGGTAACAGGTGTGTAATGGTCCATTTACTTGTATAAAAGGGAATTAGGAAAAATAGTTAGCCTAGCATATCTCCGGGGAAGAAAGTACTTTGTTTATCTGCTGTTCCACGACACCTAGGAGGGGCTTAGCTTGCCTCTAAGAAAGAATCTGGGTCTCTTTGCTGTCCTGCACTTTGTGCATGTTCCAGACCTATATTATTTCTCTGTTAAGATGTGAGTAATAGATAGGGTAGATTAGTTTTTATTATTTTCTGATGCAGTTGCCCCTGTATTTTGAAAAGCCATTTTGTAACTGTAACTTTTGCCCTTTTATCCCTTTTAATTGTGTTGAAAATCCTTTCAAGCAGCTCTCTGCATTTTTGGCTAAAGGATTTGTGGTACTAAAACTAGTCCTTGCCTCGATCAGCTAGCGGATTCTCTTAATACTTTTGTGAGAGTGCTGGCAGCTGCCTCACCAGGTTGGATAACCTTGGGGATTTTTTTCGTTTTAGACTCCTTGAAGCACAGCCAAGTCTGAGAGACAGGGGTGTTGGAAGAGATATGGTTCCTGTCAACTTCCACCTTTACACCCCCAGAAGGAGCAAGAGTAGTGTGGCTCAGTGACTACTGAGAGGAAGCTTTGACCAGAGAACTGTGACAGGTCCTTCCTCCCTTGGAAAGTATTTATATTTCTGAAAACTTTAGGGTTCCCCCATGTTTACCTCCCTCATGTATGTGTATGACATTGTTACAGTTACATAGCTAGCAATACTCACATATGGACATTTGAAACAGAGAGAATGATTTTCATAAACCTTACTGTGTTGCACTTAAATTGTCATAGTTTTAAAATGAAATTTACCTAGGTCTTGCATTGCTGTTGATATGTTGTAGCTGGAATTGAGAAAAGTTCATTTTCTATTCTTTTTTTTTTTCAAGGTCAGTTTCTCATTTTCTTTGCCTCTGGAAAGTATCCAGAACTTCAAAGGGTCCAAAATGCCATAGCCACATTGTTTACTGGGGCTGGTGACAGGAATCACATAGCCTTCCTGTTACAGAAACTCCACTGGCTGCCAATTCATTTCCAGGCACAATTCAAAGAGTTGGTTTTGACCTATAAAGCCATTGCTGCAGTCGCTGATGAGCCTGAAAGATTTCGAACACTGTGGCTGACTTTTTGCCCTGCACCCCGGATAACGTGAGACTAGCTGGCCTCACGAGGGCTACAAGGGCGAGGAACGGAACACCAGGTTATTTAAAGAGTGTTCCCTCCTCGCACCGCCCTCTTCTTTTTCGGGCATCCACCCACACGCCCTATTTCTAGTGTGAGTTTTTCTGGTCACCTTTAGGGGCCAGATAGGAATTTTTGACCTTCATCCTGATTGGCCTTTGGATGGGGGGGGGGGATTTTTTGCCTATCCCACACTGGAAAAGAACGTTGGCATTTTTGGTGGAAATTTCAGTCACACTGGTGGGCAGTGCAGAAAAAACAGGTATTTTCCAATGTGTCCCACTGTAATATCAGGTAAGCCAACAGCTCATCCGACCTCCCAGCTTTGCAGAGCATAAGATTACAGTGCCTGTGGCAGGAAGATGCACTGGGCCACTTCTGGACCAACAGTCATTTAAGACTCCTGGAACCTGAGGCCAGGGACTCACCCATGTGTTCATTAAGGGGCATTTGGATACCTCTGCGATTGACCTGATTCCGCACTACAGCAGCCCCCCTCCTTTTTGCCAAAGGATGGCAAAATTAATTTAAATTTATTTTAAATTTATTAATTTACATTAAAATTAATAAAGTGTGGCCCGTGTTTAACCCATATCATTTATCTGGCATCTTTATTCCGGGGTTGGGAGGGCAAAAATTCCAGTCTAAGCTACTGAAAAGACTGAATTGCACTTTACGGGCCTGCCTAGGTTTTGAAAGCATTGGGAGGAGCCTTTTTCTCACCCCGCCACCCTCATGGGTGCATTCAGTGAGAACATGAGAGAAGGCCTTCTCTGTTGCTGCTTCTAAGCTGTGGAAATCCCTCCCATGGAGGCCAAATTGACCCCCTTGCTGTCTTTCTGAAAACCTTTCTCTTCAGGTAGGCTTTTTTCCCCTTAGTAATTGGGGGCCAAAGAGATGTGTATGTTTTTAAATGGGACTACTGTTTTTTTAAAATGTTTTTAGATTGGTTCTGAACTGTTTTACCTAGGGTCGCCTTGAAGTGGATGCCCATTTGATGTCCAAATGAGCACCCACCAACTGCTGTCAATGATAAGTTGCATGTTTAGGTATGGAAAGGGGGATGAAATCTCTGTCCCTTTGGAGGAAATGATGGAAATCTATTCTCTCGGTCCTGTATTAGGAAGACCAATTGGTTAATAAATGTTTCTGTCATTGAAATCTCGTTCTGGACCTAGAATCTTGTGGCTGATAATTATCCATAACTACAATGTAGCCTTGACCAGAGATACTATTTTGATACAGGCTTCCATTATTAGATGAATAGGGCTTAAGGAAGATGAAAACATTAGGGACCATGAATCCTTTTGCAGTTCAAATATCATAGACCTTCCCCTTCCTTTCCATCTTCATTTATCAACAGGAAGCAAAAGCACTGCTCCATATACACAGAAAGGAGAGAAGTGGGAGTTCTTCCTTCTCCAGGGCACTATACTTGAATCAATGTCCCACAGCTTTCCAAAGAGTGCTGGGAGCTTAGTACGCAGGGGGAAAATACCTTTTCCAAGGCCAACCTAGCAATGTTCAACATGTTTCCAGAGAAGGGAAGGAGGTCAAAGCATTCTTCCTTCCTTCTCTTCAGCCAGAGAACCACCATGATTACTAGCTAGGAAATGAGAAAGGGGAGTGGGGTGATTGGGTATTGAGTAAAGAGAAAGGTGGAATGTGCTGGGTGGGTAAAACAGAGAGATTTTGGATGTCTAGCTTCTTTGAAAACAAACACCCCTTGGCTTCAAAACCAATGAAAGTATTTCTCAGGTTTTAGGAAAGTAGGCTTCTTTGTTTACTATTTGATGCCTGAACTTCCTCCCTGTACACGGACCTGAGGCTAGACACTTCCAGATCCATCCAATATGAGCTGGAATAGATTGCCTTTTCAATAATTCATTTTTATGTTTAAAAACAGTAGTCTGTGAGACACAGATTTTGGAAATGTTAATTCTTCTGGACTATGTCAACAAGAATTCCCCCAGATCAGGTTGGCTTCAGGCCATGTTAACTGGAGTGTTTGATGAGTTCTAGTCTAAAAAGTAACTTCTTCAGAATCCTACAAGATAGGCTAAAAGCATATGTGTGCTATTGAATTCAGTAGGAGTTACTTCTTAGTAGGCATAGGACTGTCCTGTAAATTATCATAGCCTATTGCTAGTCTCAACTAAAGGTAATACATTGAATCAATTGTTGAATGATAAATCAGCACTTCTATAAATCTCACTGTGTGACTGGTCTACTTTCGATGAGGCTGGCAACAGGATATTGCCCCCCCTTTTAATGTAGTACCCCTTTTTGGATTTGAGGTATGGTTTGAAGAATTTATTGCCCCATAGTTCTTTCCTAAGTGGGTGTTCTTCCCTTAACAAAGAATGAGAACAGGTTGGTGAAAACACCAGACATAATAGAGGAATGATCACCTCTAAGGAGAAATGACATTCTTTAAGCTGGCTGTCAGAAAGGAGCAATTATGCAATTTTAGTATGTGCCAGGGATATGGCATTTGTTTTTTCTCAGTTACGCTTGTCAGCATCATTAGGCAGGGATTGTACATGAGAGCAGTCAAGTATATAATAAGTGTAGATGCAAGAAGCAGGAACATTTTGAGCCAGTCACTGTTTGAGCAAGTTGTGGCCCTGCTTCACTCAGCTGGAACACCATTCACAATGTTGACCTTTGAGCCTGAGCAGTTCATATCTCTCTCTCTCTCTCTCTCTCTCTCTCTCTCTCACACACACACACACACACACACACCTGATATCAAACAACATCAGGTGTTGTTGTTGTTTTTTGTTTAAATCCCAAGTTAGTAACAAAGTAGGGACATAGAATGCAAGTTAATTGCACTTCCTGCTTCTCCTTCACTAGGAAACAGCCCAAACTGTTTCCCTTTCATTGTGCAAAATGCAAACCATTTTTCTTTGAGATATTACTAGAAAAGATGAAGTAGTATCATTTTCATAACTCTTGAAATAATGCACTGTAAAATATCACACAGCATATACTATGTAAGGAATTCTCAGAAAGTGTTTCCTTCCCAGTTATTTTCTTTGCCTCACTATATCATGATTTCCTCTAAAATTCCTCCCACTTCCATGAGGCTTCTGCTGGGCTAAAACGCCTCATCTTTCTTTCTTTATATTCAGCTTTTGCTATTGTAGTTTTTCTGCACAGAAAACATAAAATGTTGTAGAAGATGAACACGGCTGTTTACAAAATCTGGAGGGTAGTTGTGCTGCTTGGGGGGGGGGGGTCAACAAAAGGGAGAGATTCCTGCATGCCAAACAATGTCAATTGAACTTTCAAATATGCCACGTTCTGGCTTGTATAAAACAGAAGTGCATCTGGCACAAAATAGTGTACAACATGTTTATTATATCTACCATTGAATGGTCACTGAATGACATGTATGTGTGTGTGTGTGTGTGTGTGTGTGTGTGTGATTTTGACAATATTTTGGCAGAAACAAGGAGGAATTTTCTGCATGAGAAACAAATTTAGTGGGGCTTTCAAAGATGCCATTTCTTGCCCATGCAAGGCATAAATGAACCCTACGTGGAATACAACTTTCCTTTTGAAAGGAAAGTGCAGAAGACAGAGCATTAATGTGTCTATTATACCTACCACTGAATGATGCTTTTGATAAGACTTTGATAGGATGATGTATCACACAATAAGTACTTGTATTCTGTACATGCTTGTACTTCTTGTGCAAAAATTATGAGAATGCTTATGATAATTTAAACCAAAAACACCCCCTTTCTCAAAAAAATGTTACCATGAGAACTCTCCCCCCCCCCCACAGGTTTTCACAATGAAAGCAAGGCATTATGAAATTCAAATCCCTACTACAGGCAGCAAGTCATATAGGCAAGAGAACGCCAGTCTTTCCCCTCTTCTTATGGTGCAATTTTCCTTGGACTGGGAAAAAAGAAGTTGTGACTGTAACATCTGAATGTTGTTGTTTGCATATATTAGCAAAGTTTGGTATCTGTGATTAAGCAGAAAGAGGGAAATGAGGCAAAAAGAATCAATCAATTGTAGGTGGCTTCCTATTTTTAAAGAGGTGTTACCTGACACAGCCTGCTGTCCCTGCTTGCATGTATCCACTCATTCACCCAGCCTATGGAAAGGCAGGATTACCTAGTCACGGGGGGTTCACTGGAACTGGTTGATTTCTATCCCCAATTTTCTTTTTTCCTATGCTGCAGAGTCTCAATTGTGGGCCAGGAGATTAACGGATTGGTTTTGCCAGAGGTAAATGAACTGATCTTATACAATTAAGTTGCCCACACCTGTCTTGGGCAAAGGCAGAGGGAATGTGGTGGAGCCAAACATTATTAAGTGCTTGGGCTCATTCACTGATCTAATTATAGATCAGGATGGGAGAAACAGCAATAAAGTGCATGCTGTGCTGGGGTGGGGGGAACAGGAGAAGCAGAAACTATAGGAAATAACAACATAAGAACAGAGTTATACTCATTTTCAGCCCATACACCACGTGAGTCCCCTTTAAACACCCAGCTAGTTACTTCCTGGTTTGCCTGTAACTGGATGGGAGGGTGGTGAGATTATATAAAAATCTAGGCTTCTGAAGCTTCATTTGCCATTGGGAGAATTAGGAGTGTAGCCCACTAGGGTCTGGGAGAGAACAAAAATTGGTCTTAGACCTTAAGTAGTTGTCCTGCACTGGCTTCTGGCCTTTAAACAAGTTCAGGTCACAGGCAGAAGTGTGTTGAGCTAATAATTCAGGTCAAATCCACCAAACTTTCTGAATACTTGTGCTGACTGTGCCTGACAAGCCATTTCCACAGCAATTAACCTCCTTTATTTAATTAAAACACCAAAGGGGAATGACTTAATGGATGCAAGCTGTCTGCTGAGCACGTGAAACTCTTCCCATAGCACTCTTGTAGCAATAGAAGGGGAACGCTTTTGAGATGTGGCTGTTTCATGTGCATAGCTGCTCTAAAGATGAGAAGGCAGGTGTTTGGAGATGGGTTTAGTGAGTCTGCTAAGCAACACTACTACTGGAAAAGGTTAAAAAGAATGTAAAATATGAGTGTGTTTAATGTAATATGTTTGGATAGGGAATGTGTCAAAATTGTGCATGATACTGAGGATATATTTCAGAACACAATTCTACTTTTTTGTTCTAATATCCTGTTTCCCCTAAAATAAGACTTAACCTGAAAATAAGCTCTAGTATGATTTTTCAGTATGCCTGTAATATAAGCCCTACTCCAAAAATAAGCCCCAGTTAAGTGAAACCCCGCCCTTCACCATTGTGCAGGAACCGGAAAAAGATGACATGACTGTATTTGAATAAATGTAGATTGTTGTACATGAAAAATATAAATTCCCCTGAAAATGAACCCTAATGCATTTTTGGAGCAAAAATTAATATAAGAACCTGTCTTATTTTTGGGGAAACATGGTCCTAGCTAAAGTAGGGATTCCTAACTTCGGACGACAACTCCCAGAAATCCTGGCTTATTGTAAGCTTATTGGAGTTTTAATCAAACAACATCTGGTGAGCTAAGTTTGGAAACCACTGAGCTAAAGTGACAATGAAACAAATCCTGTATCTTTAACAGTTGAGCAAAGAGAGAATTTCAGCAGATGTAGATTCTATGACAGGCTACAGCAGTGGTGTCAAACTGTGGCCCTCCAGATGTTCTTGGCCTTCAACTCCCAGAAATCCTGGCCAGCAGAGGTGGTGGTGAAGGCTTCTGGGAGTTGAAGTCCAAGAACATCTGGAGGGCCACAGTTCGACACCACTGGGCTACAGCTATTGCATTTGCCCCTTTGTACTTAGCTACTAACAGCACAAGAAAAAGGTTGTGAAGAAATCACCATTTCCAAGGTTGAGACTGATGTCTGAAATGGTATAATGAAATATGGAATATAGCTATAAATGATAAATTAACTTGTATTCTAAAGGTTAAGAAAGGAGAGTTTGTATTTTTAAATGTGTTTTCTGCAATTTGCACAATTCTTTGGTCAAAATATATTTGTTGATTTGTGATGTTAGCAAAAATAAATAAATAAATAAAACTCAGAACAACAGGAGAGGCTGATCAGATTGATCAGAAAGAGAGAACAGCTCACTCACTGCTACTATTTCTCCTATAAGGCAAAGGTTATCTCCTGATCTCTTTTTGACTGGCAAGCAAAGGCATGGGATGTTTGCACACAAATACAGTGAAAAAGACTGCCCAGCTCACAAATACAGTGGTGCCTGGCAAGACAATTGCCTTGCTGGACAAAAAAACCACTAGATGAATGGGTCCAGTGAGGTTTTGGTGCCTCGCAAGACAATTGTTCCTATGGCTGTTTTTCGCACAACAATATATATATATTTTTTTGGTACTGGCTCAGACTGTCTTATCTCCCTACTTTCTAATACCATTCATTCTTGCACCATTGATCCTGCAAGACACCTTAAAGTCAAAATGGGTTCAGTTAATTGAACAAAAAAATAGCTTCTTTGGGTCTATTTCAAATTATGACCCTAGGGGAAAGGGGTGCAATCTTTAAAAAAGGTGCTGGGCTAGCCTCTGCAAACACCGCTCAGCACTCAGAGGGACACCCACCAGTCTTCTGATGGTGCAAGGGAAGCCCCACAGGACCTCCTAAGGCAGTGATATGGGCGAGGGGGGGCTGCCAGTCCTCTGATGGTGCTTCCCCAGCTCCCTAACTGGTAAGTGACTTTAAAAAAAAAAATCCCATAGGAACACATTAATTAAATTTCAATGCATTCCTATGGGAAATCGCAGCTGGCAAGACGAAAATATAGCAAAATGACATTAACCCTGGAACGGATTAATTTTGTCCTGTGAGGCACCACTGTACTATATTCAACTTGGGAATGACTTCCACACAAACGAGCAAGTATATAGGGAGTTTATCACAATTTTGGAAGAAATCCTAGACCAGTTTTCCTACACTCTGCCCTAGTTGCCTTTCCCTGCTTACCTCTTTGACATGCTGCAAAAACATAATGAACATCTATGATTATATTTTCAGGGTCTCCTACCACACACATAGCAAATTCCCAGCAGAATATGTGGGGTTGAATCTCCTGCCCCAGGGAGCTGCAGGGAGCATGACCCAAAACAATTTTCCTAATTCTGTGCCTAATTCTTATCCCTCTGAATTGCGTGGTCTCGGGTCATAATCTGAAGCCATAATTTGTGGTCCCATCTCAAATTTGAACTAACTGCCATCTTCATTTTAAAGGCTTTATCATGCTGAAGCCCCATAAATAAGATCAATTCATTACTGTAGGAAGACTGTCTGTCAGGGCTACATGTACACAAACATCACTGCATAAATAACGAAATCTGGCCACCAGTTCACACAAGTCCTCTCTATCCTATACATTCTTTTTACCCATGACTTCCTTGTCCTTCTTCTCCAGGTGCTCATAACAGATGCTTGGGTATTCCACCTCCTTGTTTATGCCTCTTGGCCCTCATTCAAGCAATTAAGGTTTCCTCATCACCTCCACCCCATAAAACCATTCTGGCCAGAATGGCTGACCACTCTAATTCCCAGCAAAGTCCTATCAGCTTCCAGATTTTGTTCCTCCTTCCCTCAAGTCACAAGGCCTGATGATTTGGGAACTAGTCTGATGTGAACCTCTTGGAAAAGACTGCTAAGCAGGACCAGACAGTGAACCCAACAACAGCCGCTCCTGGGCCTCCCCACCAATTTACCAGTTAATTTAGTCCCCAAATTCCCCAGCCACAAAAGCCTAGCAAGTTGCTGTCCAAACAACCTAGCCCCAAACCGACACCCTCACTCACAGGCCATCTTTACAGGGAAAAAATGGGAGTAGTTGCCTCTGATAATCAGAACTGGGACTTATTAGGCTACAAGCCACCATCAGGCCTTATAATGTTAGAAAAAGCAATCAAGCCCTGGACATCCCCATGACCAGCACAATCACCACATTAAGAATGAAACCATGTGGTTGTGCTGATGCACCACTGCTGTGCCACTCCATTTACTGCCTATCTATCTTCTTTGGATCTACCAATGTACTCCCAGCCCAAATGCAGTGAATGAAAGAGGACACTTTTGTGCTGGGGTTCCCCTTTCAGGCCTCACATTTCCCCACCCAATGCAACATGGTGATGCACTGCATCACATGACGTGCCCTACATCCTTCCTAGAATGAGATAATGCTTCCTCTGTCCTTCAGCTGTGATGGGCAGTATACAGAGGAGGCACTATGTGCTTCATCTCCAGTAGTTCTGATGATCCCTCACAGTGGTAGAAGTTGCAACACAACAACCAGTTGAAGGTGGGTGGGGGCAAAATTATACATCCCCTTAGCCAAGAGTGAAAGCAAAAAACTCACTTTCCTCTGCTCACTATTGATTGCCCAAGGCCAGTAGGGAAATGTTTCTATTATAAGCCTATCTTAGTGCATACTAAATATTAACATACTAGTGATTTTATTACTAAGATTTATAACACTTTCATAACTGGTTGTCATAATGGGTAAAGTGTCTGGCTGATTTTGTCCTATCATAAACCTCCAAGCATTTTAATTATGTTATTTTGATGACCTCCTGTTAGTCCAGTCAATTGACATAATACTCAGGGTGAAGACCGTACTGAATAATGCCCTGAGGAAATGACGCATCTGGTGAGCTTCAGGATCTATGCATAAATAATATGTCGGCTAAATATTTCACTCATCGCACCATTTCTGAATGCCATATGCTTGCAATACTGTAGCTTTTCTTACACGTAGCACCATAGATGCCAAAGAGAAGCTTTGAGAGAGGATGCTCATGCTAGTCTATTGCTGCAAGAACAGCAGAATCCTTTTCATTTTAAAGATTGGCAACTTATATTGGTAGAAGCTTTTGGCAATTTCATTAGATGCAGACAGTTTGATTGACAGACATCCATATACATACTAAGGGTGGGGTGTTAAATATGGGGAGATGGAAATATATGTTTCTAGCATAGTAATGGTCATAACAGTGGCCACTGATTAATTCATTTCATTTACTGTATGAGCCACCAATTCAGGAATCCATTCAACACTTTTTGAAAAATTAATCTGGATCCAGTCCTATATTTCCAGATTTGAAATTCTGTTTTCTATAAACAAAGTGAAAGAGAAAAGTGGTACTTGATAAAAACTAAAACAAATCTTCAATTCTGTTCTTAATCTGGAAAATGATCTTGTCAGTTTAAATGGATAAAGGGACAGATAAATCTATTACTTTCTAATAGCATTCATTAGCTGCAACAAGACAACTTAGTTTGCTGTGGCATCCTACACTGGGAATGAAGTGGAGGGAATGCCAAAATTATCTGTAACAAGAAGTTAATTGGTGTATGATAAATGCATATCTAAACAGCCTTATCCTACCAATGGATACTAGAATGTAATTCCCACTATTCCCTGTGGGATTTTCTATGACTTGTTTTGTGTGTTTAGGTTTCCAGTCCCAAGACTCTACTTTAGCATTTGCTCTTTTAACAACAAAGAGCTTCTTTCCAATATTTATTCATTCTAGTTAAATGAACAAATAAACAAACAAATTCACCATCATTCTGTTTAGCACATTTTCAGAGATGTCCATGCTTACAGAACTTCCAAAATTCATTGCCCCTCTACCCCGGAATAAAGACGCAAGACCAGAATTATGGATTAAACACGGGCAACACTTTACTGTAAACAATGTTGCCAATCCTTAGGCAAAGGGGGGTCCTGCCGTAGTGAGGACTCTGGTTTGAACACATAGGTCTGAATGGACCCTTTAACAAACAAACAACTGGGCGACTCCCTGGCCCAAGTTTTCGCAGCCGTGAAGACCACGATAAACCTGGCCAGCCAAAATGGGACCACCTCCAGACCTCAAACCACCCTCTGCCTGTTGACTGTTGGTCTGGGTGTGGCCCCAGTGCATCTTCCCCCCAAGCACTGTAATCTCACAATCCACAGTGCTGGGAGTTCAGATGAGCTACAATTACCTGATATTGCTATGGGATTCACCAAAATACTGTACTGTTTAGTCCGCACTACCTGCCACTGCATAGGGACTAGCCAAGCTAAGTCCCATGCCCACCATTGAGCTCGCCAAGCTCCAGCAGCAGACCCCCACTTGATGTTTTCCAGGAAGACATCCAAACCTTTTTTGGACGGATGTACACTATCATTCAAAACAAAAACACAGGCCTATCTATGCAGATTCTCTGGTGACCAATCACCGATCCAAGGCCGCTGCAATCAGCTCTGCAGACTACCCTGCTAACACTACTTCGTGCAGCGTTAGCAGGCCAAAAATGCCTCCCATCCCTCCATACCAGCTGAGGGATGGTCGTCGGCCATACAGTGTTCATAGCATGATACGGTGCCTTCACCGATCGGAAAACTCAGGCCTATCCGTGAATCCTCTGGTGAGCAATCACTGATCCAGGCCACTGCAGATAGCTCTCCAGACTTCCCAGCTAACACTCTTTCATGCAGCATTAGCAGGCCAAAAATGCCTCACATCCCATTGTGCCAGCCAAGGGATGATCATTGGCCATACACTGCTCATTGCAGGTTACCGTGCCATCACCACTTGGAAAAAATTCAGGCCTATCCATGGATCCTCTGGTGAACAATCACCAGTCCAGGCCACTGCAGACAGATCTGCAGACCACCCTACTAACACTCTTTCATGCAGTGTTAGCGGGCCAAAATTGCCTCACATCCCTCCATGCCGGCTGCGGGATGATCATTGACCATATGATGTCTATAGCAGGGTACGTAACCCACAACCATGTGATGTCATGAATCACATCAAGGATCAGGCCTTTCCACAGATCCTGGTCTAGTCGTTACCACCTGTGTATTACCCACACATATGGGGGAAGTTGACCAAAAGCAGCCACACGGCAAAGTTGTTCTCACAGCATCCCATGGTGTCCTTTTCATTCAATAGGGGCTTTAGCTCCAAGTCGAAGATTGCTCCCCCATGAGGACATGGCAGAGTCTCCATGGGCTCCAGGATCTAACTCCCTGAACCACTCGATCTGTTGTCGTGATAATGCATTGGCTAAGCTATTATCTACACCTGGTATGTGTCTATCCTGGACCAGTGTCGTGACACAGTCTGAATGCACATAGGGTTAGTGATTATACAGACCACCATCAGATTGTCGCAACAGAAATGTGCCACAGAGTTGGCCCATTTGCTTGTCCAAAGCCACAATGTGCCAGCTATGGGAAAAACTCCAAAAATGTCAGGTCTCTGGTAACCCCGGCATGGTGCCATTCCTCCAGCCACTTGCCAGCATACCATCTGCCTCTAAAATATATTCTGAACCCCAAGGAGCCTGCAGGTTTCAACTGGACCTGAAACTCCGCTCGAAGCATCCGCTCTCCTTTCCCAATTGAAATGCCATTGAATTCAGTTAGAAACTGCCTTCAAAATTTCAAATCCTCTCTCAGCCTTGAGTAACACTTGGTCCTATGCAAAGGATGATTGAGCCCCTGCATTGTGTATAAAGCCTACACGGAAAGGCGCAACCAGGCACCACCCCTCTGCAGGCAAAATTTAGGTGTCCAACCATCTCCTGTAGCTCCCTCAGGGTCACTTTCTTCTTTTGTAGCATTGACGCTACCCTGATCTTTAGGTCAGCTATTTTTTTCCTCCAGCAACTTAGACATTTGCTGGACCGTGTCTAATTCAATACCCAAAAAATGAAGGTTGGAGTTGGCCTTTCCGTCTTTTCCTCAGCCAAAGGCAGACCCAATTCATCTGCCATGGAACGGAAAGTGTCTAGTAGAAATTTACACCTTCCAGTGTTCCTTTCCCCACAAAAATGATAGTCATCAAGTTAATGGGCCGTATTCTTACATCCCACTCTACTCCTAAGCTTCCACTCAAGGAAGGAGCCGAACCAATCAAATGCTGCACATGAAACTGAGCAGCCCATAGGTAACGCTCTATCAATGTAAAAAGAACCTTGAAAGCAAAACCCTAATAGGTCAAAATTTCTCGGGTGAACTGGCCAGTAACCATGTTAACTGCCTCATCAAACAAGGTATAACTCACAGTTATACCCACAGTACTGTGAGTATAACTCACAGTCGTATTGATCCACAGATGGTGGATCAATCCGAACTCACCTTTTGCCTTCTTTGATACTATTCCTAAAAGTGAGACCCACAAGGTCTCCAAAGGAACCATTGTAAATCGACCCAGCACTCTCCCTTCCTGTACCTCCTTGGTTATCTTGTCTTTAACCACCACCTCCATGCTCTGTACTGATCTGAGGTTTTGGGCAAAGAATGCTGTGCACTCCCCTAATGTTGGAATCCTAAAACCTTCCATAAAAACATTTGAGTAAATAACTGGTGTCAACCTGATGGGATAATTGCGCAACCAGGATTCTAAAACTATAACTCTAATTGGGCTGGGTCCCTTTTCCAGGGTTACCCCTGCCCTCATTGGGTTTCTTCCCACTTCTGGAGCCCTTATTTTGCCTTGTGACACCAGGCCAGAAGCATGTGGTACTGGGGTGCTGGCCCCCCCACACTGTACACTCATACCTTAATCTGCAGGGTTTCTTGGCACACCCCCCCCCGGAGTTGTACACCCAGCATAGCAGGTTGAACCACCTGTCCAGTACTTACACAGGGAGATAAATTCAAAGCAGTCTTCCTAATCAGGTGCCATCTGTCAGTCTTGTCACCTAGATTGGGCCTGGTCGGAGTCATAATCTACAGCCAGAGACCTGGTAACGGCTCACCCCTGTGTAAATTCAGGTGAATCACATTCCTCATACGGAACTATTTGTCATAGGAAAACCATGCCTGCCCTACAAAAACCAGATATGCCCTACAGATGAGATCTAAATATTGAATTAAGGATTGAGCCTACCAAGGCTGGGCCTTTACAACCACCCCGGTGTATGTTAGGAAACCGGGTAGCCAACTTGCCCAATTCCTGTCATGTCTCTTCCTTCTATGTCTCTCTTTATGCATCTCATCCTCCTTATCCCGGTCCCTCTTTTCTACATTTCTGGTCACTAACTCAAATAAATCTACATATTACCTTTTGAACTTTTCTCTTTCATTGCGCAGGTGAGGTGGTCACCCAGTGGCATTGCACGGTCCCCAAATGGCAATGCTTGCAATGGCACAGTATTATAACTCGTGTCTGGGACCGAAGGGTACGGCCAAACGTCTACATCAGCAGCTGGAGTTACCGGGGCTTGAAATATATGTTGTGGGCATGACGTGTTCTAGCTGCTAAACTGGGCGCTCGTACTAGACCGTGTAGACCTCGGTGCCCCAAAGCTCAGAATATTATATGGTGCATGATGTAGTAAAGTAAATTGCCCACCCCCTGGCCCAGGCCATGCAGGAGACTGTGAGGAGGCGCCAGGTGCTAAGGCCAGGCTGGGAATGGTGGAGCAGTGTCAGAGTTTGTGGTCCATCCACTGCCTGGCTAGGGCCTGGCAGGGAATTGTGACGAGGTCTCTGGTGCAATGGGTGACTCACCAGGCAAAGGTGTGGCGACAATCTCCTCCCTACCGTGCATGGTATCCAGTCCAACCTCCTCCAATGTCTCCTGCACACCTAGAGCTGATCTGCTGGACGCTGCTGCGAATGGGATTGCCCTCACTTTGTCTGAACTCATTTGCAGTGCAGTTACTGTTGCCTCATTCATTGTCTTCCTGGCTGTTCCCTCTGCTTGTTGCTCCACTGCAAAAACAGTAAACCTGTGCATTAGGTTCTCAGCCAGAGCATTAAGCTTAGCCCTGCAATGATTTTTAGAAGCCCTAGCTGACCAGTGTGGCTGCACCTTGCTGGGCTGGGGTGTTCTTCTTGCTATTCTTGTATCTTCAAAAGCTACCTTTTTATCTTTGAACTGTTGCCGTATGGGCCACCACTCCTCACCCGAAGAGGACTGGGACATTGACACCTGAGGCACTGGATGCTTCTTGGCAGGCTGTTTCCTTTTTTCTTATTTTTTATTTTTTATTTTTTACCTTGCCCCTTCTTTGGGTCCATTGTACCCCTCTATTCAAGCTGAATTATAAAAGAACAGCCACAGGATTCCTGCCCCTTCAAAAAAGTCACAATTGCCTTAATTATTGTTAATTAAAGAAAACTATCATCAATTAATGAAAACTATGTTTACTCAATTATAATAATTGAACAATTACCCTGCTACTTATGTGGAATCAATTTTTAATTACCCCTAACAATTAACTAATTAATTATCCCTCTATTCACATTTAATTGATTTATTCCCACACAATCGCCTCTCCTATGTATTAGCAATTAATTAATCTAATCAATCAATTGTAAACCACTAATAATCAATCAGTCGTAAGCCACTAATAAATTATCCCCATAATATCCAAATACAATCACTCCTATTATGCCTCAGTAATTAATTAAGTTATTCAATCAAATGCAACCACTAATGAATTTTTAACTGAGATTTTACTGCAAGTTAAAAGTAGCTTGGGGAAAATAGGGACTAATTTTAAAAGACTCAATCAATTAGTAAAACAATCCTACTAAGCCAGAATTAAGGTAATGAAAAAAGTTGAGAGCCTACACAACCCTGGGGACTGGGTTCAAAACAACATCCCCTAGCAGTAGTGAGCCCGACCAATCAACGAGCGCCCGGGGATTCCAATCCAGGCAGCACACAGAGTCTCCAGTCACCACTCAAAATCAAAGGGGGAGGGGAAAAGGGGGGGATGGCAAGTTGAGCCTAGAAAGTGAACCGCGCTACAGCTGAATCCACTGTGGGCGCCACAGAATTTACAAGTAAACATCCTCTTCTTATTGTCTAACTACTCTAATTATTTAACAAACTGCACACAGCCGCTGACACAATGTTTATGCTAATTCTTTACGTATATCGCTTATCTTATTTTCCTTCCTTTTTGTCTCCTTGTCTTTTTCTTTTTTTCCTTTAAGTCAGCCAAGGGCTGTTCGCGCTGCCGCATGGCTTGCACAAGCTGCACTTTCACTCCCTCCTACTACCTTTTTTAATAATAATAATAATAATAATAATAATAATAATAATAATAATAATAATAATAATAATAATAATAATAATAATAATAATAATAATAATAATTTATTGTCATTGTAAGTATATACACATACAACGAAATTCACAATGATAATATAAGCAATTACATTCAAGAGCAATGAAGAAATGACCAACAAACAGGATAATTAAAATAGATCTAAATCAGAAACCAATGTCAACCAAACCAAGGGGGGAGCCGATGCTACATCCCTGATCCCAGTCAAAGAGTTGTGCAGACCTCATTAACAACTACGCAGTTGTAGAGAGCCCAGCAGCCAGACTCTTTCTTCAGCTGGGTGCCATCAAAGGGAGAGGAAGAGGAGAGGGGGGAACGGCCCTTAAATAACCTACCGTTACCCCCTTTCCCCTGAGTTACTCACATAAGACTTTGAGTTCTCGCCTCATCCAGCGAAGCAGGCAAAGGCAAGCCGCACTGCTGAAGCGTGACTCTGCAGCGGCTTCATCAGTTGTTAATGGCCAGTGTTTTCCCTCAGTGCAGGAGCAACACATTTCTCCTTCTGCCTGTGGTTAAATCTGTTAAAGTGAAACAAAAATCCACGTGCAACATCATGTTGACATAAGAAAAAGATTAGTCTCTGCTCTTTCCATTTTCTAACTGAATTCACAAAAAACAAAACAAGAAAACAAAACAAACAAACAAAATCTAAGTGAAAAGTATTTGTTGCCCATTGGGTAGCTGAAACATGGAAGAGTAGCTTTAGTTTCAATGATAGCTTCAGTTGTGTAAGGTTTGTATGTCCACCAAAAAGAAGAATCTCAAACGGAGATCTACAGTGTGTTCTGGATAGCTGTTCAGATTGAGAGTTGTTGCGAAACTAGTACCAAAACTGCACAGGATGTGGAACTATAACTATGTTGCCTAAATAATACATCCATAATATCTAAATTTCACAGTCCTTAAATGATGTGATTTCCTAGCATGTAAGGACTTTATTAGGCAAACTAGAAATGGAAAATGAGAAAAGCAAAGCAAAAAAGGAAGAAATGTTGCGGTTGCCACACACCATTTTAGTAGCTAATTTGCTAAAGGAGCATGAAGCATGTTTCTTTGTTTTAAAGTCAAACAAAATTCACAACCTATGTGAAAAAGGCCCTGAATGTCTTCTGCTGATTTCAAAATATTTTGCTATTCAATAGTTTCCCAGCAAGAAACCTGTTGAAGATGTTACATTGCGCAACTCCAGTGATGCTATTGGCTGCTGCCATGCCAATGGCTGTTTAATGAGAATTAAAAGCTTCCTATCCCCATCACCACTGGTTTAAGGGATTCCTTTCATCCAAGGAAGCCACTGGGAATTGCAGAATAGGGTAGAGAATGATTTCAAGCCGTTGAATTGCTGCCATTAGTTCTGAGAGTGGCACCAGCAGAGGTGATTTTCCAGCATGAAATTATTCCCCATCCCATTTCACAGATCTCAAAGTCTTCCTAAAGCAAAGAGGATCGCTACACATCCCTTTTCTAGGCACCCCTGTGCATGAAAGATGGCATTTTACACAGGCAGTGTAATAAATCTGCAGAGACTGGTGTTTCTTCTGGAAGAAAAAGAGCACAAAATATCCAAAAACCATGCAAGAGAAATCTCATGCAGAGAAATCTCACTGTCTGGAGAAAACAAAAGTTTCTCACAGAAAACAAGAGAATGCAAGATTCACTTCCCTACACAAAGGTTATTCTGTGAAACATATGATTGAATCTATTGTTACTTTAGATAATAATCTTAGTTTGACATAGATGATTTTGTTCCTTTATTTTGGCCACATATTCTTTTTAGGGCTTTTTGGAAATAAATATTGGAAAAAAACCAATGGGGGTGAAAAATGCTGTAATTCCAAAATAATACTTAGTGCTACTCAAAGAATTTTATCTCAAATGAAGATCTCCAGCTGATAATTTATTTATCAATTACGGTGAAAATGACAATCAAGTGGAAGAGTCAATGTTTGATTTAATTTATGATAAAATTTGTAAATTTTTCTAAAAATTCAACTTTCCACTTTTAACATTGTTGTTGAAACTGTGTTGGCTCCATATTCTACAATAACATGCTTAATAACTGGAAATAAACATTAATTATGTGGGACTTACTTAGTTGATATGCATGAGTACAGTGCTCACCAATTTTCGAACAAAGTACATAATCCATATAAATGCCAACCACAATAGGAAAATTCACAAATGGAAGTGATGGCTCAGATTTTATGCCCCCGTTTCTCAGCATGTTTAAAATAATTTCTTTTAGTGAAATGGGAAAGTAGTTGATCCTAATCCAAATGCCTTTGGGGCTCGATTGATTTGGCAATATGCACAGTCACTTCATGAAACTGCCAAAATCCATTTGTCAGTCCCTCCCATCTGCTTAACTGTGTTCCTCATCTGAAAATCTAAATGCATCTCTTAATCTGCTAACCTTTTAAAATTGAAAAGTGAATGATTTACAAAGCATATGTTAAAATTTGATGTTAAAACCAGCAAATGCCATCTCCATCAGAATATTGGGACTAGTACATGAGTGTTATAATAGTGGTTTTGTGCATCAGACTGGATGTGAGAACTGACTCAGTTGAAAATAAAATGCAAATCTAGATTAAGTAGATGTGAACTTACTTTCTATAACAATTAATCAGTGATGCATGGGGCCAGTTGAAATGAGAAATGAGCATATAAATTTGTTCCTCATCTGTCACTTTTATATCCTTTAGTCATAGGTCTGCTCCTGTCTACTTCTTTATCATTCTGTAAGTCTTGACAACATCTTAAAAAGCAGAGACATCACCTTGCCAACAAAGGTCTGCATAGTCAAAAGCTATGGTTTTTCCAGTAGCAATGTATGGAAGTGAGAGCTGGACCATAAAGAAGGCTGACCACCGAACAATTGATGCTTTTAAATTGTGGTGCTGGAGGAGACTCTTGAGAATCCCCTGGACTGCAAATCAACACTGAGTGCTCACTGGAAGGACAGGTCCTGAAACTGAGGCTTCAATACTTTGGCCATCTCATGAGAAGATTAATCTCTCTGGAAAAGACCCTGATGTTGGGAAAGAGTGAAGGCAAGAGGAGAAGGGGACAAGAGAGGACAAGATGGTTGGACAGTGTCAACGAAGCGACCAACATGAATTTGACTAGACTCCGGGAGGCAGTGGAAGACAGGAGGGCCTGGCATGAGTCGGACATGACTTAACAACTAATTAACAACAACAACAAAGTCTTGTTTGTTATGCACTATCAAGTCAGAACCAACCTAAAGCAACTATAACAGGGCTTTCAGGGTAAAGAAAACATTTAAATAGTGTTTTACCAGCTCCATACCGCCATTGAGCTTTCATGGCTGAGTGAAGAACCCAGGCCTCCTGAGTTCTAGTCCATTACTCTATCCACTTCACCAGCCATTCTCAACCATTTTTAACCATGGCCCTTTTAGGAGCTCCTCTCAGGTTCCAGGGCCTGTTGTCAAACAAGACTATTTATTTATTTATTTATTTATTTATTTATTTATTTATTTATTTATTTATTTATTTATTTATTTATTTATTCATTTATTCATTCATTCATTCATTCATTCATTCATTCATTCATTCATTCAAATAAATAAATAAATAAATAAATAAATAAATAAATAAATAAATAAATAAATAGTCTTGCACATATATACATATCCCACCCATCTAGACCAATGATCTACTCTGGGAGGCATTACAAAATTTAAAAATAATAGAACCAATAAACATGCAAAAATTGAGGATGTCAAACTGTAAATATTAAGATACAGGAGGAGGCAAAGCCTGCCTACAAAAGAAACAGATGTCTTTCCGAAACTTTCCACAGGTAGCCCACTTCAAATATGCCAGACCTACAGGGGTCACATGGCCCTCATTGAGAATGACTGCACTACACCACACTGGATATCAAAATTATACTTTAGATGTATTTCAAATTGCTGTTTATTGTGTAATTGAATTTGTTTGTTTTTGTGCTAGGAACTATTTCAGTACCTTTGGAAACCACAAGATCAGGCTGGTACCGAAATACTGAGGCATACAATAATCCAAGAGAAGAAAAATAGGTGAATACATGCCAGAATTTTCAAAAGTCCTAATTCACATATAGTCCTAGTGTATGTGTGATTTATGTGCAAAGAAAGATTTTAAAGTTTTAGGTATGACAACAAGTAAAGCACTGAGGTAAATTTTAGAGTTCCTATGAACACAATTGGGGCACCACTATACAAGCATAGTTTCAGAAAACAGTTTTTCACATTACAACTGCCAAATCTGTAGCCAGCACAGGCCAGATATTATACTTGCTGCCAGAGAATTTTGGAAAGAATGCATTTTTAAATGACTTTGTTCCTTTATGGGAAGAGGTTTTGCTTGATGCAATTCTTATGGACTAGCATGATATACTCAAGGGTATAAACACTAATTGCCTTCTCCCGCCCCTCTTATGATTCTATAATAAGTCCTCCAGGAGCATCTTACTTTTCGTACTTATTGTGTCTATGTACATCCCAATAATGAACTGAACATACGTACATCTTTTAAAAAACAGTATCTGCCAGTCCCATTTCTCCCCAGCTGGGAACCTTCTCACTTCCGCATAATGCAGTGCCACACTGACATCTGAAGAGAATTATCTAAAGTGCTTCACATTGTGAATCAAATTGTAGCAAAGTGAAATTGTCTTCTAGTGAGGTGATGGCCTGCTAGGAAGGAATGAAGGAAGGAAGAATTCATTACTTGTTCAAATATATAAGGTTTAATTATTTATTGGAGTAATGTTCATTTTTTAAAAAAAAAATAAAAGTTCTAGTAAGATATAAACATAATTTGATTCATCTTTGATGTTGTACCTTAAAAGAAGAAATAAACCATCAGTGCCTGAAAATAGTTTAATCTCATATGTCTTGTTAACTAGAAATTGTTGTGCTAGGAAAAATAGCAAATATAGGGTGCAGATTTTTCCCACAAGACTCCAAATCTTATCTTAAGTCCAGGAGTACCGAGCAAATTATAGCTGTTCAGATGTCCTCAACATCTCCCACAATCAGTCACCATTGTGTATGCTGACTGGGCTCACAGGAGTTCCACCCTAACTACATGTGGAGAAAACAAATTGCCCATTTCTGAGGCGGGGTTTCAAGGACTGTATTTCATCTGTGGCCTGAGCTAAGGACACTGGGATGGGCAAGGACAGAGTAAATGAGGCCAAAGTAGGCAGAGCTGCATGTAATGCTTGCTAGTATCTGCCTTTTATTTAGACCAAGCACAGAAAACACTGACCAAGTCTTACCAATGAGTAAGCCCCACAGCAACAGCCTGCTGAATCCTGTGCATTTGCTTGAAAGAAACTCAGTTCTTTGCAAATGTTCAATGCTTAGGTACCTTTAATCACTGAATAGAAATAACAGGAGAAAAAAAATTGTGGGCCACATTTAGGGTTTTATAGCTAAAATAGCTGCCGAGCAGAAAGCTTGGTTACTCCCCTGTAAAAAGTGTTTGAAGGAATCCCCAAAAGAGCAAAATAAAACTTTTCTATATCCCATCATCACCAATGTAGTTGGAGGCTGCTGCTGAGATGTTTGTGGTATGTTTGTAGGTACAGCTGTCAGTCAGCAAAGTCCAGATCCACTCCCCAACTCCAAACTCTAGCGTTTTACTTTGGTGTGTTGTTTTACCACATTTCAGAACAGTATTGCCCAGATAGCCTAACAGGTCTAAAATGTTCTGAACTGAACTAAGTGAATCTGTATCCAGTTTGGACTGCTTCAATCCAGTTTGGGCCCAAATTGCCTTGATTCTGTTCAGGATCCAGTCAAACTGATTACATAGCCCTCTCTAAGAGTCATTTATTCCAATCCACCTCTATTTTCACCCCACCCCTCTGACCTTTCTGGCCTAAAGAAGAGTTCATTTCAATGACCCTCAACTTCCATTGGACAGCCATCATGATATTGGATGTTTATTACTGCTCAAGCCAATCAAGCTATAGGGGAAGTATCCACAGTGATCCTAGTACAGGTTCGTTCACTTCTGACCATTAGACTCAAGGTTGGCCCAGATGCTCCTGCTCTCAAATTGAGTTTATAGATGTGGCAAAGTTTTCCCATAATCTGTGGAATAATTTATCTTAGTATGGACTTAGGACATGGCCAAGATAATGCATAGATTCTGAGACAAACTGATCTGATTTTCTTCTAAAGGACAAATAGATAAACTGCTACTGCCTTTTTCTCTGGCTTTCACACTTCTGAAGTGTTCTAATATGACCTTTGGCTCAAAATGTTTCAAAATAGATTTAGAGGCCCTTATTTTGGGGTAAAAAATTATCATGTATTTGAGGTCAGGATGGGAAAATCTGTTGGTGTTGTAACACTCACCCCTCCCTAAAGAGAGTATGATGTTTGGACTGGGAGTCACTGTGGGCACAAAAACTACCACCTTTATCCCTCAGGTTGGTCCTCTAGGCCTCAGAACTGCGTAGCATAAGCCCCATGGACAAGCCTGGCCTAAAAAGAAAAATCTTTGCTTACTTTCCAAGTAATTAAGCATTGACTTTGTGCTTCCTTAGACAGCACAACGGACCAGCAAAGTAAGACCTGTTATCAAATCACCACTGGATTTAGATGTGAGCCCTGCTGTATGAAAGACAAGTCTTCTCTTAAGAAGTATTTGTTTTTATTAAGAAAATAATAGAGTTTCATTACTATACAGTTGTTGTGCAAAAGCATTTAGTATTACATATCCATCCATTTCAAAGCTTAAATAAAGCTGCTATTTCTAGATAAAATAATAACCTCTAAAATCCCTAGGTGATCATCTTGCTTCTAAACTGGGCTATTCCCCCCTCCTCTTTCTGGTTTCATAAAGACAAACTGTTTTTCTTTGCTGCATCCTGCAAAACATTCTTCGACATACACCAACCAACAACAAAGAGAACTTTTCACATATGCAGAACAATCATTTTTCTACATGTCTTGGCCCTCCTTCTCCCTGACACTTCTTAGCTGCTAACCAATTAATTAAAAGAAAGCTTAACTCAACTCTCCACCCATAATAAACACAGATCTACAGGTGGCTTATCTTGCCTGCAATTAAGAGGTATGCATGTTTGGTCTTGTTTGAAGCTCTTTTGGCCTTGCCTTCTTATCTTCTGTAACAAGCTTCTTCCTACCAGGCAACTCTGCATAAACAGTCTCAGACATTCCATTGCTTTTAACACCATCCCATACAAAACTTAACAGAATCCATCTTCTTTATGTAACTACAAGTCCCATCATTTCTCAGTATCATTACAGGTGTCATGTTCTCTGACCATCAGTTTTTAAACCTCAGACTCTTTCTACCCCAATTAAGAAGTTTGCAAATTTCAGTAAATTTCAAAATATACTGAAAGGTAATTCACCTCTATATGCACTTTGTTGCTGATTAAACATTATGTCTTGTCCGACCCTTCATGACCCCATGGACCAGAGCATGCCAGGCCCTCCTGTCTTCCACTGACTCCTGGAGTTGGGTCAAATTCATGTTGGTAGCTTCGATGACACTGTCCAACCATCTCATCCTCTGTTGTCCCCTTCTCCTCTTGCCTTCACACTTTCACAACATCAGGGTCTTTTCCAGGGAGTCTTCTGTTCTCATGAGATGGCCAAAGTAATGGAGCCTCAGCTTCAGGATCTGTCCTTCCAGTGAGCACTCAGGGTTGATTTCCTTTAGAATGGATAGGTTTGTTCTCCCTGCAGTCCAGGGGACTCTCAAGAGTCTCCTCCAGCACCACAATTCCAAAGCATCAATTGTTCGGTGGTCAGCCTTCTTTATGGTCCAGCTCTCCCATCCACACATCACTACTGGAAAAACCATAGCTTTGACCATGCAGACCTTGGTCGGCAAGGTGATGTCTCTGCTTTTTAAGATGCTGTTGAGGTTTGTCATCACTTTCCCCCCAAGAAGCAGGGGTCTTTTAATTTTGTGGCTGCTGTCACCATCTGCAGTGATCATGGAGCCCAAGAAAGTAAAATCTGTCACTGCCTCCATATCTTCCCCTTCTGTTTATTTGCCAGGAAGTGATGGGACCAGTGGCCATAATCTTAGTTTTTTTGATGTTGAGCTTCAGACCATTTTTGCGCTCCTCTCTTTCATCCTCATTAAGAGGTTCTTTAATTCCTCCTCAGTTTCTACCATCAGAGTGGTATCATTTGCATATGTGAGGCTGTTGATATTTCTTCCATCAATCTTAACTCTGGCTTGGGATTCATCCAGTCCAGGCTTTCACATGATGTATTTTGTATATAAGTTAAATAAGCAGGGAGACAATATACAGCCTTGTCGTACTTCTTTCCCAATTTTGAACCAATCAGTTGTTCCATATCCAATTCTAACTGTTGCTTTCTGTCCCACATATAGATTTCTCAGGAGATAGATAAGGTGGTCAGGCACTCACATTTCTTTAAGAACTTGCCATAGTTTGCTGTGGTCCACACAGTCAAAGGCTTTTTTGTAGTCAATGAAGCAGAAGTAGATGTTTTTCTGGAACTCTCTGGATTTCTCCATGATCCAGCGCACATTAGCAATTTCGTCTCGAGTTCCTCTGCCCTTTCGAAATCCAGCTTGTACTTCTGGGAGTTCTCGGTCCACATACTGCTGAAGCCTACCTTGGAGGATTTTGAGCATAACCTTGCTAGTGTGTGAAATGAGTGCAATTGTATGGTAGTTGGAGCATTCTTTGGCACTGCCCTTCTTTGGGACTGGGATGTAGACTGATCTTTTCCAATCCTCTGGCCACTACTGAGTTTTCAAATTCAGGAGGTAGAGCTATTTCAACATGGATAGAAACATGTTTTACCTGCCTGCCATATAGGTGTCAAAGATGGGGAGGATCTCAGGGGAAAAAAGAGAGATGGTAGGTTGCTAAGAAGTAAGTATTCAAAGCCCTTGTTTATATCTGGACAAGTCTGTTAGTTTCTGCATGTACCATATTTGAATCTTCTAAATCTCCATTTCTTTCTATCTTGAGTATGAAGAATTTTGTAAGCTTGGGTAAATTGTTGTGGAAAAAAAACCAAATTGAATTAAATGTTGTTGACACCCCTCACTTGAAGGACAATTCTGCTTTTAAGTCTGATGGGTTTGGGATTCAAATTTGTCTTTTTTCATTAAAAGGCTTGGCTGCCAGAACAAGAGCTATATAAAGAAAGGTCAAAGACTTAAGTGGAACATCCTACATCCTATAAAACAACAGGGGAAAACATGTATGTATACATATCGTTATTTACAGAAAGAGAGACAAATATGGACCAAAATTTGTTAAGGCTTTTCCATATATGCCTGAAATACATTCAGACTAAGGTAGATAATTCTGATAATGGGGGTTTTGAAAAATGTGCCCTGTCAAGGAATGATTCAAATCAAATCTAACAGGCTTTCCCCATAAGCTGCCTCCTATGAAGCAGAGGAATGAAATCTTATGACCACAGTGGTTTGTGATGTTATAAAGTGGCTTGGATTTTCAACCTGTTGATGGATGATAAAGGGTCTAACTAAATATAATGAGAATATTACTGATTATTTGGTAGGTAATAATAATGATCACTTGTGGCTGACTTGAAATATGTGCAATATTAATCTTTGAGCAGCACTTTAAGCAAATGATTACAGAAAACTCTATGGAAATAAAGGCACTAATTGATTTTAATGGCTATTCGCAGAAGAGAGAGACAGCATGTGCCATATTTCAATAAACTCCCCACTGTTTTGAAGCCTCAGCTATTTTTGAGGTAGAGAGATATGTCTATAAGACATGGTGAGTTCAATATCATTTCATGATGAAACTCTAGGATCCTTCTTAAGGAAATACTCAGCAGTGGTATGATTATGGAAGATTATTGTTTTGTAAGACTTTATATTGTGCTTGATACAATTACTATAAATGTATAGTATAAAATCACGATCACCTTGCTTTTAAGAAACAACAGCATTAGCAAAATGAATTATCTGGAAAACTATGAATATGACACATTGGTTCAGAACGTTTTCAGAGAAGTTGGTGCCCATGATGCTGAAGTTATCAGAACTATGCAAATCAAGGCACTTTTCTTTTTTCTTTCATGCATGGTGCATAACATATTTTTAGCTCATCACCAAACATAAAGCAGAGCCATACTGATGCTATGCACATCTAGTATTGACAGATGGGGACCAATCCCTACCCTGTAGAGTCTGCAGGAACAGGGTTACCAGAGAATTTCATCTTTATATTTAATTTTTTTAAAAAAATAATTAAAAATAAGGAATGTATTATTGTGAATTCTGATAGAATCTCATCTGATCTGCATCTCTTGGACTCAGGAACATGATATAATATCCACCGGTGTTGATGTTTTCCACACATTACCCTGCATTTCATGGCTCAGAAAAATCTAATCAAAATTGATTAAGGTGCTCAAAAAGGTGTATTTAAAAAAAGTGAATAGCTAAAATCCTATTGTGTGCACTGGAGTGAGTCAAATGGTGTCAATCACACTGGTTGAGGAGTCAACAATTGTCTTCCTCAACACAAACAAGTCATGTGACATGGCATGTGATGAACAATGCAAACACTCACTCCACTAGCAGCAATTCCCTGCTGTGATTTGCACCATTGCACTTATAACAGGTTCTGGCCATTTTTTTTTAAGTGTTCTATGATCAACAAATTTAAAGCAAGAGTGAAGTGGGCCCCATCTATCAAAATATACATGGTTTCTGACAAAGTCCTAGGAAGAGAATTCTGAGTGTGCATCCAGGTGTCCTTTTTCTCAGTTCAAGCCTTGAAATGAACTCGGAAGAACACCTATTGAGAACATTTAAGCTGTTGTGTAGTTATTGAAGGGGGTCAAATAAAAGGGTTTAATAGCTGTAGGAATGATTCAGATTCTCCCAAGAAGCTGGGTCATTGGGTCTGCTCACCAATAGTCTGAAGAAATTTAGATATCACATTAGGGCTTTCTCTTCTGCTCCATGTGAATAGAGTTGGTGCCCAGGACTTGGCCTAAAAAGATGTGCAAATAAAAAATAGTTCTCCCTCCTCCTCCATCTTCACCTCTTTCACGTTTTTAACCTCAAGTTAACTTAGCTGCTGTGTGGAGTTAAACAGAGAGAAGAAAAGAACTGAAAGAAAAAAGTACAGTTTATTATTTGGAAGTGCACTTTGCACAGCAGAATGTTGGAACTATTTGTTTTTATTGGCATTTGATTTATAATGAATGAAATGAAAAGACCCCATTCATTTTTTTCCATAAATGACACAATGAATATACCCCTGTAGAACACACCCAATGCTCGCTTCAAGATGATAAATGGGACAAAGGCTGGTATTAGTAGGCCAGCTGTCTATAAGTAAAGCTTTTCTCCCCCTTAAGGAAAACCATGAGAGCCCTCAGCTGGAAAACAACAGGGGATACTATTCACCCTCAAGACAAAAAGAGTGCATAGACTTTGAATTCCATACTCACTGGTGCACAGAAATAACTTATTATGAATACAGATTAATCAATTTGTCTCAGTGGCAGGAGGAAAAAAAAGGTTCTTTGTCTCCACTAAGTGGCTTCAAAAATGAAAAGGAGGCTGAACAGCACCACAGAATCCTTAATAATATAATCACAAGGGATTTTTCAAGGACTACAGAGTAGGCAAACTGTTCAATAAACTCTGTGAGTTGATGCTGTGAGAGAGGAGGTCACCTGGGTGCCATCAGAGATAAAGACATGGGGGTCAGAAGCCTCTGGAGAAAGGAGGGAATGTGGTTGGGTGAGGTCAAGTTTCAGAGCAATTCAGTTCTTTTTAAACTGCATTCAAACACTTTCAAATGCTATACTTATTGAAAGCTTATATTCAGGAAAAAAGAGGATCTCTTGTAAAACTAGTCCATCATAGAAATTCTCTCTCTCTCTCTCTCTCTCTCTCACACACACACACACACACACACACACACACACATGCACACGTGCATGCATGCACATGCACACATGCACACGCACACACACACACGCGCACACACACACGCACACACAAAATGTTGGACAGTACCAAAAATAGCTTTTTCCTCTGTACCTGGTATGAAAGGTTCAAATGGCACAATCAGTTCATGCATTCAGGCACATGACCATTCTTGACTTGCATTATATTTCCATGGCAGCTTCAGCAGCTGGAGGTCTGACCATGTAAATATTAAACAGGATACTCACCTCTGTATCCCAAATTCTGGTCTTCACTTATTAGGTTTAGAGTTCTGTGGAAATGTATGTTCCCATTCCACAGTAAAGGCAAAATCCAGAATTTTTAGTGCAACTATGATGGGTACCACAAATGTGGTACCACATGTGGGTGTGCATTGGAAACAGCTTTACACACAAGAGGCTATTTTCTGAACTGAGACCCTCTTACTGATTAAATTCAGAGATATAAGCCCTATTCAGGCAATTCACAAAAGCGATGATTTGAAGGTGCAAGTAAGGAGAGGGTTCTCGCCTTTCCAGCTTGTGTTGCTTTCTCCATATGAAGAAAGACAATCTGAATAGGAAACTATCTAATACATGTGGATCAATCTTATTTTTTCAGGATCTCCAGTTGCACATAGCAGAAACTTTCTCTTTCATACAATCCCTCTTGCTGTGGAAGCAACAACAGGTGAGGAGCAGGACTGAAACTCTATCCCTGCTTATACTTTCAAGTGAACCCTTTTTAGAACCCTGGAAAAGGGCTAAAGTGTATAAGCAAAGTAATGTTAGGAGAAAACCAAAGCTATTTTTTTTTTTTTTTTTTTTTAAGAAACAACTAAAAACATTGATGTATAGGCGGGCCTTCCCAACAGAAAACCCTTGACGATCTTTTTTTTATTATTCTGTTCTTTATTTTTTATTTACGTTTCTGCTGTAAAGTCTTAAAATTACATTGTTGTTTTTACTGTAAGCCGCCTAGAGTGGTCTAATATGATCAGATAGGCGGGATAGAAATAAAATAAATAAATAAATAAATAAAATAAATAAATGTACATCTTGGTTACAGAAAGAGAGAGATGAAGCTCTATGGTGATGCAAACTGGTAGACTGGACTAAATTTGTTGTTTAATTGTTACGTTGTGTCCGACTCTTCATGATCCCATGGACCAGAGCACACCAGGCCCTCCTGTCTTCCACTGCCTCCCAGCAGTACTGGATTAAGTACAAACATGTTAATTTTAAACTCCCCGACAGTTTAGGTTCACCGTGTGAGGACGATCAATCTGTTGTTATCATATAGGTGTTTTTGTTAACCAGGTTCATCATTTTAATACCTTACTTTTGTAATCCAGTTTCTGCTGAACTTTTCACCTCTGGTGAAAATACATACAGTGGTGCCCCGCTTGACAATGGTAATCCATTCCGTTAAAATCTCTGTTAAGCGATATCGTCATCAAGCGAAAGTAAAAAAAAACCATTGGAATGCATTAAAAACCAGTTAATGCATTCCAATGGGTGAAATACCTCATCATAAAGCGAAGATCCTCCATAGGGGAAGCCATTTTCGATCACTGTCTTCTGGAAATAGGTCCAGAAAACAGCGGGAGGCCGTTTTGAAAACCCAACGATCAACTGTTTTTGATCATCGTGAAGTGAAAAATTGGTTCCTGAAGCAGGGACCGATTCAACGTAAAGTGAAAAAAAACCATTGAATTGTCATTTTGCGATCGCTATAGCGATCGCAAAAAACTAAACATAAAGCAATTTCGTCATCTAACGGGGTCGTCATGAAGTGGGGCCCCACTGTACTTATTGCAAATATTTTAGTGAAAATGTGTGATATATTATATCTCTGCTCACACAGCAGTTCATGAGGGTAGCCAGAGATTTAGGGCTTCCATTAGTAAAGGGGTAGTGGTGAAATAGAGGGCCTGGTCAGTAGACTTACTATATTTTCCCAAAAACTAAGATTGATATTAAAGAGGATTTGTGCAGACTGCCAGGTGATGTTAGACAAAACAAAAGGAATAGACTGCAAGTAGTCAGTGCAAGCTAGGAAGTTACTTTCAAAGAACTACAGGAGATAGTTTACCCATTCAGTATTGCCTGCAAAATAGTTGTTCTTGTCATTGCCTTCTTAAGCAACTTCTGCATTGCAGGGAAGGGAGTCAGATCTCCTCACCACAAAATATGGATGAACAAGGAAGTGAAGATTGACACAGAGGAATGGCAGCAGGAATTTCTCACTGCTTACAATGGAACATGTTAGGTTGCATGCTGAGGTGAAGATTCCTCTTTGATGTGGCAGGTTCCATGGGATTTGGGGGAATATTCATTGTGCAATGAAGAAATTAGTTTGTTTGAGGCTATCTTGAATAGGTGACCATGACATGTAGGTAGTAATGAAGGAATAAGGCTCAGACAATATTGGTATGCACCCAAGGGAGCAACTGAAAAGTATAACGCAGTGTCTCATAGAGTATGTGCCATCTGGGTTCTGGAGAGCCAGAACGGATATGCCTTGAAGTTTCATCCGATCCCATCCAGTTTGTTGTTTGTGGGGGACACAGAGGAGAATGCACACTCCCCTTCAATAGGACAGATGACTGGTGGTAAAGTGTAAGTGTTCATCGTTACCATTGTTACCAAGGTAGGGTGGCTCTGCCACTTAGGATTTAAGGAAGATGTCAGGATGGGATACTCATCTCAGGCAACCCTGCCCAATTCATAGGCCCCTCTGCAAATGCTGGTTTAGTTGTTACTAATAGTTTAAAAACTGTGCTCCTATTTGTCACATCACTTAAGCATGTCTTTCTTCTAGGAGTGGGTGGATGGGAGAGTCTTCTGCAGAGCTTGAAGATCAATTTAAACATATTTAAATAATTTAAATACCTTGTTGAACACTTAAAAGCACAGCACATGCCCTTCTGGCATTAATGCACACAGGGCTTCATAATTGTGCAACTGTCCTTTAATGTACTATATGTGCAGTTTGGTGCCAGCATGATCAATCAACATTTGGGTCATAGATCCCTGGATGTTAGTGCAAAACAGACTGTGCTAGGGTTAGGGTTTTAAACAAGACACTGACTACATGGAATGCTACCTGCACAACTTTTTCTCATATACTCAGCATTGCAGTTATGATTGGCCAGAGCACTCTGAAGAAATTGCTTTTATAGGCTCAGTAGCAAAAAAAAATATTCTACATCTTATGAACTCTCGAGGGAGATCTTTATTATTTCCTTATTGTATTCAATTTGAGTCTTCTGAAACTTATTGAATGCATAACATAAAAGCAGGTATAGTTATAATTTCCACCATTTCTGCACTTCCAGTCAAAAAATATACTCTTGGTGTGTTTTTTGAAAAAAATATAACTCAGTTTCCTAGGGTTCTTTGCTCTTGGTAATTGCTTTGAATTTTATATTCCTTTCTCATAGAATGTATGATGTATTGAATAGTGCTGTGGCAAGATCCCCATCAAAACCAAAGTCCACGCAACAAAGAAAAAGTTTGAGAATATGTTTGCAGCCACTATAGTTTAAATAAACCACTGCATACGACCCCTGCATGTCTGATAAATACAACATTGTGGGTTTAACTACTAGTTTTAATTGAGATTTACAAATGCTTGGTAAAACAGTGCCATATTGTTTATTTTAAACTAACACAGATTGACAGAATCTATAAAGGTTTATAAAGGTAAAAAATCTTGAAAATATGGCTCTTGTGTTTTTTGGATGAAACTCCTTTCAAGGCACAAACAGCTATCTAGATTATTCATTTGTATTGTTCCTTCTGAGGCATGTGATAGAATTTGAAACATGCAGACACTGGAAAAAAAATTAAAACTGGAGGCAGTTTCATGACTCAGAACAAATGACCTTTTGGTAAGCAAAGTTAAAACCAGAATTATTATTAACCACAATCCTGCTGAAATTTACCTGGGAGTAAGTAAGTGGATTTTGCATGACCATAATCTTGCATAGATTGCATTTTAAGTAAATTCACTGCACGGAGTTGCCACTGACATTTTGCTTAAAAGCAAATTCCGAGCTCTTTCTCTCTGGTTAGTTTTCCAGTCTTTCTTTCCTCTTTATACATATGGCAACATTGCACAATTTAAAATTGTGGATGTTTATGGATGGCTCGGTGGTTTATGGATGGCTCACTGCAGAGTCAGAGTTTGGGAGTTCAATTCCCCACCATTCCTCCTGGGAGAAGAGCCAATCTGTGTGGCCTTCAGTAAACTGCACAGTCCCAGAATATCCCCCCCCCCCAAAAAAAAAGGGAATGGTAAACCCTTTCTGAGTAATCTCTGCCTGGAAAACACTGAAAAGGGTCAGAAGTCAGAACTGACTTGATCGTACATGGTTGTTGTTGTTATATGAAACATAGGTAAAACTGTAAACAAAAAAAATTGTTAAGATAATTAGATTATCAGATGAAAAACACAGAGGATTTTTGGTAACGCTGCCAAAATCCTTTGAAGGTTTGATGTAACTTATTTTGTCATTTGTTCTGATCTATGCAAAAGTGGAAGCCAATTTTGAAATGCCTTTTCTGCCAAAACACCTGTGGAATGTCATAGGATGCATAAAGACTTCCCAAAGTCTAGTGGATTTTTTTCCAGGGGAAAAGAAGAAAGATAGAAATCTTTACTGTAATGTCAAATGAAGTCCTCCAGGTATTATCTATCTTACTCACATCTGTACTTGAGGACATGAGTACTATGACATGGAAATGTACACATGAAACAGGAAAACAGAGAGAGTAAGACAGTAGGCATCTATTGAAAATGAAGAAGGATAAGAGGAGTTTCCAATTCCTGAGAGGTGTGTAATTCTGATTCTTGCATATTTCTTTCAGACTTTTAATGTTCTATAGTTTCTACACTGAAAAAAACCCTCTCATTTATGAATGTGGGATGTAGTTCTACAGCCACAATTAAAAAATCCAGGTAATGGTCCAATATTGCTGCACAATATTATGGCTGTGTTGCTAGGAGGAAAAAGGATGCCAAGCCTAACATAGCAAACACATGCCTGTATGTTGAAAGCACTAATGACAGCAGTCAAGGTGGTCTACAGGATACTCTCTTGTGCTCATTATCATTCACAAAGTGATAGCAAGCAAGAGAAAAGCCAGAAAATGACTCTTTTGTTTATCAGTTAAAACATTTCCTACCCAAACGAACAGCAATTGTCATGGCTGTTTTTCAACAAGTGTGAACGGTAGTGAGCCTAAGAGAGTATCATGTAGACCATCTTGACTGCTGGGCGAAGTGGGGAGGGGGCAGTAAGAAAAGAGGAAGACTTAACATGAGACAAATTGTCTCTATAAAGGAAGCTGTTAGTTTGCAAGACTTGGGTCGACCATAATGAAAAGGATAATATTGATAGGAAGGGGAAGAGCAGTACGAAGAGAACAAAAACTTAAGATGTGACATTGTGGGTTTGCAAGAACTGAGCAGAACTGATAATAATAGGACATTTTGGAGGTAGTAAACTCAAATAGTCACCACACATCAGAAACTTCTAAAGATAAAATATCTTTAGAATTTTTTCTTAATTACCAGACAATTGTATAGTGACAAGATGGGTGGAATGGTTGAAACTATGACAGGATATAGGCATCAAAGCTCTGCTAACATCAAGTAAGACCATGCCCACCCACAAGGAAAAAAAAACACTAATTTCAAAGATTACATGAGGATGTTTCTGAAGATTTGTTCTCTATTCTGTTTTTAATATCTTTTAAAATATTTTTACACCAAATACAGAATCCTTTCCTGAAGATCAATGACTGTTTGGACAGGAAAGAATTATAATGTTCTCTTCCTAAGAGTCAGCTAATTGGGTCCTATCTGACAGGTTAAGAGTTCAAATTGCCTCAGACATGAAGCTGATTTCTCCTTTGAAGAATTGTGTTAGGAGCCTGGTCTCAGAAATCCTGAAAGAATGTTTACTGAAAGCATTCGGTGCTGGGACAAACTGCTCTGTGCTTTTGTGAAGCAGAAAAATACTTTAAATATACCTTACAAAATTATATGATAATTCCCTGGACATATATGGCAAAATATCCTCCTTTCTGGAGGACTGTTACTCCCGTACTTTCTTGAGAGCAAGCCTATTCTGTTGACTCTTCAAAGAAAACCTGTCTTTTGATGGTTTCTGTGATCTTTCATTGTTCTCTGAACATCTTTCTTCTTGACCATGAAGCTGCAACAATTTAGCTACCAGGGATGGTGACTTGAGTTGCGAGACTCATTGTCAAGTCAGATTTAAGTTGCACTGCTGACTCAACTTGGGTGTTTTTTCAATTACACAGACTTGACTCATGACTTGAAACCCACTCACCCCTCCCTTTTTTCTGGGAAAAAAAGCTTGTTCTTAATAGGGACTTGGACTTGGGGCTTGGGACTTGGTACCAAAGACTCAAACTTGGAACATAAACCTAAATACAAGCCTGTCCACCCTCTAAGATCAGGCCAGGAGGCCCTTCTGAAGGTGCCATCCCTGAAAGAGGTGAGGGGGATGGCATGTCAAAATAGTGCCTTCTCGGCTGTTGCCCCCCCAACTTTGGAATGCCCTCCCTACAGAGATCCGCCTGGCTCCTTTTGGCTTTTTGGCGCCAGGCAAAGACCTTTCTGTTTAGCCAGCATTTTAATTAAACAGTATTCTCTAGCTGTCCACATGAGCAGCAAGACTTATTAATATTAATGTTTTAAGAATTGTTTTAATATAGGATATTTTAGATTGTCTATTTTAATGTTTGTAAGTTTTAATATTGTTGTATGCCGCTCAGAAGCCACTGGTAATGGTACAGCTAAAAATATTGTAAATAAATAAATAATAAAATACTTGCTAGCATCCCTGTTAATCTAAGCCTGTTCCACACGTGCTCCAGTGTGATTTAAAAATGGTTTCTCCCTTTTGAAAGGCCTTTTTTCAGGATCAGTATTTCAGCCTGGATTCTTCCAAATGAAAGAAGTGGGTGGGGCCAATCATTCTGTTGCAAGATAAGCAAGATAGGTCATTTCAATGTATTTGATCTCTTTAAAATCTGGGGTGTTTAATGCTACTTGCTTTTGCATGGAGGTAAAACGTAAAGTCATCTTTTGAAAAACCAACTGGCTTTTTAGTAAGCTTCTCTCTCTCTCTCTCTCTCTCTCTCTCTCTCTCTCTGTTGCACAGCCTAAGCCCAAAGTTTTCTGAGAACCTGAAGACATGTTAGCAAGCAATTCTGTCTTTTTTCTTCATTGTCTCTCACAATTGTTCCTGTACCAGGGTCTCTTTGCTGTGGACGGAGTATTGCTAGCTGCTGACAAATGGAAACAGGACACTCATGAAGTTAACATTCACAATCAGTCTGTGTCATGGTGCCATTTGTGTCTGTGTCTTGGCAGAGATCATCCCTGCTTCCTGTGAGGCTGTACTGCATGCTGCCATTTTCAGATGCTTGCTGCTAACTCTGCTGTAACATCTGCTCCTTAAAGGGTGACAACTGTTTACTTCTTTCAGTTCTCTTGTGACTCAAGTGGCAGAAGCCTCTTGGCAAGAGAAAAGGTATGTCATCCAGTAATGAAATGAAAACTGGCAACACTGCATACAGAAGAGCCACACTAATGGGGAGGGGTCAGATTAATTAACACTGTTTAAATAAGTAATGGGCACATAGATATCCTGAAAGGGGGGCGGCCTTGTGTGGGTAGTTTTGAGCTCTCCCCATTTATGGAGCATAGAAACATTTCCCCCTTTTCGCCTCCCAAACAAGTCGTCTTGCCTGTCAAACTATATACAGTATTAAGCCCAGTTATTTCATCTCTCCCATTTTCTTCTTTGCTAAACTCAGCTTTCCAAGCTAGCAACTGCAGGGAAAAGCTGAAGGAGGGAGGAGGATAAATCCTTTTCTTATTCTTTCTCCTTCTGTCTCTTCTTGTGAGTTAAATATTTATACACACAAATATTTGTGCATGCACACACATATTCTGAAGGAAAGCAGAGTGAGAAAAAATTATCAGGGGGTGAAAAAATGCTTGGAAGGAAAATCTGCCCCCAGATGACAGCTTTTCACTTCAAACTGGGAGCTGAAAAATTCCTTTTTTTCAAAATTGCAGCTCTCAGAATTCTATTGCCAATATGGTCCATGAGAGCTATAGTTCACAGAGAAGGTAATTTTTATACATTCTGGTGCAGATTGCAGCTTTCACCACAGCATTTAGTCAAAGGAATTGCTGGAGGAAAATTACCCATAACCAAACATCACATATAGTTTTGGTTTGCACCCCTTCAAACCAAGACCTACAATGTGGGTGGGGTCCACAAGGGATCCAACTAGACATTAAAAATAATGAGTGTTCACTATTGTTACAAATTCCCTCTGATTGGCCTCAGTAATCACAATTGCAAAATCATCCCAAAATAAGCCACCAGATCACACATCAGAAACAAAATATATGATATGCCAGTTATATAGGTGAGGAAGGTCACGTGTTATAACAGACATCTTTCACTACTTGAAGGAGCACGTCTTCTAAAAATGTTTTAAGATATAATCTAGTTTTACCCACAGACATTCATTAGGAATGTGTGAGGATTTCATTCAGTTCCTTTTTAATAACAACTTTCTAACATTTCTTTATAAACTTGACAAAACCACTTGTGGTTCTTTGGGGAGAGGGGAAATGTGGTAGAAAATGAAAATGACAGATTTTTCTTATACACACAGATGATTCTGATTACTTGGAATTTTTTAAAAAATGAGATTTGAATTCCTGTGTATTCCACTCAATGCATGATGCTAAATTAAGACTGCCACCTCTCTTTTTCTTTCCTGATTTCTCATATTTGACAGCTACGTGGAAGGTTGATAGAAGGTGATTTCCTCCAGCTGCACTGGCTGAATTTGATCAACACAGTTGGTGGAGAATTTCATATGGTTTGAGGTTTTTTAAAATCATACATTAAGAAAATTGCAAATTTCTTCAGAAGTGTGATGGAAATAATTTGAATTTTTTAAAAAAAAAATCAATGGCCAAAATTCTATTGCTTAGAATAGTAAATCACACTAGAGTAGGCCTAGTGAATTAATGGGAATTTAGTCAGTAAACTCCTCCATAGGTTCCATTGTTCCATTCAAATAACTGAAATAAGTTATAGTTAGAGTAAGCCCATTTGAATCGATGGAACCCATGGAGGAGTTGACTAAATTCACATTAATACAATGGGTCTACTGTAGTGTGATTTGCTACACTGACTAACAGGATTTTGACCATTATGGAAGAGCATGAATCTGACAGCTTCATTCTTTTCTGTTCCTCCTTATTCTTTTTCACATATTGCAATACTTCTGATTCTTTTTTGATTGAATGGTGTATTTTTTTCAAAATTCAAACTGAGATTTACGATATATATAAAAATAGAGATTGCAGTGGTTGAAAGTGTTCATTAAATGTAGGGATATACTGTAATATTTCCATGAGAATGGTTTACAATTACATTATAATTTTAAAGAATTGGATACAGTACAATGAAAATTCAGAGAGAGAGAGAGAGAGAGAGAGAGCACATGGTAATTGAGTCGTTCCCTCTTTTATTGTAATTATACAGCCCTTGAAGAAAGCAAAAAAAAAAAAAAGGGCGGGGGGTGGGGCTTTAAAAAAGACCATCTACAAAATAAAGTGCTCTTTTTGTTTACATCCTGAGACCATAGTTTCTCCTTTATCAACATGTTTCCCACACACCTTGTTCTGGTACAGAATTGTGAGGTTTTACAACCCTGCACTGCCATATTTAGTGGTGACAGGAGCTTTAGGGTCATAAAAGATGGCTGGATGGGCTGCATATGGCACATGAGCTCTGTATTACAAATATATAGATTAAACAAATTCCATGCTGTGGATTCTGAATCGTGCCCTACCCATCAATAATTTCATTTTAGGAATATAGCATTAGCATTTTTAATTAAAGAAACCAGCATGCATATAGAGAATGGAAGTTTGTACATTGGGGCCGGCTTGCCATTTGGGGCACATCCATGTGACTTTGCTACCTCAGGGCACATTATGAGTTTATCTAAGTCCTATTCAGGTATTAAAATATATGAAAAAAATTCACAAAATAGCTTCCTCTTCTGATGAGGGAGAGACTACCCTTTCTTTCTTTCTTTCTTTCTTTCTTTCTTTCTTTCTTTCTTTCTTTCTTTCTTTCTTTCTTTCTTTCTTTCTTTCTTTCTTTCTTTCTTTCTTTCTTCCTTCCTTCCTTCCTTCCTTCCTTCCTTCCTTCCTTCCTTCCTTCCTTCCTTCCTTCCTTCCTTACTTACTTACTTACTTACTTACTTACTTACTTACTTACTTACTTACTTACTTACCCCACTCATCTAGTAGTCAGGCCAAAACTCAGGGCAGCTTAAAATAACATATTGTAAACATCTGATAAAACTATAGTAATAAACTAATAAAGCATCACACAAAACCAAATCTCTAAGAATAAAATAACTAATGCCAAAAAAGTATATATATTTGAAAATAGCAAAACAAAGGGTCTCCCTTTTACTCTGTCCATGTGAGTTACAGCTCTGATTTTGGAGATTCTAGTTCATGTAGAGATCCTCCACAAATTGCAGAGGAATATGAGTCCCTATTCAGACTCATCACCTTCCATGTACAAGGGGGGGGAATAGTGACAGAGGGAGAAAGAACTAGAGTGTTCCATCCCTTCACATGAGCTTTCTCTACACATAATACTGACTAAACAAGGTTCTAGTTTTATTCATAGGCCACACGATTTTGTAGCATAATATTGTCCCTTCTCCTAGTCATATAGTTGGAGGCACAAAAACAATTTTGACCCAATAGAACCTCATATTCGTATTTTCTGTTTTAGTTTAAAATCTGGTTTCAGTCTTGTCAATGTTAGCTAAAAGATTTTAGTTAGTTTAAAGCATTGTGACATCCTTCTTCAAATATTCTTCTTCAGGTACCAGCAAGAACACCACACACAATTTCAAAATATGTGACAACTTGACAAAATGTTGTCAAAAGTAGGTGAGTGGGACAGCCACTTGAACTAAAGCTCTTATAAGTCCCCAGGAATTCTTAAAATAGATGAACATATAGGTGAATGCAAGTCGCAGAAGGGAGATATTTTATTGATGTGAACAGGTTTTGTGAATTCTGAAACACTCCTTCTCTGTGGGAAATGACAGTGTGAAACAATACTTTGCCAATTCTTCAAGAAACCACTGTGTTTCCTTGTTAGATGTTGTCACGCTGAACTCTGCTGCAGGAATCAAAGAACCAGGTATAAGCCTCCTTAGAAAGACTTCCACCGCATAAAGTTGGTCTTGCAAAGTGATCTGAAGCAACTATCTGGAACTTCTGAGCTGGCATTTGAAACAGCATCCCCCAGCTCCCGCTTCATGCCTATAGTTTTTCTTTGAATTCCAACCATGCAAACTCAACTTCAATAATGAATAGAGATGGCACATTTTTATATTTAATATGTTTTCCATATCAATTGGGCCAGGATGGATTTTGAGAGGGGATAGGTCAGGGGTTCAGCTAAGTCAGAATCATATAGCTTGTGGAATTGAGTTGGGGAAAAAAAATCTAAAAGGTCATAGGTAAAGAACCCAGGAGAATCAGCATTTTATCAGCTTCTCAGCCCTCAGTACTGGTAATCCAACATATCAATGGCTTGATAGTACAGCTGTATTGTATAAGCTGCAGTACAGTGGTTTAACCACTGAGCCTCGTGGTGCAGTGGTTAATCTGCTGTACTGCAGCCAAAACTGTGCTCACGACCTGGGGTTCAATCCCAGGTAGCCGGCTCAAGGTTGCCTCAGCCTTCTATCCTTCTGAGGTTGGTAAAATGAGTACCCAGCTTGCTGGGGAGGCAATGTGCAGCCTGCATAATTAACTTGTAAACCGCCCAGAGAGTGCTTGAAGTGCTATGGGGTGGTGTACAAGCAGCACACGTTGCTTTGCTTCGTAACTCCTCACTGCTGTCTCCAGTGCTACTCCCTAAATTTCCTAATACCAAGGAAGTGCCCAAAATTACAAACCATCATTACAGTATCTTGCACTGGATACAGACTGAGGAGATCCAAGTCCAAAACCTTATTCAGGCAAAATATCACTGGGTAACCTGGACTCAATTGTTATTTCTTAGCTTCGCTGGTAGAACCTGAAAAACATCCACAAACATGACAAATATATCTCAAAATATAGTAAATGATGTTTCTTGATTTAAAAATCTCAATACATTCCAGGCAGACAATAGGACTTCCTCAGAAGGGTATAAATATATTTAAAACATTACATGTGAATATAATTGTTTAAGCTAGGAATGTGCTTCACTTGCAGAAGTTCTTCAGAATCTAATGTGAAATTGAGGTATTTATCAGTTTCTGAACCATTCTGGAATGAAGTAAGGAAGTTTGAAGTACTGCTCAAATTGAATTGAGGGTGTCAGAATGACCAAATATTGCTCTAGCACTTCAGACATTTAAAAAGCTGGATTTAAAAAGAAGCATGAACCAGCAAGTCTCCAAAAAAGAACAACTTTAATATAACCAACACTCCCAAAACAAAAGGAGATTGACAGCTCGACTGCAAATGAAAAGCTCAAACTCTCCTGGAACATCCAATTACAGAAATCTCGAGAGGGCTTAGACTAGCCAGGGAAATTCCTTTGTCCTTTGATCAGTGGTCCTTGTATCTTGGCTGGGCAGGAGAACGGTGCTGTTCTGTGATTGCCCTTTGCATTGCTTTCATCTTCAGTGGGCTGGATGAAATTGTTTTTCTTTTTCTTTTTGATGAATGAATAAATTGGACTGAATTTCTTCTTTTCTTGTGGGCAGCTGTAGATCTCATTTTGCATCACATTTAAGAATCCAGTCACATGTGTGTAAATGTGCTTCAGTCTCTCTCACAGGATCTGAGTGGGATAGTTCACAGTATCATTAAAAATAAGACCTCTAAGCTTTCTTTTTTGACTTTTTTTAAAAAATTACTTGGTACTGGCTTTTATTTTTGCAGCCTTTGTATATTATTTTTCCCCTGTGCTTCCCTGTGCTCCAGACAGGTTGCTGATGGTGAAACTAATACCTGGGAAGATTTCTTCCCTCTTTGACTAATGCTTTTGTTGAAGAATTTTGAGTAAATAGTATGGTACTGGAGAAGGAAGGAAGGAAAGAAATAAAGAAGGTAGGTGAGTGTTTGGAGCCTTGGTTGCCCAATGTGAGTTAAGCACTCTTTATGTTACTGAGTTTCATTCCCCAGTTCCAAGTCAGAGGCCTTTATTTCCCCCATTTTCACATTTCCTCACACTATTTGTATACAAATACATACAAATACTTTCAGATTTTCAGATATACTTAAAAGCAAATCATTTGTAATTTGTGCAACAAATAGTTTGGACCAAACTGAAGTGGATAGTCTTTGTACATCTCTAGTATAAACATTACAAGTTCTAGAAATATTCAGTTATTTTGTACACTGCATGATAAAGTCTGAGCATATTAAAGAATATTTTGTGATGCTTACACAAACATCTCCATGTGTTGCACAGTGAACAGATGCAGTGTTTCTTACTTTGCTATCAGACATAACTGCATTTCTGTAGACCGAACGGACAGAAAGTACAAGAGCTTAATTCAGAGCAAGACAATATGGAATGTGTACACATGCATTTACAAAGCTGTGTGAATGCTGACTGTATGTGTAAGAACAGAACATCCCCATGGCAGATAACTGTGGGATCAGGTTTGTACAGTCCGCCCCCCTCTTTACTTTGTTAGCCTCATACACTTCAAAACAAAGCACACTTGAATGGCAGGTCTCCCTTTTCTTTTCACTATCAGCATGGCTTTGCCAGTAAGTTTGGAGGTGTCATCATGGAAGTGCCATTTTCAGAAAAATAAGAAATTGCTGGGATTGTGGCCTCCTCCCCCCCTTTATCTTTTCATTTTTGCTTTTCCTTTCCTTTTTCCTTTTCTTCTTTTCAAACGAACACATTTTTCTGTCAATTTAAGTGGCTTATAAGGGGCAGGGGATAAATTTAGAGTGCATAAGGCTACCACAAGATAGCTTCTTGCTCCCCAAGCCCCGAAATGAAGACGCGAGACAACCATTATTGGATTTAAATCTGGGCCACACTTTATTAACCAACTTAGATTATCCAATTAACCAACACCAAACTTGAGGGGGCCTGCGGTAGTGCAGGGAAATAACGCCAAATCCTTCCTTATAAGTCAATGGGCGAGTCCCAGACCCCAGGTTCCCGCTGTCCCACGACAGGAGGAACCTATAAGGCCTTCACTAACCCCCCGGACCTCCAGCCATCGCATTTGATAACCTTTTGGTCCGTAAGTGGTCAAGCGTCTCAGTCACCTTCGGCCCTGTGACCGCACGATCCTCAGTGCCGTCAGGACTGTAGCGCCGTTTATTTTATGCAAATTACCAAAGGGAGACACCGTGACAATCTGTTATTCCCGCACTACCCGCCCGTGTGACCGATTACCGATACCTCACTAAACCTCCCCATTAAAAAACCCTATTCCAGTGTGGGATAGGCGAAAAATCCCCCCTTCCATGGCCAATCAGGAAGAAGGTCAAAAATTCCTATCCGGCCCCAAAATAGGCGACCCAAAAGCACACTAGAAATCGGGCGGGCGGGAGGGTGCCGGAAACGAAAGAGGCCCGGGCTGCGCACGCCATTCCTTTAAATAAGCAGGGCTCTCGCCCCAACCATCGCGAGGCCCTAGGTTGCCCGTGTCATCTCCGGAGCCGAGGGAGCAAACCAAGCGCGGGGCTCAACGGCGCGAAAGCGCCCTTCGCGCGCGCCGGCCCTTGCTCCCCAAGCCCCGAAATGAAGACGCGAGACAACCATTATTGGATTTAAATCTGGGCCACACTTTATTAACCAACTTAGATTATCCAATTAACCAACACCAAACTTGAGGGGGCCTGCGGTAGTGCGGGGAAATAACGCCAAATCCTTCCTTATAAGTCAATGGGCGAGTCCCAGACCCCAGGTTCCCGCTGTCCCACGACAGGAGGAACCTATAAGGCCTTCACTAACCCCCCGGACCTCCAGCCATCGCATTTGATAACCTTTTGGTCCGTAAGTGGTCAAGCGTCTCAGTCACCTTCGGCCCTGTGACCGCACGATCCTCAGTGCCGTCAGGACTGTAGCGCCGTTTATTTTATGCAAATTACCAAAGGGAGACACCGTGACAATCTGTTATTCCCGCACTACCCGCCAAAACATGAGGACTAGCCTTGGCTATGTCCCATGTACCCACCAGGAACGCCAAGCTCCGCCAGCAGGCCCCCTCTAATATCATCCAAAAATATGTCCAAACCTGCTTCAGACAGGTGGACACCATCCTTACGAAAATGATCCGCATTGGATACTTGAATTCTGTGATGATCAATCACAGACCCGAGGCCGCAGTTGCTGACGCCTCTACAAATCTCCTTATTGACCCGGCGACTAGCCTTAGTAACCTTAAACATATCACGCGCCCCACGCCACATTAATCGCGGTATGATTGATGACCAAACTATCCGCATGGCTGGGTATAATGCGTGTAGTCTGCACAGGTCCCTTAAAATATCCAATATCAAAGCCTTTCCAGGCAATCGGGGCAGATCATTGCCCCCCAAATGGACCACCAAGATGTCCGGAGGTGCATTACCAAAAGCGGCCACTCTGGCAAATTGTACCCATTGCATGCCACGCATGCCCTTCCAACAAATGGATGCACGGGCGCCAAGCCCTAAATCACTTCCCCAGTGGGAAGATGCCGCATAACGAGCGGCCCAAAATACGTAACTATGGCCGACAATCCAGACGTTCTTCCGGACCTCCAGCATCTCGCCATCTGAAAAACAAGAACAACATCTGCCTACACGTTAGGTAGTTGCCTGATATATTTCCGAAAGCATTTAGAAGACCATCGACCCAATCTTTTAATTTTTCCAGCATCGTAACCCAATGCGGCCGCCGTTGACGCAGCCCCTATTCAAAATGAATGTGTACCAAACCTCATATTTCCAATCCCTATGTTTTTCAGCGCCATGTCAGTTAATGACCAAAATTGGTACTTGGTGAGTGGTGTGCCATCCTTGTGCTGAAAGAAATAGCCTCTATCTGTCCCCCGCAGTATCCCAAATTCCCTAATCGCTCTTACTGGACATATGCTAACTAAACTGCACTGGCCCAAAATAACCATACTCCCATTCCCATACTGGTCCGTTTTGGAGCTTCTCAACCTAACCCTAACCTGGCCATCCCATACCGTCACGTCCTCCAGCTGCAAAGCTCTCCGAGAAACATCCTTCTTGCCCAATGCTACAAGCTCGCTGATTCGCATGGCCCCAAAAAAGGCCAGCAAAGCAGCTGCCCGAAAAAGCGATTCCTCATACTTGTCCTTACAAATCACTCCCCAACACTCACAGAGCCGACCCAGCAGTGCCGGAGATATGGGAGTCCTATCGTCCTTCCTCTTTCCCCTTTCCCTTGACCATCCTTCGATCATCTTTCTAATTCTAAAATCACTTGATGCATCTCTAATACCATTTGCCTTAGCATAAAAACTCAAAGCCGCCAGCTTGCCTCTTATGGTGCCTGGCGTCAAACCCCTCCAGTGCAATTCAACGATAAACTGCTGAATGTGTTCCACCGGTGCAGGCCATGACTGGCCTAATTGTCTTAACTCCCTAAATTCTGAGAACTCGAGACCTGTCGCTCTATATTTTCTATATGTTCTCGGGGCCAATGCCATACCTATCGCTCTTGTCGCTTCATCCCGCCAATCCGCCATACCTCTGCCGGAAGAGCCTCTGGCAGATCCTTGGCTTCCGGTGCCAATTCCCGGAAACGGTGGATCTGTTGACGCGAAAGAGCATCAGCTATCCTGTTATCGACGCCCGGAACATGACGGGCATGTACCACGATATTGAATCTCAATGCCCTTAACGTGAATGCCCTAACCAAATTCATAACCCTATCTGATCTAGATGTAAAGTTGTTGACAATATATACCACTGCCTGATTATCACACCAAAAATGAACAACCGTATATGGACCATTCCTCAGCCCAGAGCCAAAGGGCTCCCACAATCGGGAAAAACTCTAAAAATGTCAAATCCCTAGTGATACCCCACCTATGCCATTCTTCCGGCCAAGTTCCTGCGCACCATCTACCTCGTTAATAAATACCGAACCCCAGGGCACCAGCCGCATCCGAATTTACTTGGACTTCCGCCCTTAGTCTGATTTCCGACCTCCAAAATGAAACACCATTAAACTACTAACTTTTGGATAAAATACGGGCCACACTTTATTAAACCAATTCTGATTAATGCAATCAACCAATTCCAAAATTGAGGGGGCCTGCGGTAGTGCGGAGAAATAACTGCATGGCATCCAACCAATCCTTATAAGTCAATGGGCGAGTCCCAGGCCCCAGGTTCCAGCTGTCTTGATGACAGGAGCAACCCGGCAGGCCTCTATTAAACACCCCAGACCTCGAGCCATCTATATTTGATGACTGTTGGTCTGGAAGTGGCCCAGCGCATCTTGCCGCCTCCGGTCCTGTAATCGCACGATCCGCAGAAGCGGAAGGTTCAATGCACTGTTGGCTTAGCATAATTATCAAAGGGACACACCGTGACAACCAGTATTTCCCACACTACCCGCCAAAGCATGAGGACTAGCGTAGCTATGTCCCATGTTCCCACCGAGCCGACCAAGCTCATAAAGCAGGCCCCCTCCATCTTCCAGCCAATGTCCAAAACTGCAACATACAGTTGGACTCCATCGTTCTCCAGTATACCAAAACATCATTGCCATTTCTGGCGATCTGCACCATCCATTGCCAACCAACCAATTATACCACCAAAATGCCTGAAGGTCCATTTTCCAAAGATGTCATTCTTCCAAGCTGTAACCAATGCATGCCAGGCATGCTTTTCCAAAACCATCAATGCATGGGCACAATGCCCCCAAATCATCCCACATGGGGAAGATGCAGCACAACGTGCCGCCCAATAGATGAAACTGCGCCATCATGAGGTGTCTTTGTCCCTCCGGGTTCTCTCCACCTGAAATGATATAAACAGCCTCCACAATGCATTAGTTATTAGTCTGATATGCTTGTTAGCAGCCAAACAACCAAATTCTTAATTACTTAGTGTCACAGTAGCTTGGAAACCACCTGTCTGTCATTGCTGTAGCTGCATGTCATCTGCCAATAGCGTGACGGAAGGTGGGACATAAGGGGTGGAGCCAATGTATATAGATACCTTAGTACCTTGATTGCCTTATTATTTGAGTTATTAAAGTGATTTACCATTCCTTTCGTTGTAACCAATAAACACAAGTTTTTATTTTGAAAATCATACATTTGCCTGAAGAGTCTTTTGAGGGAATGGTTGGTGGCAGTGTGAATAAAGTGTGTGTGAGAGTGTGATGTGGCAGCTCCTTTGTGACGTGTGAGGAGGCTGTCACAGTATGCTCTGTGTTACCTCGCATGGTAGCCGGTGTTGTGTCCTCCCCAAATATCAAGTAATTCTACTCCCTCACTCCTATGGAAACTCATTAATCATTACAAATTGGCAGACTCTACTAATTCTAAGTATGAATGTCTGTGCCAATTAGTGATACAGTCTTCCCTATTGACAGACACTCTGTGAGACCCATAGATGTTTGTATATATATATATTTTTTTTTTGGGGGGGGGACACTATAGACCTAGGAGATGACTGTAAATAAAGGCTCACTTTTAGGGGCACATGTTCAGAGCCATTCATATCAGATTTGATTCACATTCTCAACTGAAAAAACAGTTGTTATCTGGAAGGGTAAACTTGCCAGCCACTCTATTTGGCATGTGCAATGAACAGAAGCTGTAGAACCATGCTGAGGTGGATGAAGCATTTCCTAAGCTTTCCGGCAATGACCAGTGAAATAACAGACTCCTGTGAATTTCTCAAGATGTGTGTTTGTAAAAACACACAGAACATGTTAATATTTTTATTTTTATTTTTATTTTTATTTTTATTATTATTATTATTATTATTATTATTATTATTATTATTATTATCATCATCATCATCATCATCATCATCATCCAAAAACTGCACAAGGAAGAGGAAAAGTATTGAATCTGCACAAGGAAGTGGGGGAGGGAAGTGCCTGCCACTGAAGACAGATTAATTACTTTTGTTAATTTAGGTACCTCCGTGTGTGCAGCCCTTTCAATATGCTATATTTTATTCCTTTAAACTATGTTATTAAATCCACTATTCATGTAATCTTAGCATTCTGAAGTCTATGCTATACATTCTATTCCTACTATTGTTGTGTAGATTTGTGCATTATATTACTCCATATCATTTATTTTATTTATTTATTTTAAAATTAAAAATCCAACATTTGCAGGTATTTTACATGTACAGGATGAGAGGGCAGAAAGAAGAGACAGTACCAACGGTAGGAAGTAGGAAAAGGCCTCAAAAGCATGAAGACAATTGCCCATAATAATAATACCAATAATAACAACCAAAACAATACTGTAATAATAAACTTTACCCTCCAATAACATCTTATGACGAATTACATAATCGGATGATCACCAAATGACTTTCATCAATCAGCGTTGCCATTAATTAAATATACAATGCACCCAAACAGGTACTTAATTATTCTTTCACTATTTATTCATTTATTTAAACCTCTGAATTAATTCTTATAATAAATCCTTAATGTCATTGATTCTAGCTTGACCTGGTTTGAATTATTATAGAATGTTTCTTTATATAATATTTCCTTAAAAGGAAAACCTAGACAGCAAGCTATTTGTACCTAATGAATTTCAGACCCTTTACATAAGGTAAATCCAAGTAGAACCAGCAAAATCTAAATTGTTTTAATGATTTATATGGATTATAATCTTTACACTAATACTTTTTGCAATTTATATTATTTTTATTACATTCATTGTACTTTATTATTTATTTTTAATGTACAGTATATATATGTGCATGCACACACACATGCACACATGTATACCTGTGCACGCACACACACATATACACACATAAATATATATATATACCTATATTCCTATTATTAATTGCTATTATTTTTTCAGATCTTTATATAGTATGGCAAATCAAATTAGAAACTTGCACTGTAAATGGTAATATATATATATCCTCTTATTGATATTAATAAAGAGCCTCAGCCAGCTAAACTTCTAACCAAAAGTAATTTTAAAATGGTGCCTAAGGAGCTTACAAGTAACCTGATATTGCATCAAAAACGTCTGTGAAGCTAACAAACAGCCCCACTTAAGCACCCAGGAATAAGGTAACCCAAGCTTTTTTTTTTTTTTTTTTTTTTAAACCGAGGAAAGGGATGCTAGCTGAAATTGCTCTCCCAGCACATGGTTCTTGTAATCACCACTAAACGGGGAAGGGGGGGGAGAGATTAAAATTCGATCCTTTCTGCAGTTGCCTAAACAGCCCCATAGTAAAATAAGAAAGATTGGACCCAATTCCCTTCAATTCCTGCCTGTATCTTCCCCTACTTCCCCTTTAAGGGAGGAAAATTGAACCCACAAAATGGCTGACGGGCTGTAGGAGAAGAGGGACAAAACAAAATGGCGCCGGCTGCTGAACCCTCAGCTCCCTTCGCCCTTTCTCCCTGCAAAACAACAATAAGAATCCTGTTAATGGGCACCAAAATACCCCCTAAAAATTGCTGCACTCGCAATAAACAAGGGAGAGAAGGAGTAAACAGAAGCTGATGCCTCCAACAATAAAACCTCCAGGTAATCCTTATTTTACAACAAACGGGGGGGGGGCGCTCCTATAAAAACTCACCCTCCCTACAATTTAGCCCTAATACTCCCCATTAGCCAACAGCCTCCCGCTGCAGCATGGCGTCCTTTTGCCCCTTTATTTATTTTAAAAGAAAAAGGTTAATATGCCCCCAATTTTATCAGTATAACTCCAATTAACAAGGGAAAATGCAACAGAAAAGGCTTGGGAGGGAGCTCAAGGCTACCTATCCCTCCATCAGAATCAAGCGATCCTTTGCAATTTGCAAGTTCAGTCATCTCCAACCTCACTCCATGCTGCCGGAAACGAAAGAGGCCCGGGCTGCGCACGCCATTCCTTTAAATAAGCAGGGCTCTCGCCCCAACCATCGCGAGGCCCTAGGTTGCCCGTGTCATCTCCGGAGCCGAGGGAGCAAACCAAGCGCGGGGCTCAACGGCGCGAAAGCGCCCTTCGCGCGCGCCGGCCCGTATCACTTCAAGTATCAATATATGTTGCTGGAGAACTTGAGATGGAGAGGGAGGTTGCTCTTGTGTCCTGCTAGGGACCCCCCTCAGGGTCAACTGTTTGGCCTCAATGTGGATGTAGTGTTGGACTAGAAAGGTCTTTAATCTGATCCAGTCAGATCTTCTTCTCATTTTATGTTTTTATGCCTGTGATGTATGCAGTTCTTGCAACTGTTCTGTGTCATTAAGCAGACATAGTGCAAACTGGGACAGGCCTAAGCATGGTTTTCCTTGGCGAACAACATGGCTGCTAACCCACCTATTATCTCATAGGATGGAACAAAAATTGCGGAATTGCAGCTACCTATGAGCCAAGGCAATCAAATCACATATGAGGCTATTTAGTTGTGATGCTACACATCTGCCCAAGGCCTCCTTAAACATGTCTGATTACTGTGCTAGTCACAATAAGCACTGAAAAGGAAATAACATGGCTCATATCTTAGACCCAGGAGGGTGTGGCTGTTTTCAGAGGAACTTTCCCATTCTCTTGAATAGCAAAGGTTCACAATGAATTTGTTAATCTGTGTCTAACTAACTCCACAATGCAGATTTGTTTAAAATGAAATTGTGCCTTGTTTTAACTGCTCTACCCTGCTTTATTTCTGGTATGGAGGAGCAATCCAGCTTCACTTTCTGTGGCCAAGAAGGCTATTTGGGAGGACGACACCAAGTTCCTAACAGATCTAGCTCTGTACTTGCAGAATCAACAACATTTTCCGGGAAGATGGAGATTAAATTATACTATTACCCAGATGCCCACAGAGCCTCATTGCACAGCCACTTACTAGCCTCTTATGGATGATTTAACTGTGACTACTTAAGACTCAGTTACTTGTTTTATGTAAATCAACCAGATATCATCTCATGCTCATGTACTAAAAATGCAGTTCAAAATCTTCCTAGGTTTAAGATTCTGCCATCAGCTTCATGGCTGATGATAAACACTACATAGCTTCTATTCCCAAAAGCCTCTTTCCAACTAGAAATTCACTGATGATGTTTTCTACTTATTTCCCCTGTACCCATGGACAAGAGGCAAATGAGGTTCCACCAGCACATCAATAACTTCTACGTACTATTAAGCCAAGCTTAGTCCAAGCCATACAACAGGCTCAATTTCTGGATATTGCAGTGCAGCTAAATAATGGTTGTATAAACAGTGCCTTCAATAGGAAATCTACCATACACTCAACAGACTTACATGCTTTCAGTTTCCACCGGGAATGCACCACAAACTATAATGTATAGCTAAGCCCTATGGTACAAGTGTATCCATTAGACCGAGATTCATAACTAAAGGATTTAAGTCAGGCATTTCTCAGACTAGAATATCAATTAACAGCATGAAAAATGATGCATTTCTTGGGTGACATTGGTACCTAAGGATAATGTGTATGGGGTAGCAGTGGGGAAAACAAAAGAACTCCACTTGCTGTGTTACCTCCACCCCCCAGCTAAAAACATTCATCTGTGTCCTCATTAATGGGGTCCTCTGGACAAGGACCCCACTTCTCACAAAGAAGGCAAACCCTTGATGACAGGCCTGTACTTGCTTATTGATAGCTGCCCAGCTTTAAATTGTTAGTAAAGGTAAAGGTTTCCCTTGACATTTTTAGTCCTGTCATGTCTGACTCTAGGGGGCAGTGCTCATCCCGTTTTGAAGCCATAGACCCAGCGCTTGTCCGAGGACAATTTCCTTTGTCACGTGGCCAGTGTGACTAGAGAACACCGTTTTACCTTCCCACCGAGGTGGTACCTATTTATCTACTCGCATTTGCATGCTTTCGAACTGCTAGGTTGGCAAGGAGCTGGGACAAAGCGACAGGAGCTCATTCCATTGCGTGGATTCGATCTTACAACTTCTGGTCTTCTGACCCTGCAGCACAGGCTTCTGCAGTTTAGCCCGCAGCGCCACAAGTAAATTGTTACTTGTCAGCAAAAGCAGACCTCAAAATGGAAGTATAAATCTAGAACCAAATCCTGTATTATGAGTCTCAACTAAGAGTAAATCCATTGAATTCATTGTTCAATAGTAAGTAAACACCTATGTAAAACACATTGAGCCAATAGAGCTAGTCTAGTTGGGACCAGCTGTAGGTTGCTGGTTTCTGTGTCAAACAAATCCCTTACCCACTTGCCCTAGCATGTGTATAACAATCCACCAACTGAAGGAATACTTTCCTGTTGAAGTGGTCTGTTGTTCAGGGAAGCTTAAGTCATAATAAAATGTGTAATTAAAGAGACCCTGAAGTCTTTCTTGTTTTATTTTTTCCTGGAAAAGACTAAAACGGCTAATCCCCTGGAAATGTTGCTGGTGGGGTTGTTTACCAGAATAGAGTTCCTGTGACTCAAATATAACTTCAGGATCTTGTTGAACAGACCTTCCTGAAATCCTTAGAGGAAATATGGTCAAATCTTCATATTTTGGTAAACTGACAGCCAAATGTGAATGCAATACATTATTCACATTTAGTTTAAGACCTAAGTTAAGGTTATTGCATTTTGATTCAATTTCCATGAAGCCAGGGAATTTGAAGCAAAGACTGATACCTTCGCCAATGTAGTCAGGAATAATGGTGTGCTTGCTTATTATTGACTTCCACTACTTTCTTTTTGTCATTCAAGGCCAGCCGCAAATGTGGAGAAGGATGTGCCTTAAAGAAGCAGATGTACATCTGCATTCCAATGAATGTTCTTGCTTGAAATCCATAAAATGCTGTCTGCATTCAGGTCATACAAACTGGCTAAAGATACACAGTTCTGTCTATTTTGACATGTGGGCGGAAAGATGTCTCCTTAACGAATGTTTTGGGTTGTGCTTGGATTGATGTGAACAACAATATCTGAAATGGAACCCCTGGCCAGTGAAATAAAAATATCCATTAGCAGAAATGTACTGGGCATCATTGCATAAGTTAATGTGCAAGAGACTCTGCAATTGTATTCACGAAGGCTTGCACAGCTTTCACAATTCACTACATGAACAGACTTGTATTAGATACCAGCCTTACTTTAACTCTGAAAATGATGTGCTAGTATAGTAACATCAGTACATATGGCAACCTGAAATGCTGTAGTGCAGCAAGCTCAGTGCCTTGCCTAAGCTCTTTTTTTTGGGGGGGGGGGGTAATGAAATGAATGAGACCAGGTATTATTGCTGCATGAGAGTGCAGCAATGATCTTGTGCTGGCAGAGCAAATCAAAATGCTACAAGGCAATTCTAAAAATGAGGGCAGCCCAAACAAGCTTAACTTTTAAACTTTTAAATTTAAAATAGTGGTGATCATTGCTTTGTGTTTGGGTGAGAAGTGGTTAACTGTTTAAAAACAAGTCAGGTTCTGGAACATTCTCCTCCTTGGTGTCTCTTTGTGAATCGTAGTGAACACAAGTGGGTGTCCTGTAGACCATCTTGACTGCTGCCATGGGTGTTGTCAACATGAAATGCTAGACAAGTTTACCTTTGGTCCAATACAGCAAAGAAAATCTGTGAGGCATTTCTTCCACCCGACAGTGAGTCCCCTTCGCGCCGGCTGAGCTCAGCCCAGCGTGAAAGGGACTCACCATCGGGTGGAAGGAGGGAGCCGATTTCTCCCCGGCTGGCCAGCTCGCTTCTCGCTTGGAAAAGCAAGCCAGCCGGCCAGGGAGAAATCGGCTCCCTCCTTTCACCCGATGCTGAGTCCTCTTCGTGCCGGGCTGAGCTCAGCCGGCGCAAAGGGGACTCAGCATCGAGTGAAAGGAGGGAGCTGATTTCTCCCTGGCAGCCTGGCTTGCTTCTGAAGCAAAAAAGGCAGGAAGAAAGCACAGGAAGTTCCTGTCTTTTTGGCTTCAGAGAGCTCCGAAGCTGCCCATCACGGTGGGGACCCCCAGGACTTAGGACTCGGTCCCAACATCCCTTATTCTAAAGAAGGTACATGAGATCCTTTGTGATCATCATTCTATTTTGTTCTGATCTCAAAAGGAAGAGCCTATGAGATTCTTTTTATACATTAATAGCACACGCTTATAGCAATTTTTATGGTCTCATCTAATGATGATAATGTTTTTAAAGTTGTGTAATCTTGTGGGACAGATTATCATATTCTTTTTTTTTTCTCCATGGATCCAGCATCTTCTTCTCTGGCATATACTTGTGGCTTCAGGCTTTGACATGTTATCACCTTATCATCAAGGTGATTAAAATTTTATCACCTCACTGCTTCTTGGTGTTTTTAAATTGTGAATACAGAACAATGTCCCACATTCATAACCTGGAGGTTTTTGGAAGAATTGATTTAAAAAAAAAAAAAACTTTGTTAATTGGTAGTGGAATGATTTGCTTCTAAAAAGTAATTTTCAAAGTTCTGTTTACAGACAGTCCTGGAGTTGCCTCATTGGTAGATTTGAGAATAATGAGAAATGGTCTTAAACCCAAATTTGTGCTTATCTTTAGAATCTCCATTTCTTGATTGTCGTTAATTACTGAAACTGCATTCAAGATATAAGAAGAGTTATCCAGCTACTTGTATCCAAGATTTGCAGCTCTGTCTGTGAGTTTTTCTTTCTAGGCACAATTAAACAAAATATGTTACTAATATGTGTTTTTATGTACTTTTACTTGCCAATATTGTGAAACTCAACAGCTTAAGTGTAATATAAATACATTTGTGATAAGACGGAAAGAATAACCCACACTGTCAAAATTCAGCCCAGATGTTTCAAGGCTATAATAGGAAGCAAATGTCTCCACAAGTATGTAATTTGCAGTTTCCCAAATGATTCATCTCCATGGGAATTTTATTACTTTATATGTATTTTTTCATACGGTAGAATAGGGTGGGAGTAGATTATATATCAGCCAGACACCTGAAGCATCACAAAGCAGAAGATGCAGGTACATTAAGTGCCTCCTTTCCCCAGGAGTAGGCTTATTTCATAATAAACATAACTCTTGGAGTCCTCTTCTCTCTAATAGAGCAGGGCCTTTTTATATATCATGTAAATTACTTTCTACACTGGAAATAGCCAGATATGCTTAAAATATTTCACATAAGGCATTGCTAGGAATGAATCTAAGTGACCTGGTATCTCTTCTAGAACATGAGCTTTCTATTTTCAGCATACAGGCCTGGGGTGAAAATAAAAATATATATTTCTCTTGTTAAGTACTTGATGAAAGAAAGTACTGGATGGGATGTTTGAAATAATGTTGTTCAGAGTAACTTTCCTCCCTGACAGGGAAAAGAAAGAAAGAAAGAACGTGTGCCTTCCCCTCCCCTCCCCATTTCCAGGTAAGGAGAATGGCTGGATTGGCAGCTGAGTATTATATCAACACCAGTGGCAGGACATTGGTACCAGTGGCAGGACATTGTCAACCAACAATCCTGAAGGTAACAGGTTAGTTTACCAAACGTAGAACAGGCTGTGTAGCATAATCAATTCTTTCAGGAGCCTAGGGAAGAACAGTTAAAAGGCTGTTGCCAATACCCCCCCCCCGCACCTGTAATTTGAGGCATTTGCCTCCGTTTCTCCAATGATAAAAATAGCCTTTGTGCGTATGCATGTGTGTGGTCTGTTTCAGACCACCTTTCCTTGCAAGTAGGCCAGTATTTCTCACCTGGTGTTGTGGCATGAAAGCTTGATTGTTTATAGTTTCACTACTGAGGTGAAGGCTTGCAGCAGTAAGTACCACCTCTCTCCCTCTGTGACGTGTGCCATGACGTCACCTGCCTGTCTTGGCTAAGGCTGGAGTTTCCTGGCCTATGGCAGGGCAGGAGGTGGGTCTTAAAGGGGTGGGGGTTTTGTATATAAGGGGAAGTGCAAAGAGGAGAGGGGGAGATATATAGAGGGCTGAGAGAGGGCTTGAAAGAAGATCTGTAGACAGGGTTAGATATAGGTTAGGTAATTGAGTGTTAAGTAACAAAGAACTGTGCAGGGTTAAGGTCTGAGAAATATAGTGTGACAAGTGATTCTTTTACTCAGTGATTTCCATTTTATTTTTGTATTCAATAAATCATCATTTTTATTTTGAAATCCATACTAAGTCTGAAGTGTCAGGTTTATGTGTGGTTGGTGGCAGCGAAGTTGTGTATGTGTGTGTGAAGGATCGTGACCTGTCATCTCTTGTGGTGACATAGGAGGAGGTGGCAGTCGCGACAAAACTGGTGTCCAGCGGTTGGGATACGAGGGTCCAGTTGCCCAGTTGCCCAGAAAAGCCTTGGCTAGTGTGACCAGAGCAAAAGGATTTCAGTTAGGTGCACCTGAAGTGGGGTGTGGGTAACTCTCGAGGATTTGTCTCCAGGGAGGAGCAGATCTAGTGGAGAGGCACCTAAACTTCAGAGTGAGGGAACTGACTTATGAGCTCTGGAAGGTCCATTTTGTGAGGGAGATTGGCCCAAAGTAGGAGGATGTTGTGACTTGGTCTGAGAGTCCAGAGTTGGGAGAACTCGGAAGGGACAGACAGACCAAGGGCAGCGAAGATTTGGGATTTCTCTAGTGAACTACAGAACTTGAGAGAAGGTGAAGCTGTGGTGGATTTGGAAGTAGAGCCAAGGGCAGAAAATTAAAGTAGCTCTAAATCTGGCAAGAGGCCCGGTGAAGGGGCAGAAGCCATTAGGGATTACAGTAACAAGCCTAGCCGTATCTGTTGGTATACCCTGTTAAAGAGTGTCAGACCTAAAGCACAGCAAGAAGAAAAGTATTTTAAACAGAGGCGTGGAAATTGACAGGAGCCTTTTGAGTTAGTAAAATGCCTCTCACACGCAGTCAAATGGCAGAAATGAGTGAACTAAGAGACCAAGCGATGTCAGACTGGTCTGGGGATGAGTCAAATGGTGAGGGAAGAGTTGCCTCAGGGCAGGAAGAAGCTAATGGTGAACAGTTATTAGAAATGAGGAAAATTCAATTAGCCCAGGAACATGAATATAGGATGAGACAATTAGAAAAAGAGGAAAGAGAGAGACAAAGACAATTTGAACTGGAGAAGATGGAAAGGGAGGCTGAGAGAGAGAGAATTGCCTTAGAGAAAGAGAAAATGGCATTTGAGATAAGAAGAATGGAATTACTGAACCAGAACAATAATAATAGTAATAGGGAAAATGAGGAGAGCCAGTTATCAAAATCAGATTTGAAGAAATTTCCTACATATAAACAGGGGGATTGTCCTGAAAACTTCCTTAAAATCTTTGAACGAAGTTGTGCTGATTTTTCTGTGAGGGAAACAGAGAAAATGATAATTTTGAGGTCTCTCCTGAGTGGAAAAATGGCTGATGTGTATGCTGATATGCCAGTTGAGCTCAGTAAAGATTATTCAGAGTTCAAAAAAATGGTTTTCAATCGTTTTGGCATTAATTCAGAACATCTTAGGCTGAAGTTCAGAAAACTTACTAAAAGATCAGATGAATCTTATACCCAACTTGGTTTTAACTTAGAAAAGTGTTTAGATCGGTGGCTTGAACAGGAGAATGTAAAAACTTTTCAGGAATTGAAAAATGTTGTGGGCCTGGAGCAGTTTTATTCCTTACTCCATGGGGAACTTAAATTTTTAGTTCAAGAACGGAAACCAACTGACGTTAGAAACGCTGCTCAAATAGCTGATTTTATTTCTCAAATAAGAGGTCCTAGTTGTTATGAGGGGAGAGGTGTGAGGAAAACATGGGACCCAAAGTTCTCTAAGGAACAAGCACAGAGACAGACTAAAGTTGGTGGCCATTTTAGTGAAAAGCCCTCAGAACAGGGCCAGCACAGTAAACAAGTTTTGGAGGGAAAAGAGAAACTTGAGAGATTTGATGGGAAAAGCTCATGGGGGGAGAGAATCTGCTTCATTTGCAAAAAGAAAGGCCACATTGCTGCACAATGTTTTAATACAAGGCAAAATAAAGAAATTCCACCTCAGAAAGTTAATGTAAAAGAAGCAAAGGTTGTATTTTGTGTTCAGAATAAACCTCAGGCTTCTTCCATTGAGAGTTCTGTTGCCATGGAAACCCAGGCAGAGGCAGTTAGGAGCTCTGAATTGGATACATTGAAGGAGCTGCCTCTCGCTGAAGTTGTCCACTGTTATTACATACAGACCAATTGTGCTTTATTGGAATCTGCTGGGGACAGGATAAAAGTTTTTGAAAATGAATATTCTGCTTTGAGAGACACCTGTTCTCAAATTTCTATTTGCCACTCAGACATAGTACCACAAAGTTGTATGATTGCTGACCAGACTCTATCTGTGAAAGGGATTGGTTCAGAACTAGTTTCATTACCTGTAGCTGATTTGAAAATTGAATATCAAGGTTGGAAGGGATTTTGGAGAGTGGGGGTGTCTTCTGAGATTCCTACCCCTTTTCTTATTGGTAATGACTTAACAAAGCATGTCAAGAGTGCCCTGGTGGTAACACGTTCACAATCAGTACAAAGTGAAGCCAGTAATGAGACTGACTCTCAAGAGCCAGAGAAATTTGTACCCCAACCTGAGGCATTCTCAGTTGAGATACCTCAGAAAAGCCTCTTTGTCAAGGAACAAACAGCAGACCCCACCTTAAAAGACTGTTTTTGAAAGGTGACTGATAAAGATTTATCACCTGAGTGCCCTGAACGTTTTATTATTAAGGGTGGTTTACTTTATAAGGAAAAACTGAATAATATTTCAAAAGGGGGGCCTGAAGTTAAGAGACAGTTGGTGGTGCCTGAGAAATATCGCCTTATGATTCTGGAAAAGGGACATGCAGACATTTTCTCAGCTCATATGGGGATAAATAAAACCAAACAAAGAATAGCTCAACACTTTTACTGGCCTGATATGGGTAAACATATTAAGAGTTTCTGTCAAAGATGCCATATTTGTCAGAGACAGGGCTCTAACTGTGATAAAACTAGAGCAAAGCTATGCCCATTACCAGTGATTTCAACTCCTTTTACACGTCTAGGGATGGATATCATAGGTCCATTGCCCAACGCCACTAAGCGGGGGAACAGATTTATTTTAACTATAGTAGACCATGCAACGAGATATCCGGAAGCGATCCCATTACGTAATATAGAGACCCAGACTGTAGCAGAAGCCTTAGTAAATTACATGAGTAGGATGGGTTTCCCTTCTGAGATAATCACAGACTTAGGAACCTCTCATACATCCAAACTTATGAAAAGGTTAGGCAGGGGGGTCGTTCACGTCAATGCCCTTAAGCCTTATTATAGAGAATCGAACCAGGTGCTGTTTGCAGTAAAAGCGGCTGATAAGGAGGAACATGGGTTGCCCTTCGGGGAAGGGAGGGGTCCACAAAAGTTCAATCCACAAGAGGTGCAGATCAGCCCTGCTCTATCCAGAGAACAGCAGAATAGTCGTAGAACGCTAGTTACAAAACATCAAGAAGTGTTCTCAAACAAACCTAGTGTTGACAAGGGAGTGCTACCCAGGACTAACACAGGGAGTGCTTCTCCTCAGTCTGTAACACCATATAGGGTAACAGGTTATTACTTTGACAATATTCGCAAAGAGCTAGACGAAATGCTAAACGATCAAATGATTGTACACTCATCTAACGCTTGGTCAGCCCCTGTAGTTTTAGTAGACAAGCCGGATGGCAGTGTCAGGTTCTGTGTGTACTACAGCAGGTTATATTCAGTAACTAAACCGGATGCTTATCCTATGCCTAGGCTTGATGACCTAAGTGAGACGAGTGGAAATTGCAGAATCATATCCTTATTAGGTCTAACCAAAGAGTGTTGGCAAGGAAGAAGTGATCCTAGGGCCCAAGAGAAAACCACATATTGTAGTCCATTTGGCCTGTTTGAATTTCGAGTCCTTAGTTTTGGCTTGCGAAATTCACCAGCAACATTTCAAAGGCTCATGGACCATACTCTGAAAGGGCTCAGTGACTTCACGGTAGCTTATATCGATGACATAGGGGTCTTTAGCAACACCTGGCAAGATCACCTACATCATTTAGAATTAGTGCTACAAAGATTGAAAGAGGCTGGCTTAACCGTTAAAGCTAGTAAGTGTCAGCTAGGTAACTCAGAGATGAAGTACCTAGGTCACATAGTGGGAGGAGGCCTAATCAAACCTTTAGAGGCCAAGGTAGAAGCAATCCTGAATTGGCCCAGACCTACCACTAAAAAGAAAGTGAGATCCTTTTTAGGTCTGGCAGGGTATTACAGTAAGTTTATACCCGGTTTCAGTGAGATTGCTGCACCTTTATCAGACCTGACAAAGAAGCAGAGCAGCAACAGCGTTTCCTGGTCGGAAGAGTGCGAGATGGCGTTTGGACGGCTGAAAGATGCGCTAACCAACCATCCAGTGCTGCATGCTCCTAACTTCAGCAGAGAGTTCATCATCTACACGGATGCGTCTAATGCCGGTGTGGGAGCGGTACTGTGCCAACAGGATGACAGCGGAGACTAACATCCGGTGGGGTACCTGAGCAAGAAGTTGCTTCCCAGGGAGAAGAGTCTTTCTACCATCGAGAAAGAGTGTTTGGCGATCATCTTCGCGATCCGGAAGTTAAAGGCTTACGTCTGGGGTCGACATTTTACCTTGTGCACCGATCACTCACCTCTGTCGTGGTTGCGGACTATGAAATCACAGAACAGTAAACTGATGAGGTGGGCGCTTCTTTTGCAGGACTATGATTTCGAGGTTAAGGTGGTCAGAGGGACTATAAACTGTGTGGCTGACGCCTTATCCAGAAGACCGGAAGACGACATCTGAAGAACTTATGGACTCTGTACATGGTATATGGCAATGTAAAATGTTTGGACAGTTATGTGTTGCGTTATGATAAATTGTATGCATTGCATGTTTTTATATACCTGTATGGCGGACGAGTAAGTATATTTGAATAATATAGTTATATTAAACTGTGTTGAGAAATGTAATGCTTTATGTTGTTTTCAGTTGTTTTGGGGAAAAAGCACCTTAGCTTTCCCCCACAAAACAACTTATTAAAGGGGGAAGGTATGTGACGTGTGCCATAACGTCACCTGCCTGTCTTGGCTAAGGCTGGAGTTTCCTGGCCTATGGCAGGGCAGGAGGTGGGTCTTAAAGGGGTGGGGTTTTTGTATATAAGGGGAAGTGCAAAGAGGAGAGGGGGAGATATATAGAGGGCTGAGAGAGGGCTTGAAAGAAGATCTGTAGACAGGGTTAGATATAGGTTAGGTAATTGAGTGTTAAGTAACAAAGAACTGTGCAGGGTTAAGGTCTGAGAAATATAGTGATTCTTTTACTCAGTGATTTCCATTTTATTTTTGTATTCAATAAATCATCATTTTTATTTTGAAATCCATACTAAGTCTGAAGTGTCAGGTTTATGTGTGGTTGGTGACAGTGTATGTGTGTGTGAAGGATCGTGACCTGTCATCTCTTGTGGTGTCATAGGAGGAGGTGGCAGTCGCGACACCCTCCAAAACACCTGGGAGTAATGCACTGCTTCCATAAGAAGCTAAATTGACATACATTTCTCATTGGATATAAATGCTGGTTTACCTGGTTCTCATGGGCAAGGACAAGGAATTCCAATGCTGTTCTTCATTTCAGTGATGAGGTGAGGAATTCGCTGGAATTCTGAATTAGGTTCTTGCATTGATGAGAATGATGTTTTGCACAAAAAATACCAATTCATGCACAACTTGTGCATTGCTTGAATTATGTAAATTGTCCAAACTAGGCTGACTGCTGCTTTATTTGAACACTTGGAGGATTAGATAGGTTGTTTTCATCTTTCTCAATAATCAGCTTTTCCTGTGGTGGCGGATGTGAGTGTGTCTGTCTGCTTTGCTTCTCAGACAAAAAGAACACATATTTTAAGAAAAATATGAAAAAAACTAAGGTGAGGGAGGAGCTCTTTTCTAGAGGTGTAGAATGTTGCAGAACTTCAATGTAGAAGTTCTGCAGACAAAAGCTGTCTTTTATGTTAAGATAGCTGTAAATCAACAATAGCAAGGAGTTTAACCAACATTCTTTTCATCCCTAGTATTTGGTGGAGAAGAGATATCAATTATAGCTCACTGTAACTGGAAGATATGTACTTTGGGGCTCTTAATACTCCCAAAAAGACAGCAAGAAATTTTCAAGCTTTGCAAGATTTCTAACCTCCAGAGGAAAGTGAGGATAGCATCTGTGTTTTTGCTCCCATAATGGTCACTTTGAGCAAACTGTATCTCACAAAACTTATGCTTGTTTATTTTGAGAGGAAAAACATATGATGCAAACACAGAAAAATAATCAATCATTCAAAAAGCTAGAACCAACTTATTCAATGCTTTGAATTTTAAACAGGTCCATGGAATCATAGCACAGTTTTGCAAATTGTATACAAAAATTGTTGTCACTGATGCAAGAACCTCTGTTTGATAGTGCCAGAAAATGTTGTTGGCTATAGTTTTGTCAGCACAAAGACAGTCTACACTCCCAATACACATATATACAGTAGGACCATCCCATCTACTGGATCAGTATCTGCAGATTCATTTATCTGCTACCTGAAAATATTAAGCAACCCCCAATCTATTTACCAGACCTGGACACTAGAGGGAGCTAGAGACCATGTTATCTACAGTGTTTGCTATTTCCACATTTTTCAGCATCCATGGTGGGACTTGGAACCAATTCTTTGCAGATACCAAAGTACTGCTGTAGTTATAGACAAACATGTGGTACATAAATTTAGTGATAAACAGAAAAGGTGGATAAGCATGTTCGGTTACACAATAATCCTGACCCAGTGGCACCCACCCCAAGCCTACTACAAGCAACTGGACAAAACACAAAAGTTTCCTCTTGTTAAGGAAACCACTATTCCTGAAAGGTGCTTTTAATCTTAAGGAGCCTGGTATTTGCCATCCATTGGATCAATGATGTGTTGCATGGTACACATATTTTTATACAATTAGCAATTACTTAATCTGTTTTTTAAAAAAATAAGTAGGGCTTTGCAGCAGAATCAAAACTCCAAATCAAATCTACGTGATTTGAGGTAAATTTGTCTGATTTGTAATTTATTTATTTATTTATTTACTTACTTACTTACTTACTTACTTACTTATTCATTTATTAGACTTCTACCCTGCCCATCTAGACCAAGGTCTACTCAGGTCCAAATGAAAGCAGAATGGCCAGAATCAGTTCCAGGGCAAAGTGAAGTGATCTTACAAGTCTGCTGAGACCCAGAACTAAGCAAACTTGAAAAGTGAATAGTAAGCAAACCATGTGGCTACTTATCTGAAATTTAACAGATTTAAATTAACAGGTTGAGTCCCAAACTGACTTTTAAATCAAATCAGAGGACCCATACACAGACCTAAAAATAACCCTGGGAGTTTGTGGATCATATTTGTAGTCGCATCAACTTTCAGCTGTCTGGATTTCATGGTTTTGTAGTGATGGTGGATGTGCACACGCTCGCACACATGCATGCATGCATGCAAACACACAATATTAGATGCTGCATTTCAGATGTTTAGCTATCATGTCTTGAAACTATGGTCACATCCTGGAAGTCATAGACATTCACTTTTACTATTATAGATCGTACATCCCTATGAATACTTAAGTGGAACAGTGACAGGTGAATAGTTTATTTATTACCAGCCTTTAGACCAGTCACATATGTATAAAACCTTATAATTTCTAACTTTCAACATTCCATTAGAACATGTTAGCATGCATACAGCTGGAAGCTACTATCTAGTTGGAATTTGACTTCTGCACTCAAAGTATTGCTGCACAGAATTTCGCAACTTGACAGGTGATCTGTGTGTTAACTTCCAAGAGAAGGAACTCTAGCCTGTTTCCCCCTGAATGTCCTGGGATTCTTTCTATTAAGGAGGTAATAGTCTTTTTGCACACTACGTCATTCAATGGGCAGGTGAAAAACATATGCTGTGTGGTCTCGATCTCCCTCAGGTGGCAGGAACATAGCCTTTCAGCAAAAGGAGTATTTTTATACTTTTCTTCTAGTACAGCAGAGGGGAGAGCCAAACACCTTGTCAAGGTAAGGGCTCTTCTAGTTCCTTTAATTTCCAGAGACGTTAAGTATTTGGCTGGTTCCATATGGTTTTTGATGTAACTCCATACTGCCATGTTTTGAATGCTGGAGGGGTCTGTTTGATATTCATTGTCCTCTATTCTTTGTTTGACTATTTGTTTAGCCTGCTCGTATTCCAGAAAATATAAGTGCCTGGGGCGAGAGGCCAATTTTTCCCAAGTAACCTGGGACAGATTTGACCACTTGGATTGATAATTATCGTTAAATATCAAAGAAAATAGGCGTTTTGGGTTTAACTGTCCCTTTAGCCACACATGGCATGGATGGTGATGGCGGCGCCTCAGTGGGGGTTTGAAATCAGAGTTTTCCTTCTCCTAGATGGACTGCCTTCCAGGGCTGACGGGTCCCACCTACCCGACCATCGCCGTCCATGCCATGAGGGAACAGGCTGGGTAGGTGGGACTCATTCAGCCCTGGAAGGCAGTCCATCTAGGAGAAGGAAAACTCTGACTTCAAAGCCCCACTGAGGCACCACCATCAGCCTCCATGCCATGAACGAGCAGGCTGGGTAGGTGGGACTCGTTAGCCTGGGAAGGCAGCCCATCTAGGAGAAGGAAAACTCTGACTTCAAACCTCCACTGCCTTGTAGCTGTATCCACTGATGGAAAAAGCTTCAGGAGTTAACCTCGAGGCAAAATCCGGAGCCGGAGTCCCAGAGGCAGTTCATGTCATTCTGTCAACTCCTGTGACATCACTGAAACCAGTTGTATTGGCTCTTGCCTTTCCATTGGACTATTTCAGTGACGTGGAGAGGGGGGATTTGCTGGTTGTGTAACAGCCTATCCTCCATATTATTCTACCCAGGATTCGTGCCCTGGAGAGGACACTCTAGCTTCACGTACAGCATCAAAACACTAGATGCTGTTCCAAGTCTTCCATACAGAGCATGTTACCATAGTTTCTTGAGACTGAAGGATGCCTATGAATAGCCACACACACACATATATAGATTGGATTCTAATTCAGGCTTCTACTTTAAGGTATCCTGTTTCTAGCTTCATCCTTGCATTTGACATGCATCTTGGGACCTGGAGTATAGTTCTTAGAAATTTAGATTGAACTATTTCTTGTGATGCAAAGCGAGAGCTGGGTGGCCCCATGAATGAGCCGTGACATTATTCATATCATATGATCATGATTATTATCCTTAGCATGTTTACTCAGAAGTAAAAGAACAAGTGAGTTCAATGTGACTCAAATTGGGCTTCAGTTAAGTTATTTCACTCCTGCCATTAACAAAACCAGGAGCAGTGCAGTCCTTCTCCCCTATATCGCCCCATGCACTCTCAAGGCTTGCTCTGGAAATATTGAGGTTTTCAGGTGGAGTGAAGGAGAAAGGTAAGGTGGTTTAAGTCTTTAACAAATGAGCATCACATAACACAGCAATTAGCAAATAATACTTTAGTTTGCTGTCCTCAAACTGGGCTGTACCTCAGATATTCAGTGTGTGGTATGTATGCTAATTGTTATATCACCAAACTATAGTAATATGGTCTTCTAGTGCATTCCTTTGAAATACAATTATACATATTAAAGGTGTTTAGTCAAATTCTGTATGTGCAAATATCAAATAAATTCACAAATGCAAGGAAGATTAATGTTAAATTTTCATGGACTGAAATCAGTTACACTCATAGAAATCTTATTCAGAATTAATCTCACTTTGCATATAATCTCTCTCTAGGTATTGTATTCCTAAGCATTCTTTTAAAAAGTTATGTTTTCTGCTTGATAAAAAATAAATGGATTTTTTTTCTCTCCCTTCTTTGGCAATTACCATACATTTTCATTTAGAGGGGAAAAAAGTATTTTCTCAAATGAAGCTTATTTCAATAATAGAAAAGGTGATTTTAAAGTGAGGCAGTATTCTTTTGGCTCAGCATAAAATAATAACTCAAAGAGGATTCTAAATTTATAAGACATCAGTTTGTTGAAGACTAGGCAGTCAACCCCAAAGCTGGAAGGATTAGTTGATGATATAGCATTCTTTCAAGGAAACACAGCAAGGATGGATGTGTCATATCATACTGGGCGTAATCCACAGCATCCTGAAGTCAATGTCATACATCCAGCTGATTAGAATGGATGATGACTGCACTATAATATCTTCAAAACAGTATTTTACAGAATCTTCTAGTTTAACTCTCAAGTTGAGGTGAGCCAAGAACATTTTAAATTCCTTTTTCATATTCAATGTCAAAGAGGTTACTCCCCCCCCCCCCTTCCATGTGTTTTGATGCCCTTTGACTTCTTTTTAGAAAATGATCCATAATGGCAAGCAAGCTAGAAAGGGTTCCAGTGCTGATTTTTATGGTTCCAGATATCACATCCTCTTGAGACAGCACCTTAGGAGCAAAAATGATGGGTGTGGATGGTCACTAGATGGCACTGGACATATTTTTTACCTGAATGAAGTGAGGAGGTGTCTGGGTCTTCTATTTAAGTCTGAGAGCGGCAATAAAACTTTCCATGTCAAATAATTTGTCCTGAAAACCTTTAGGAAGTTGACTGAGCTAAAGCTTAGTTTGTTTACTGTCTGGAGGTGGGGGCAGCTTCTTTGGAAAATACAATAACATCTCCAAAGCATCTCTGCCCCAGCTTCTGCTCACAGTTCATAAATGGGATATGGTAGAGCTTCTTGTTGGTTTCAGGACATTTTTTTTCACTGAAGGAAAGGATGACTGCTAACAATTTGTGTGTTGGCAAAATTGGAGTTAAAGCTTCCTTCCATACTGGCAACAGGAGAGCTATCTTACTATAGCACTGGGTAGTGGACTAATTTAGAGGGTGCAAGATAGGCCATATTGCACTATGTCTGAAAGAGGAAGCCTCAGTCCTGAGGAGGAAATTCCAGTGGTTGACACTGTTGCCTTCCAGCCTATGCTATCTGAGGCAGCAATAGGTGCGCTCACAGGAATATATTAAAGAGACCATGCTTAATTTTTAAATTAAGCCCACTTGGAAAGTAACCTATAGCCTAGGCAGTGGTGAGTTCAGCAGTAGGTAAAGAGGCAACAAATGAATGGAGAATTCCAGCGAGGAGTATCAGAAGGAAAATGTTTTGTAAGAATGATGCATGAAAGCCGGTAGAAGTTGTAAGCAGCAATGGCCAGAAATATTTCTGTATTCCCTAATGCAAGTAACCAGAAATATTTCTCTAAAATGCCAAAAATCTTCTACCATACACCAAGAAATGCTTTAGATATTTTTTTTCTGATGGTTTCATCTGCCTAGAAAAACTAGTTTCCTAGCAAAAGTAGGAACATTTTGTTTCTAATCTGTATGTTCTATGCACTTATAGAACATACAGATAGCTACGCCCCTTACCATACAGGTAGGGGGCACAGCTACTGGCACTATCTGTTTGAAGAAGTCTGGCAGCAACAGCTAGTTCCATTTCCTGACACTGTTCTTCAAACAAAGATAATGTCAAGGAGACCTTGGCAGACTGGATGAGGTGGGACAGTGGCTGGTTGGGGAAGAAAGAAGATTCCATTCATACAATGCCTAAACATTATCATATTCCGGAGAGAAAGACCTTGAAAAATAATTAATTAATTAATTAAATTTATACCCCACCCATCTGGTCTTCCGACCACTCTGGGCGGCTTCCAATTAAAACATTCAGATTTAGGAGAAGCTCAAATGTACAGTTGTACCCATCCAGGTGTTGTGCTTAAACACTAGTCAGTATTTGAATACCTAAATTACTGCTGAAATAGGCTTGCCACCTTTTTTCTGAGAAATTCCTGTATACAATTTTGTTATCATAGAATCATAGAAAAGTGAGGTTGGAAGGGGCCTACAGGACCATCAAGTCCAATCCCCATTCAATGCACGAATACAATCAAATTTTATCTGTCATGTGATTATCCAAGTTTTTTTTGAATGCCTTCAGTATTGGAGCACTTACCAACTGGTAACTGGTTCCACTGTTGTACTGTTCTAACAGTTAGGAAGTTTTTTTTTCCTGATATTCAGCCAAAACCTGGCTTCCTTTAACTTGAGCCCATTGTTGCATATCTTGCACTCTCAGATGATCGAAAACAGATCCTGCCTCTCCTTTGTATGACAGCCTTTCAAATATTTGAAAAGTGCTATCATATCACCCCTCAGCCTTCTTTTCTCAAGGCTAAACATGCCCAGGTCTTTCAGCCTTTCCTCATAAGGCTTGGTTTCCAGCCCCCTGATCATCCTTGTTACCCTCCTCTGAACTTGTTCCAATTTGTTAGCATCCTTCTTGAAGTGTGGTGTCCAGAACCGGACACAATACTTAAGGTGAGGCCTAACCAATGCTGGATAGAGAGGGACTAGCACCTTGTGGGATGTGGAGATTATATTTCTATTAATGCAGCCTAAAATAGCATTTGCCTTTTTTGTAGCCACATCACACTGTTGGCTCATATTTAGCTTGTGATCTATGACAATTCCAAAATTCTTCTCCATTGTTGTTTTGCTGAGCCAGGTATCCTCCATCTTGTAACTGTGCAATTGGTTTCTTTTTTCGAAGTGCAGTACTTTGCACTTATCCCTGTTGAATTTCATTCTGTTGTTTTCAGCCCTGTGCTCCATCCTATCAAGGTCATTTTGAATTTTGTTTCTGTCTTCTAGCTATTCCACCCAATTTTGTATCATCTCCAGATTTGACAGGACTAAGTGTTGGAGTACACCACTTGTTTCCTCCTCCCAGTTAGAGAAGGACCCATTAGTCATCACCCTCTGAGTACAATTCTGTAGCCAATTGTCTATCCACCAGACACTTAATCTATCTAGCCTACACCTAGTTATCTTGCTAATCAGGATATCATGGGGCACTTTGTCAAAAAGCTTTGTTGAAGTCAAGATATACTACATTCCCGCTCTCTATCAGGGAGGTTACCTGATTTAAAAAGTGAGATCAAATTAGTTTGGCAGGATTTGTCCTTGACAAATCTGTGTTGGCTTCTATTTGTTGGATTTGGTCTGTGGAAGTAGGGATGTTTCAAAATTCTCCAATTGCTTTACACTTGGGATGGGTAAAAAATAAAGTTTTTTTTTCAAAAATAGGAGTGGGAGAAAATGAAATAGGATATTTTCATTCACCCCTAGACATCTGAGTCCAGCAGGTTTCCCTCCATAATCCACAGGAGGTTCTATAGGAAAAAATAGGACCAGTTCAGGCATGGCCACTGTGGAAATTTTACTGTAAGCTGCTGCCTTGACTTAGTCCACTAATGTCCAATCAAGGTAGCAGCATCATAAGACAGTCCAGAAACAGGATCCTTCATTTCATTATACTGATAAATTTCAAAGTCAGAGGCCTGCACCAGCAGAACATTTTTTTAGAACTAGCTGTTTTTTCCTTCCTGCTTCTAAAGCTCTTTCTGTCCCTGCCTTAAAGGCCAAAGGGAGCTAATCCCATCAATAGAGGAATTTTAATTTGTAAACATATGTTTTGCCATGTCCACAGTTTAGTATAATTCAAAAAAGGGTTATAATGATGGTCCAATCAATCAGTGGTGAACTACAGCACAAATCTCATATTAATACTTTTGACATCTACATTATTAGCTAATTGGTTCATTGTGATGAATGTTATTAGAAGAGAGGCCCTGCAGTAATGAATATAAGGTTTTTCAAACAGGCCTTAACCCAATGATTAGTTCTATTGATTTAATAATCTGTTAATCTTTCAGTGTCATGGACTGTCAGGATGAGATAATGCATACTTATAAAATGCAATACTCATTACAGATCCGGACTTGCTGGAGGTGCCAGCAGAGGATAGTGATCCTAAACAACTAAGAGAAGGGCAAGCTCTTACACAAAATGACCTTAAGAATTATATCAAGTAGCATAGGAGTTCACCCATAACTCTGGTCTATTTCATTTCAACATTACTTTTGCAACTTTTCAAAAATCTGTAATGATTAATCTTTCCTTTCTAAATGTGAATTTAAAAAATTTCTCTGAACATGCATGCTTTAAAACATATTTGTTATGTTTTTCTCAGAAAAATTCAATTCTAGTTGAATGATTTGCTTTTCTTCCTTCCTCCCTAGATGAGAAATGCATTAAAACATGGAAAATCCCGAATATAACTAAACTCCAATTCATACATTCATCGCATTATTGCAGATTGATTCAACTATGATCGGAATCCCCAAAGTGCTAAACCTTGTTCTGGTTTACTTGACACAAACAGAATCACAATATACATGGAAATATCTAGTCTTCATCACTTTCTCCATGTAGGATACAATGTGTTTGCAGATGGAGTGGAACCCTGATTTTTCCAGCTTCATGCTCATTTATATACCCTACATATGAAGAGGAATTACATATCTCTTTCTCTGTCTCTCTCTCTCTTTCCCCTTTAGTGCCTTTTGACAGCATCTAAGGATTCAGCCACCCTGGAAAGCTGAATCAGAAAGCTTCAGCTTTGCTGCAATTTGATTCATAGCCTGCATTGTGTTAGAAATGGCAGTCTGTGCTCACACAGAGGCTGCAGATTGATTTGGGAGTTCATCCTTCATACTGGATGAGATGCACATTGCATTCCAACCCAAAGCCCGCCCGCCCGCCCGCCCGCCTGCCCGCCTGCCCTCCCTTCCTTCCTTCCTTCCTTCCTTCCTTCCTTCCTTCCTTCCTTCCTTCCTTCCTTCCTTCCTTCCTTCCTTCCTTCCTACCTACCTACCTACCTACCTACCTACCTACCTACCTACCTATTGTTTTGCCTCTGCTGATCCTGTTTCCTGTGAAGGTACTTTCTCATTTAAAGCTTCAGACTACTAAAGGTAAAGGTAAAGGTTCCCCTTGACAATTTTTGTCCAGTCGTGTTCGACTCTAGGGGGCGGTGCTCATCCCCGTTTCCAAGCCATAGAGCCAGCGTTTTGTCTGAAGACAATCTTTCCATGGTCACATGGCCAGTGCGACTTAGACACGGAATGCTGTTACCTTCCCACCGAGGTGGTCCCTATTTATCTACTTGCATTTGTATGCTTTCGAACCGCTAGGTTGGCGGGAGCTGGGACAAGCGACGGGCACTCACTCCGTCGCGTGGATTCGATCTTACGACTGCTTGGTCTTCTGACCCTGCAGCACAGGCTTCTGCGGTTTAGCCCAGACTACTACATTTCTGATAAAGTTTTCTATAAAAAATAACATGGACAAGTCCTTCACAGTCTCAAAATATAGAACATAAAAAGTTTGAACAGTAACCTTGCAAAAGGCATCATAATTCACAACTCAGAATTATGCCATACAAGATCACCACATCCCGTCACTCATCTGTTACTCCTTTCCCTTCCTTTCAAGTAACACATGTAGGAATTGTTGATTTCTAGTGATATATGGTTTTAACCTGGTTTTGGGAGCAAGAAGGGCTGGACCAGTTCAATTCAGCATTTGCATTATGCAGTAGGCAAAAAAATGCTTAGAATTCACTTGTTTTAAAAGTGGAGCAAATCCCACGGTATTTGTAAATTTAGTCGCTTCTGAATAAGATAAAATAGTAAACCATCTGTCATGCTGTTTGATAGTGGTCATCAATAAAAACATCACCAGAGGTCACGGCATGCTGATTTGTTCTTCATGTTAAAGTTTGCAGTGTTTGCTCTAGCTTCTGGCTGTCACTGTGTGACCGCTTTTTGTTTTTTGTTTTGTTTTGAAGCAATTATTGTCTTACCATCAACCAGCCAGGCCCTGGGAAATTTATTCTTCTGCATTTTATATAAAGGAACATTTAAAGGAAAATTGGAGGGATCTGATCAGGGAAAACATTTACATACATATTTGGCTAGAAGTAAATAAATAAACAGAAAATGCAAAAAATAAAAAAAATAAAATTGCAGGTATTTCCCAAGACAAGAAAAAGGTGACAAATCCTCCACAAATGTCATCTAAAATGAACTTCACATTAAATTTTAAAATTCTTGAAGCATCTGTACAGTATCAAGGGAACTTGAAAATATTTACCTTATATGCATTATTATTTTTTCCATGAAGTTTTTCCCTTTTTGTATTCAGAACTGAAGAACTAGGGCTTCACTGGCTTTTTATCAGGATTTTCTATATTAGAATTTCTCCACATGGTGCCGTCTAGATGATCTGAAGTACTATTTCCATCATCCTCAACCTGCATAGCCATTTGTCTCCTTCTTGACATGGTGCTCTCTCTCTCTTTTTCTGACTGTGGTCCCTTAGCAACTCCTGCCTAGGATTTGTTTCTCTCTCCATACCTTTTTGGGAAATGTGCCTTCCTGCTTGTTTGGGTAGCTCTAAGAAGTTAGCTTGCTAGATGGTTCCGGCCCTACAGAGATGATTTCATTCCACCCTCCCAACTATATATTAATGGTGTGTGATCCTCCAGTGCATGACACCAAGTTTACTGGGAGTTGTTCAAATGAAAGCCTAATCTTGTACCTCTCTATCTTACTAGTTAAGTGGTGTTTACTTTCCAGCAAATGTTGAAGGTAGTAAACACATTGCCATGAATTATCACTACAAGGTAAAGTAACTACTTATGTCGGTATGAATGAGCTGTCAGAAACCATACAAAATAAGACATATTTTTCATGAATTTGACATCAGCATATCATTCACAATATGTGTGTGTGGGGGGGAATCTAGTCCCACTTCATTAATAAAGGTTAAAGAAAAATCAAACTATGTCCATGTCACTATGAACTAACAATGCCAATGAACTATTCCTTGTGTGTGCATGTTCTATGCCATCAGGTCAGAATCGACTTACAACAGCCCTGATAGGACTTTCAGGGTAAGAACTAGTCCTTATCTTTCTTCTATTCAACTTCTTCTAGCTACTACAAAGAAGACATGTGGTGATCACCAAACAGAACAGTTGGAAAGGCAGGTGCAAAAGGTGAGTGAAAAAGTCATATTCCTTTGGCAATTTAACAAGGAGAGTGGGATTGAAAAAGCTTCAGGAAGGTAAGTAAGGCTCCCTAAGAAGGAAAATGCCACTCCTTCTTGCTGTGTCTTTTCCAAATCTGATTTGCAAACCTCATTTAACAAGAATTTCAGGTGCTTAGAGAGAGCTATGTAGGTTTGTATCAAAATGACTTTTGTGTACTCGTAATTTTATTTGCAGAGAAGAAAGCAGTTACAACTGATCAAAAGGCTCTCCTTGTTGTTTGTTTGACATCGTCTCTGCAGTTCCTTAACACAAGAATGTTGGGAAGCATTTACACTTTTCTCTCATTACTTCAGCTCTGCTTTGTTTGCTTTTGTCATCATCAGTGGAAACATTACTAGCTTAATCACTCTTCTGAAGTCCAGAAATTCGTGGAAGAAATCTTGCATTTCTCCGCTACTTTACTCGTAATCTGCCATGCATAACTTTTCCACAAATTATTTGGAATGCATTGGGGAGGGGGAGGGGATGCAAGCAAAAGATGCTGCCAATGGCTTTCTGTACAATTCTCAAGTTTGCCATCTGATACTACCCATCATTGACCAGTCCTTGTTGCTCCACTGTTGTTTCTTTCCTTTCAGAAAGGGCAGTAATTTAAATATCTGCTTTTGGAAGCAGCTATGCATTTTTTTAAAAAGTTACACAAATGTTCATGCATGCATGCACACGTGCGCACACAAACACAACCATGTTTTCTTTCACCACCATGCCACACAATGATTTTGACAGCAAAATGAAGTCTCTGTGTTCAGGGGCAGAAAATTATACCTTTCTTACACCCACCATTGACATTAAACAGATGGGGGTGGACAGCTGCTATTCACTCAGCCTATGATAGAAGCAAAATGTTCTTCAATTTTTTTTAAAAAAAGATGGTGGTGGTGGTAGTGCTGGTATTTCTGCATGTGCAGCAAAGGCGTTTTGAAGTTCTTACAACCTTCCTAAGCCCTTTTAGAATAGCTATATTGTGGAAAACTTCTGCTTAAAGGTTGTAGCTGCATTCTGCTTCAGTGACATGCATACACTCCTGGCAGGATGCGGCAGCTGCCAGCGAGTGAGGTAGCCCCCTCTTCTGCCTGTTTGCTTAGAGGTAGAGTATAAGATCAAAGAGTTATTTTAGCCAATCCTAGTTACTATTAGGTAACTAATATCCTATCTATTTCTCTCATAACATACTGTGTAATCATGCTAAGTCAATAAAAGAGGCCTCAAAGTCAAAACAGCACAGCATGGGCCACTAACCAAGGACACTGTGGGTCTCATTCTCCCCCACTCTAGCATCTCTGCACGGGGTTTATTGACGGAGATTATGAAGGACCCCTAATTATTCAAACTTGGTGTAATATACCACAAGTCCTTCCTGCAGGTGAATCTATGGCTCAGTTGTTGTTAACATTAACACAGATGGGTCCTTCTACCAAACCTTGTAGTGGGGGTTTTTGGTTCTACTCGAGTTGCTGCCTTAACTACCATTGAGCACTCGCAGCCCCGACTCCCTCTTAAAATGGGATCGCTCGTCCTTAATGGCCAGATTAATATGGGAGCTGATGTTAACATTATTGCAAAGAAAGACTGGCCAGAAAGCTATCCCACCCAGCCAGTGCATGACATTTGGGGAGCTGGAGGCTATGAGCAGGTCCAGAAAAGCCTTTAGCCCATGGTTCTGGAAAGTCTAGGTGACCTTCCTAGAGAAATCACAATCACTCCTTATATTCTGCCTATTCCCTTTTCCATCTGGGGTTGGGATCTCTTGAAAAAGGTAGGCCCCTTTTCTGCCCTTTTGCTTAGAGGTAGAGCATCACCCACACTATATAGGAGGTATCCATTTTCATCTTTGCAACACTTCACTTGCTGTCATGAGATTGAAGGAGAGTGAGACTTGTAGTCAGAGACTAAAGGAGAATGGGACTTGTAGTCAATGAGAAAGAAAGAAAATGAAGTATGTTAGGCTTTTAAAATGAAAGGGAGACATGTAAATGTGAGAAAAGCAGAGAGGTTGTTTGTATTCGCGAAGGCTTTCACGGCCGGGATCTAATGGTTGTTGTGGGTTTTTCGGGCTTTTTGGCCGTGTTCTGAAGGTGGTTCTTCCTAACGTTTCGCCAGTCTCTGTGGCCGGCATCTTCAGAGGACAGCACAGTCTGCTGTCCTCTGAAGATGCCGGCCACAGAGACTGGCGAAACGTTAGGAAGAACCACCTTCAGAACACGGCCAAGAAGCCCGAAAAACCCACAACAACCAGAGAGGTTGTTTCTTTATTTACAGCCAACCTGGTACAGTGTGAATCCTGATAAGAGGGCAAGGACAAAGAGGCCCAGAGAGCACAAAGACCCAACAAATTCTTTTCTAATTAGAATGGAGATAAACCACCTGCATGAGAATTGTGGGCAGAATGGACAGTTAAGTCTCTTTGAGTTGATTGGTTTATGGTCAAGAAGAAGGAGGTCCGAGGAATGTATAAAATGGACGGTGGGTTATGTGAGAGAGGTTCTTCATCACCATTATCATGGAATAGAAAAGAACTTGATGGTTTGAGTATGCAGCTTGAAGGAAAGAGAATTTAAGTAAGAGAAATAAGGAGGTGGGGCTAATCCACCTTAGCCCAGTTTAATATTTATTATTTTAATGAGAATTTATTGTTGTATTTAACTGTGATAATCTTTTGAACATGTTCTTTATGCTATGCTTGAGCAAAAACAAACTGTTTCTATGAAACTTTATTTTCTTAATAAAAATTAATTATAAAAATCTTCACTAAGGATTATCTCTTGGATCAGCAGGGGTTGACTAAATCCAGAGGAGTGGTAATGACCATTGACTAGCTACCAGAGAAGTCCTAATCAACTGAGGTGTTGTGAAGTTCTTAAGAACTACAAAGCCCATTTGTCAGTACTTGCAAAGTACTGAGTAAAAATGTTCTTTTATGGTCAGGCTTATTCTAAGTGCAAAGACTACACACTGCTGGAGGTTGAGGACTTGCCCAACGTAAAGGTGGTAGATTTGTGGCTGAGGAATTCCCTGACTGAAGGACCCATGGTCCTTAGGGAGATTCAGTCCTGACACTTGCTTTCTTATTTAGCTTCCAGTTGTCTAGTCTGGAAGTTGATGAATACATCCCTACTTTGACAATAAAAATACAACCTTCACATTCAGAAGGCAGACTGCATGTGTATGTGTGTTTCATTCACTGGTTTAACAAATGAGTTGCACTGAACAGAATCAAAATCTCTAGTATGATACATGCTTGCACATATATGTAGCTGCCATTGGTGAAAGTACTTGCTTCTCTTTTTTTGGCTCAAACTCCAGAGACCTGAACTTTCTTTGAATTTTTTATTTCTGTTTCTAAAACAGAAAAAGTAAAATGAACATGCTGGATGAGATTGGCTGTACATCCCCATACAAGTTTTCATCCTTCTAACATGCAGCCCCTTTCCCTTTCCAGCATTAAAGGCAGAAATCCATCCGTCAGACTGATGAAAAGCTATATCTGTTGCACTTGTGCTGGAGCTGATAAAAGCATAGGAAACTTAATTTCAAACATGAAAGATGAAAGATCTGTGACTCAAAGCTCCCTAGAATTCACTCTTGTTCTAGCAGATTAATTCCATTCATGTAGGATGAGGTCTAGGATTTGAGAAATGACCATGAAGAGAGTGCATTACTTTTAACGATGCAACAGTGTTGACTGTGGTGATGATTACAACAGTGCTCTGAACATGCTCAGAGGCATTCTTTCCTGTTTAATACTATTTCACATTATGTTCCATAAATGTAGTCTCACAGTAATGGCAGAAGAACCTTTCTCTTTCCTTTTCTTGGGGTACATTGTAAACCATCTTCTGTCAGAGACAGAAACAGATGAAAAGATGGCAGTTTGAAGCTTGGGTGAAGCACAATCCTCTACATTTATCCATGTGTAAGAGAAAGGAGAATAGGTAGTGCATATTGATGTATGTATGTGTGTGCACAATCATGTGTGTGTGTAACGTATAGCAACATAGAAGTTGCTTAAAACAATATGAAGAGTTGATGTATCTCCAAGTGTATGCCATTTCAGCTCTTAGGCATCCGAAATACAAGGACCCTGAAGCTTCAGGGCCTTCTTTTGCTCACTTCTCCTTCAGTTGTGCTGGATGAAGCAAAGCAAAGCAAACAAGAGTAACGAAATTGAGAGCTTTTCACATCCCTAAACAATAACGTTCTGGTTGTGAAACATAATATCCATCACATAGCAAGTAAGTTCATCACTCCAGAACTACATACATAACATTTCCTTGTCATATCAGCAGATATTCATCACTATGTAAACCCTAATCCATTGCTGATAAATATATAATCTGATTATGAAGTTACTAAGCATGGCTACTGTGTGAAGTGTCATATCCCTTTCTGCAACAGGCATTCACAGGACCTTCCATGTCCCACCTTTTTGACCACTCTTGGCTTCTGTGAAGGCCCAGGTTTCTATTAGCTCAGGATACTCCTTTATGGATACATTGAAGAAGAGTTATGACATTTCACATAGTAGTCTTACTTAGGAACTCCCTAATCAGATTACTTACTTTGATTTGTTAATGTTAATGCCAAGGCTATTCGTCAACCAACTATCCCTGAATAGTAATCCATGTTGAATTTTCCATTTAAGAATATTTTCCACTGAAGTAGTTGGTATTAAAAACTAGACATGGATGGAGAAAATGACTTGAAAAGGTGAATGTCAAGCCCCAAAGTCCAGCAGTTCCATGGCAGTCCAGCTCTGGGTAACAAACTACTTCCCAAACCAATTTCTTCCAAAGATCTATAATTTTAGATAGGTAATCCCTCATCTTGGTCCTGACATGCATCCCTTCAGCCCAGCTTCTGAATCCTGAGATCCAAAGTCCTGAACTCATGGAGGCCAAGGTGTCCACCAGGAATTCACTGTTACTAGACTTTCTTCTCCACACTAGCCATTCCTATGACCACCTATTTAACACCAATACTATCAAAAGGTGAAAAAAAATCTATCTAGTCCTGGGGTGACCAGGCAGCCTTGCACTGGCCTCATTGGGTGTTTGTGAGGTGGATCAAGCAGCTCACCAGAAGGCTGAGCTGTGACTGGCTCACTCATTCTTTTGCCTCCTCCTGGAGGGAGGCAAACTGCCACTGCCCTGAGTTTGACATGGCAGCAGAGGCCAACAATGTTCATGGGGGACATTAACAAGTTATAGTCAAAGTCACTTCAAAAACAAAACCCAAACAAATCACTATAAAAGCATAAGAATGACAATGGGTAATCATTCTCTGCAGTAACATCATTGCAGTGATAGTAGGTAGGTAGGTAGGTAGGTAGGTAGGTAGGCAGGCAGGCAGGCAGGCAGGCAGGCAGGCAGGCAGGCAGGCAGGCAGGCAGGAAGGAAGGAAGGAAGGAAGGAAGGAAGGAAGGAAGGAAGGAAGGAAGGAAGGAAGGAAGGAAGGAAGGAAGGAAGATTGTGTTAGTTTTCACATACCTTCCATGTACTGTGCAAAATATTCCTGGGATAATGGAAGAACTGAGAGAAGGGCATCCCCCCCAAAGGCAAGTTCATCATGGAAAATGTTCTTTTTCAAATAAATTAATTATATAGAACTTTGTAGGTCATAATAACCAGTACTTTGAATGGTGCCCATAAATGAACTAGTAGCTAATTTTTATTATTTTATTTATAATGCAGTGGTAATAATGTAATCACATGCTCCTTGCAACTGGCCTTGGTTAGTAGCCTGACAATAACATTCTTGATTAGCTGATGCCATGATTAAAAGCAACCCGAAGATGCCACACATCACCTGAGTCACTGCTAATAGAGGATTCCCATTGACCCCTGACCTTGCCCATGCCCCAGGAAGGTCTCATGGTGTTGTGTAACCCACCCAGACCTATGATGGAATATTTCAAATATACTTCAGCCTGGTCCTCTTCTGAGTCTATGTCAGTATTTGTATATTTCTGGACCTTTAGAAAAAGCCTCACTTCTGCAAATGAGGAAACAGAAATGTGTGCGCACCTGCATCTGTGTATGCAAAGTGTGTTAATGATGCCTATGCAGTTTTTACCTGTGCACGTTTAAAGAAATGCTGAATTTAGGATTTGAACGGAAGCAAGCACCTTGCCTAGCCTCCTCTGCAGACACCAGTGGAACCGTAAGATGAGGGCAGGGCAGAAGGGCACAGTCTGCAGAGCTGAATGCTTTGCTGTATTTTTATCCACCTCCTTTTTTCCCAGAAGCCAAGAGAAAGCACTGATCTCACCATTGATCTCACTTCCTGAGGCAGCCAACGAAGGACTTTAAAGGGCAGGAGGCAGGGCTGTCTTTGATTTCTTCTCAAAAGGGGAATGCAAGCACATTTCTTTCCTTCACATCACCTGGAATTTTATGACACTTCTCCCTTTCTCAGGCCTTTCTTCTTCCATTTAGCACAGGAAATAGGTTAATTCGAGAAAAAAAATGAGCAGTTTATTTCTATTGAAAAAGAAAATTGGAAGACATTTTCCAGCTCTATCTGTACATTTCCAGGCCTTTCTCTCTCCCCATTCTCTTTCCCTTCACTGGACCAGAAATTAGCAGTGCTGCAGTTTGACTGATAATTTAATCAATGATTCTGCAACAATGATTCTGTTCATTTCTAAATTAAAATAGCATACTTCCTTTCTTCATTGACACCAGTCGAACATCTCCCTCAGTTTCCCATTTTTAGTCACGTTACATAGGTGCTAGAATTAGCATGACAGCTCTGTAGGGAGTGTCAGTCCACTTTGTGAGTGTCTTTAGGCTCCTTGTTACAGCTCATAATTGTCCAAAAATGTAGAATACCCAAGATTTGGTTTCCAGTTACACATTTGGACAAAGACAGTGCACATCCCTGCTACTAATTGAAGCAAGGATGCACTCTGTAGCAGTTCCCACATGGGCAAAACCCAGAGAAGTATTGTTACTTGGGGGGGAGAGGGTGAACCCATTTGCACTTTCGTAAGCACACCAGCAAAATATATATATATATATATATATATATCTAGCAATGGAGAGGTCTTTAAGGGCAAATCTGATGTTATTACTCTCACAGCTCTATCTTTCCAAGGTCTCCCTGCATACAGACAAGGTAATTCTCATTTAATACTTGCTTCCAATTTTCTCCTCAAAAAGCATCAAGAGATACAATTTAAAGGTGTTATACATAGAAGACAAGAAAGCCAGCATAGTACTTCAGCCTTATTATTGACAGTCTGTGTTCCAAAACAGTGGGCTTGGCAGGGCTGTGCTACTTGCTCCTTCTATAATTGGGAGCTTATACATGATTGCATTCCTTATGCCAGACCGGAGGTAGGTGACAGTACAGACATTTCCATCCCCCTCGGAATCATTCATAGTTTGAACCAAAAGGAAAAAAAACTCTAGAAATTAGATGATTGTTAATTAAAGTATTTGTGAAATGGATTTCATTCAGTTATTAGGATTAGCAGTAAATATAGTTCTGAACATTTTTTCTGGGTGGAATACTAAGAAATGGAATCTGTATCTGAGCTTTGAGCAGAAACGATATTGGAGTGTCACAGTACATTAACCAGCTTCAGTACGAGCCAATCTTCCTCCAATATTGCCATTTATACAGTGCCCGACCACCTGCCAGTGGGGTTGCTCCCCATTCCTGCAAGAGGGTTGTCTACCTTTTTCGAAGGCATTTCTACAAGTGTAGCACATGCAGAGTTTTTGCTCATATATCTTCATTTACTTGGCAAATGAACTATTTTTTTAAAAAAAAAGCATACTTTGAGTTAGCATCTCCATTTGTTACAATGGAAGTCTGTCCTCCCCTTTGAATAACTGATCTTAAATGTGGCATTTGGGTTCAGGTTTTTGTCCCTGAAGCCTCAGGAAAAGGAAGGTTACTGTGTGTATTCAACTTGTTTCCTGTTTTCCTAGGCCCATCCATATTTGTTTCATATCAATGATAGAGACAGAACTGGGCTTCTCCATATACTTCTTTCCCACTCCATATCATCCTATGTAAAACCAGGGCCATCAGGATTTTTGAAAAAAGATTTTCACATGCTTGGCTAAGTCCTCATTTATTAGTAGGGTTGCCAGATCTCAGGGCATCAGCTACAATGTTAGAGAATTGGTCTGCAGGAAAAAAATGTATTTTTTAAAATGTAAGGTAGCTTGAAGGAGATCTTAGCTGGCACCAAGGCTTAGTATTCCAGCATGAAGTTGCCTTTATATGTGTTGTATACGTGCTGAGTCAGGGTATCAAAAAGCTAGGAGTGAGGAGACTGAAGAGAGACCTGGTGAGTACAGTCAGGATGCTTGAGTGCTTGAACTTGGGTGCCGTTTGGAGTAAGGATGGGAGTAGAGAACTAGTGTTAACTTCTAAACTTTCTTTCTGCAGAAGCCCTGGATGTAGTGGCAAGGCATGGGGGGCTCCCCCCTAATTCCAGAAACAGCATGGAGCCTCTAAACCTTCACTTCTCCCTGCCCATGTTATACATGCTGTAACATGGAATAAAAGTCTTAAGAGGAATGGTAGCACATGCTTTGTCTGCTGTGCACATTTTTCTGGCACACTATTTGTCCCCCTATTGCTCCATCATTTAAAAAAAAAAAAGCATCCAGAATTTATTTTAATACGATTTTCCCATTTCACCTCTCTCCTTTTCTGATCTGCACAGAGCTAGTTATTCCAAGCCAAGCTAGACCCAACATTTATCTCTTTCTGCTCACATTAGAGATAGCTGGCCACCAAAGAAGCCCTTTGAGACTCATGTAATCATGTTCTAATGTGCTTTATTGTCTTGTATGTCACTATGTGAGGTCAGTGTGTCCTCCATGGGGGTCAAAATCTTTTAAATGCATGCATGAATTATTATTATTATTTTTCTCCCTTTGCTCTCACTGTCCACAATTTCATTTGTTCTTCCTGATATTTAATTCAATCAGCAGTGGTGGCTGATATGATATCTTAGGTGACATGGTGTCTTGGGGTTGCTATGTCTCCCAGCAGTGGCTGAGCTCACATGGAATTGTTGGGCTTCCCTGGATCTCCAAGTGGCAAGCAGCACTGGAAAGTCCAATTTGTAGGAGGTAAATTTAATGTCTGGGCACCTATCTCAGTAATAATAATAAGGCTCAATAATACAGTGCAAAGGTGTTCTTCCCACTCACCCTTCCCCATATAATGGTTTTTTTTTTTTTAAGATTAGTGACCAAGAATAAGGTGGGGAACTGGAGAGAGCATTGGGAGGATATACATGCTCTTAAGTCCATTGTGCCATTTGAAACAAAGCAGGGAGTGATGCATGTGCATCATGACTCATTTGACTTATTGTTACATAGATCTTAGCAACAGTGGTGCAGCTGCAGAAGTACACCCTGTGAGCTTTAGATAAGCTTTCTTCACATCCCAGCAGGAACAACAGGTTTGGAAAAGTTCATACTATAGTATGGCTCTGGGTTGCCATTTTTGCCTAGCTAGTTGGGTTTTATCTGGATTCTGAGCCCATTTATTCATACTACCTTTGTATCATAGCAATTTGCTCTAGATTCCCCCTCTCAAACATCATGAGGGGGTTTCTAAGACAACAGGTGGTGGAACAGAGCACTAATGGTTTTTCCTCTCCCCCCCCCACACACATCTCAGGTTTAGGCCCTGAAATGTCAGGGAATGAGATGCTGCTGACCTGGCTACCGTATGTAACTGACAATGAAGCTACAGTCCTTTGCATTATTGTTAGGAAAGGGAATTCATCTCCTCCTCCTTCTGTCTCATAACAGTTCTGAGTTTGGCAATCAGTCAGTCTCTTACTCTCTGTCTTAGATATGCACATACATCAGGAAAATGAAGGCCAGTTCCCAGAATTTTCTTAGATTATTCTCAGCTCTGCCATATTTTGCAGCAGACCACTCCTCTCCCAGTATCCTCTTCTCAACAGTGGGAGCACTGAAGAAAATGGTACAGTAGGTAGGCTGACAAAACATGCAGCTGCTTTCACACATCCCATGGAAGGAAAGAAAAAAGACTCTGCTGCTCCTATTGTGGTTCCTTACATGTGAGAAAATGCCGTAGGATTTCTTTTCCATCTGGAAAAATTCTGTGAAGTAGTCCCCCACATGCCTCAATTCCTTTGCTCCAAAATGGAGAAAGATGGGTAGGAGAATCTGGGAGAGGCCACTTTCCAGTATTTTCTCCTTTTGAACAAATTTGTTCAGCAATACCAGATATTTTGCTTTTAATGGGAACAGTGAAATTAGCAAACCACACATATTGTAATAATTTTATTTGCAGTCAGTCTAGCTTTTTGGTGAAGAAGAAGAAACTTCCATCACCAAGGAGGGAAGAATAATCAAAATGCTCTCATGTCCCAGCTGTCAGCTACAGAGCACTACCGCTGTGCACAATGTTAGAGGTCAAGTGAGGTATATTAACCTAATCCCCAGGTACAAGTGTTGGAAGGGATACATTTTTCTATCACAACATACATGGCAGGGAAGGGGGAGTGAGGCAACAAACTATCAGCTGTGGAAATCCTACTATACAAAACAGAAATTGTTTGCTGCAGTGTATCAGGAGATTGAGTCTTATCTCTTTGCAAAGCCTTGGAGATCTTTATGTCCAACCAAACCATTCATTCTGTGATAAATTGCGGCACAAAAGTTACAAATTTGACCTCTGCTGCTAAAAAGAGTGATCATAGAAAGTGAAAAGGCACGGGGAGTTGTTTTCTATGTATAAAGTTAAAAAAACAACACAACAAAATAATGGACATCATGTCCAGTCTAGCAAGAGAGATGCACAACAGAAGCTGTGTTTTGGTTTAAAGCAGTTTTTTCCCCAGACATAAACTAACTATATCACTTAATTCTCCTCTATACATATTGTGGTAAATATAACTCCAGATGCTCTCTGGTTACTCAGATAATCCTTACCCAATCCTGACTGACAAGCAAAGGTGAAGGATACAACAGCCATTTCTCTGGTCTGGTGAAATGATGATCAGGTGGTGGGAACATCAGCCAGATATATAAGCTGTAAGTCACATCTGTCACCTGCCCTTCCCAGGCCACTAGCATCCTCCTACCCATCCCCAGCTTTCAATCAGAGCTTAGCTCATCCAAGAAAAGTTGCCTCCTCAGCCAAAGGACCATATGGACAGTCCATGTACAGATATTGTCCATTGTCAAAGTGGAGCCCTAGTCTGATGATAGGCTGTAGGCTTCAGCGGAAAACAATCCAGCTGAGGGGTTCGAGGGAAGGGCAATGGCACACACACATCCCTTCTCTCCACTCTTGAACTGATCCACCACTACCTTATTCTTTGAAATAGAAGTCGTTTGCCTTTCACAAGCATAATTTCACAATAGGATTTTGGCCCATAAATGGAAAATCATAACCCACTTTATATCTTAAGGGATATAACTGGACAACCCTAATATTAGGCAGTCTAAGGCCACTGTCTCAGTCAGCAAATGCTGGAAGGCAGTCATGGCAGACTTTCAGTATTTTCTCCTGAGTCTCACCATTTTTTTTCTTTGAGAAGAGTGTCATGTGTGTCTGACTGGCACCCAGAGCCAGTCCTGACATTAGGGGAATGATCATTCTGTTCTCATGAAATTTATCTGGTCCAACACAAGATATTGCTTTACATTTTCTTCAGAGAAAGACAGCCATATCCTGTGCAGGATACACTTCTTTTTTGCATAACCTAGGAAGTAGCATCTTGAAAGCTCAACTGAAACCATTCTTTATGAAGAAAATCCCTCCCTGTTTCTGTCATATGCTACCAAATTCCCTCTCCACAAAGTGTCATTCAGTAGGTATCCAGCTGTAAGTGTAAGGGATATGTTGCTGTTTTATTGTTTTTATCCTGTGTGGGTTACAATGCTAGTGTTCAAAGGTTAGTGAATGGCATGGCAGAAAGCTCCACTGAAATAATTTTTCATACAGAAATTCCCCTATTATATCGCTTATCCGTAACCAGCACAACAATCCCAGGAAGTGTCAGAGGAATTGCTTGATTTTGCACAGAGTGTTACGGGTTTTTTGTTTAGTTGTGTACAGAAAAGAGAGATCAGGTGCTTTACTCTGGTGTTAGTTCAGATGAATCTCACAGAAGCAGAAAGAGTTTCATCACAAAATTTCAACATAACAAGATAGGGCATGGAACTAAGAATGAAACATTCATTGCATCTGTAATGAATCACCTAATCTCATACCTACTGCTGAACTAAGGACTTCAGCTGCCAGGCCAGTCAGCTTTTGTACATGGCATGGAGGGAGTGCTATCTTGTTATTGCTTCAAGAAGGCATTGACCTACCTGAATAAAAGTGCATTTCCCTTTTGGCAGAAAGGCAACAGGGATTGATCCAGCCTAACATACTTTCAAAAGGTAGTTCAGGTCTTGGGAGCAGCCATTTCTTATGTCCCCACTGGAGATGCATCAGAAAGTTGCTGAACAAAGAAATATTTCCTTCAACATTCTCAATGCTGTACAGGAAAATCTTGTTCTTTATGTACAAATTACCAAGGCATCATAGGTGAAAACTAGCATCTTCAAACTCTTGGACGAATTCGGTCCATCTGTATATATTTTGTTGTTGTTCCTTCAGAACTTTGCAACCATCTCATGGAGAGCTCCAAGAAACACGAAGGTTTCCTCCCTGTTTTTTTTCTCCTCATTTTAGTATTGTACATAATTTCTTATATTTATATCAAGTGCCATCCTCTGTTTAAGTGGCAGAAATGATTATGGATTTGACTATGATGTGTGATGTACCTTAAGCATTAACTGAAGAAGAGTGCTGCTGAAAAAAAACCTTCTTATTGTTTTATTATTATTAGTTCTATTTGGGAAGGAAGAAAATAAGAATCTCAGACCCAAGGCTTGGGCATTATTAGCCTTGAAGTTTAAGAGCAAAACAATTAATTACCTTACCATAAACACATATGGAAAAGGAGACTTTATAGTGTCTTAGTGCTAATTGTTTAATCTTCTGGTTAGTCTCCACCAGTCTTCAAGATACTTTCTGTTAGCAGCAAAGAGTCCTTGTAATGATGATACACGCTGAGTTATGTGTCTGTTAACATCTGCCAGTGGCAAGGAGAGCAAAGCTAGCAAGCTCTCACTCATCCCTAAGTGTTCTGTGGGCCTAGAATGACTTAACATTGCACATCCTTAATAGATTTAAAAGCATCTCATATAGATTAGCTGCAATTTCAGGACACCACCTGCAAGTGACTGCAGTGTGAGTTGAACAATTTATTCATTAGACTGTTAAAATAGAACATTTTTGCAGGGGGGAAGATACAGCAAGAGCTATATGCAAATGGCTGCTTGAAATCTCAGCTGGATGGACACTGGGATTCTGAGCCGAGAGGAGAAAACAAGTAATAATGGTTCACTATGAGTGAACTTATTATCTGTTTCAGTAAGAACTCACTAAACATTAGCTCTTATTATTTTGCAGAAGCTAAGATGGTAGTGTGTGAATAGCAGCACAGATGTGCTTTGCTAGCCTTGTTTTAATTTTTCTGTTATGACTGGCCATATCTGCTTTGAGTGTTATATGTTCTCATCTCCCATGCAATTTAGTTGCCTGAAACACTCCTGTTAACAAGTGGGATTCTCAGAGTAAACTATACAGAAAATCTAATAGTAACCACAAAGTGTGGGGAAGAAAAAAAGACGAAGAGCAAGATCCTACTCACATTCTCCGTCATAGCCTGTCAAAAACCTACAAATGAATGATCTGATACCGCAAAAGGATTCAGTGAGGGATCACTCTGCACTTACTTGCCCAAACAGGTACAAGATCTAGTATGACCAGATAGGCGGGATAGAAATAAAATAAATAAATAAAATAAATAAATCTTAGATGTACAGCTAGAAAATCAAAACCCTGCCAATGAAATTTCCTCTCCTAATAATGAATTGTGGTCATTAAATCCTGAATCAACATTTCAGATAAAAAGTTCCCTCAGAATGCAGAAGTTAATCAGGACTGCCAAAGGGAAGCGCTGATAGGCTTAATATCAGAGTACTCCTTCCTTACATCTGATGTTGCTAAAAATATCTTCTAGCAACTCACTCTCGTATCTGGCAAACCTGACGCATTAAGACAAGCATATGATGCTTGCAATCAGAAGATTTTAGACAGTCTGCCTCCACTGACTGCTCAGATGAACTGTGTAATACTCAACCCCACACTGCCTATCAGGAAGGCACAAACCTTACAAGATTCTACTTCTGGCGGAGTTAATGTTTGGAGGGATGAGCAGTTGGCAAAGCCCCAGCATTCACAGCACAATCAAATAGTACTCAATATTGGCAACAACCAGCTAAACCAGCAATGACAGACAAATAAAATAACTATTCAATATTCATTGAGTCATTTCCTACACTCAGATGTGCATCATACTGATCTCTGGAAAACTGAGAGATTACCAAGACTAAAATCAAGAATGAGAAAAATGAAAAAAAAACCTCCTTTCATTTAGATATATCTGCATGTCAGGTATCTGCTGATGAAACTATCTGCCCTCTAATTGCAAATAGTCCTGGTAGATCACTTTCAACTTATGATTTTGAGACTGCAAGTTCTGCAGCCAAAAATGCCAGCCTTATTTCAAGATGTTGATAAAGGAAAAGCACAGCTGCCAACAGCACCCGATTTATTACAGGACAGAGGCTTGCAACATTTTAACCCTTTAGAAATTGACCTTCTGGATGATCAACAAATTTCTGATATTGAATGGGAGAGCCTCAAGAATGCTAGGCAAAATGCAAGCTCTCGGGCTGAGACTCTAGCCCTCTCCCCTTAAGGAAGGTAATGCCTAAGTTTATGACAAACAAACAATCACGGCTGCCATACAATCCACTGGCTGCTAGAAACAATTTTACTGCTGACAAGTACAGTCCAAAACATCGGCAAAAATCCCCGGAGCAGACTCATGATTCTGTACAAATAAATGTTCGAAATCAGACTGAGACAAAGTCTACACCGAATCCTAATTCAAAGATTGCAAGCTTGCCAAAAGCAGAAGGCCTCCCAGGAGAACTCAACAGTTTTGGAAGTATATCACTTTAAGCTTACACCTTGAGCAACACTGAATCAATAGATGCCTCTGCAGTGGTACAGATACTTCCTTGTCCTGACCAAGATAGAACTGCCTGATTACCCAATTTCTAGCAATCTGCCAGATCTTGACAGTCCTTCTTCAGGATCAGATTTTAGGTCTGGCATTCAGTTATCCTGTGGCCCCACAATATAATCAAATATGTACCAAATTTGTCACCTAGAAGAGTGCTTCCAAAACTTGGGACCCCTTATGGATTAAAAACCCCAGAAGCCTTCACTACTATCTCTGCTCATCAAGATTTCTAGGAGTTATAGTCCAAGAACAACTAGGAGCCCAAGTTCAAGAACCATTGTCCTTGAAGATAACTGAATGCCAGACCTAAAATCAGTTTTAGAATACTCTCCTCTAAACTGACATTTTTAACCTAGAGTGAGCATTATTTAAAACATATTTCTTGAAATGTGTCTGGCTTTTGTTCTTGTTTAGTCATTAAGTCATGTCCGACTCTTCGTGACCTCATGGACCAGAGCACGCCAGGCGCTCCTGTCTTCCACTGTCTCCCAGAGTTTGGTCAAATTCATGTTGGTCACTTCAATGACACTGTCCATCCATCTTGTCCTCTGTTGTCCCCATTTCCTCTTGCCTTCACATTTACCCAACATCAGGGTCTTTTCCATGGAGTCTTCTCTTCTCATGAGATGGCCAAAGTATTGGAGCTTCAGCTTCAGGACCTGTCCTTCCAGTAAGCACTCAGGGTTGATTTCTTTCAAAATGGGTAAGTTTGTTCTCTTTGCAGTCCAGGGGACTCTCAAGAGTCTCCTCCAGCACCACAATTCCAAAGCATCAATTCTTCGGCGGTCAGCCTTCTTTATGGTCCAGCTCACACTTCCATACATCATTACTGGAAAAACCATAGCTCTGACTATGCAGACCTTTGTCGGCAAGGTGATATCTCTGGCTTTTTAAGATGCTGTCAAGGTTTGTCATCGCTTTCCTCCCAAGAACCAGGTGCCTTTTAATTTCATGGCTGCTGTCACTATCTTCAGCGATCATGGAGCCCAAGAAGGTAAAATCTGTCACTGCCTCCATATCTTCCCCTTCTATTTGCCGTTAGGTGATGGGACCAGTGGCCACGATCTTAGTTTTTTTGATGTTGAGCTTCAGACCATTTTTTTTTGCACTCTCCTCTTTCACCCTTACTAAGAGATTCTTTAATTCCTCCTCACTTTCTGCCATCAGAGTGGTATCATCTGCATATCTGAGGTTATTGATATTTCTTCCAGCAGTCTTAATTCCGGTTTGGGATTCATCTAGTCCAGCCTTTCACATATTGCACATATGTTAAATAAGCAGAGAGACAACATACAGCCTTGTCGTACTCCTTGCCCAATTTTGAACCAATCAATTGTTCCATATCCAGTTCTAACTGTTGCTTCCTGTCCTACATATAGATTTCTCAAGGGATAGATAAGGTGTTCAGGGACTCCCATTTCTTTAATAACTTGCCATAGCTTGGTTGTTGTGGGTTTTTCGGGCTCTTTGGTCATGTTCTGAAGGTTGTTCTTCCTAACGTTTCGCCAGTCTCTGTGGTCGGAATCTTCAGAGGACAGCACTCTGTGCTCTGGTGTAGTTGGCTTGGGAGTGGAGTATTTATGGCTGTGAGATGGGCTTTTGTCTTTTTCTGTAGATGGGTGATCTACAGAAAAAGATAAAAGCCCATGTCACAGCCTTAAATACTGCACTCCCAAGCCAACTACACCAGAGCACAGAGTGCTGTCCTCTGAAGATGCCAGCCACAGAGACTGGTGAAACGTTAGGAAGAACAACCTTCAGAACACGGCCAAAGAGCCTGAAAAACCCACAACAACCATTAGATCCCGGCCGTGAAAGCCTTCGCGAATATATTGCAATAGTTTGTTGTGGTCTACACAGTCAAAGGCTTTTGCATAGTCAATGAAGCAGAAGTAGATATTTTTCTGGAACTCCCTGGCTGTCTTCATGATCCAGCACATGTTAGCAATTTGGTCTCTAGTACCTCTGCCCCTTCAAAATCCAGCTTGTATTTCTGGGAGTTCTCAGTCCACATACTGCTGAAGCCTACCTTGGAGGATTTTGAGCATAACCTTGCTAGCGTGTCAAATGAGTGCAATTGTACGGTAGTTGGAGCATTCTTTGGCACTGCCCTTCTTTGGGATTGGGATGTAGACTGATCTTTTCCAATCCTCTGGCCACTGCTGAGTTTTCCAAACTTGCTGGCATATTGACTGTAGCTCCTCTTTTAAGAGTTTAAATAGTTTAACTGGAATGCCATCACCACCACTGGCCTTGTTTGTTAGCCATGCTTTCTAAGGCCCACTTGACTTCAATCTCCAGGATGTCTGGCTCAAGGTCAGCAACCACAGTACCTGGGTTGTATGGCTAGCTGAGCAAAATCCAATATACAACATTCCTTCAATTTATGAAAAGTTTTTCATAAACAATTCAGAATTTATGGTAAGAAGAATTGTCTAAGTGTAAATTATAAGAAACTTAAAATTATTATCTTTAATAGAAAATCCCACCCTCAGAAATGTATAATGGATGGGAGGAAATTAGAACAAGCACAGTAGGACCCCCTTATCCACAGGATCAGTATCACCTGATTCACTTAACCATGGTCATAAAATATGAAAAACATTAAAAGAAAAAATCCAAAAAAACTATTTTCACATGCCTTACCAGAAGTGACCTCTAGAGGGAGGGAGAAACCATGCTATTTATACTTGTTAGTGATGAGTACATAGCATGGTCTCCCCCACCCTCTAGTATCCACTTCTGGTAATGCATGTGAAAAATATTTAGGTTTTTTTTCCTTTTAACCATGCTATATATATAGTGCTCAATATTATCCATGGTTTTCAGTATCCATTGGGGGGCCTTGGAACCAATCTCCAGCAGATATGGGGGTCCTACTATATTTAGGAGTGATGTTCCCCCAATCAGGCTCTTGGATATCTTAGACTGAGTTTGCTAAGCAGAAATTTGAAAAGACCATTTTTTACATACTTAGATCATGCAGAACTAGAGCAGGATGTTTGGCTCCTCCCATATGTAAAATTTCCAACAAAAAAATTACTCTTTCAGATATTGTATGGAGCTGAAATTTGAGAACTTGGGAATTTACATCCATTAGACGTCATCCAAAATAAGTTTGTCTAGCTACTGATGGCAGTTCCCTGCCCCCTCCTCACCTCTACAGCTTTAGTCAGACAGTAACTGGCATTAATACCAGTAATAGGCTTAACTTATAGAGAAGTCATTGACTATTGGTTGAAAATGCTCTTCTGTGCCCCTTCAGACTTTTTAACATTATCATACAGGGAGATGGAAACTTGGATAATGGAAAACTTTTGTATTGAATCTTGTTGCTAAATTTGGTTTTTCAGAAGAATATGTGAGGCATCTCAGTTTCTCTACAGCAAAACTCACACTAAAGTAAAGTCTAGTAGATCTCTGTGTTCAAACAGATTTAGGCTTGTTAAGAACCTCAAGAATTGCACCACTTACAAAAAGAGCTCTTTCACCTTATTTAGCTGATCTCATGAGCTCTGATCACAGAAAAGCCCTCATTAAGGCCTGCCTAGATATGCTGCCACTGGCTGTCTTAAAAGGCCAGGATGAAGGAATGCCATACAATGAAAGAGTCTGGTCCTGTGATCAAAAACCAATTGAGAATTTGGTACATGCCATTCTTTAATGTCCCTTATTCACAAGAGAACATGTAAGGCCACCAAGGTCTTCTTTGGAATTCTCAAAAGATCTGACTGGAACAAACTTAAGGTTGTTACTAAAATAAGGACAAGTTTGTCACATTTCAAATGGCAAGGTTTATTTCCGTTCTTATTGAAACAAAGTCTGCATCCTCTGTAGCTAACAAAGCTGATAATTATATTATTGCTACTCAGGTTCCTTTGTCGCTGATTTACTATGTTATAGTTAAATTTAATGACTGCATTAATGTTTATGTTTAGATATGTTTGATGCATTTTAGATTTTAGAATTTTAAACCTGAACAAAAGTTTGACTCAAACTCTCTAAGACTACATTGTATTGTGCTGTGGTTTTTTTATTATGTAATTTGCAAAGGCCTGTGTGCCAAACAAATAAATTGAATTTGTTTGATTGATTGTTTCTTTTACTATTTCCTACTAGGTTTCCCCTCTCTGATTCTGGCTGTTGTTGTCCAAGAATGTAAATTTCCCAGACTCTGCTCTCTTGTCTGCAAAAGTAGATTCTATAGATGGGTAAGTGAAAACCAACCCTGTACCTATGCATTCTATTAGAGCATCATCATCCTGGAGCCTAAAAACATATCATAGAATGGATTTCCTTTATAGACAGTTGTGGAAGCCCACTACCCAAGGAAGCAACATGAAGATCTGAGGACCCTTGAGTCGCCCCAGGTGCTTTGATTTTCTTTATTTTGGTTCCTCTCCTCCTGTTTTCAGGGAAAGCCATTTTCTGACCAGTTACTGTGAAATAGGGAAGAAGGCCATAAAATAAAGGCCTCCACCATCTTGGAAGTCCTGAACCATGGCAATAGGTGAAGTTGGTTTTTCAGCCTTACTGAAAACATCAGATGAATGTTCTCCTGTAGCCTTTAAGAAAAAACATTCTTCTATACAACATACAATTTACAGTTGTCATTATTTGAGATTGCAAGTTGTGCATATTGGCCCAATAAGAAAATGGATGGATGGTGGTCTTACGAGATTGTGTCACATGAGCTAGTTTTATGTTCTGAAAAGCATTATAGTTCCTCACAGTTTTAGTGAGATTCTTCAGTGAACAGATAAGCAATGGCATGTAGATTATCCACTAATTTTCAGCATTTCTTGCATCCTGGAACCAAAAGGGAATGTTAGATATATTCTGGATGTTGCTGCAAACTGATTTCTAAACTGTAGCCATGTGAATTCATTGCAGCAAAAACAACAAATGTGTTAATAAAAGTGTTCACGTGAAGGACTTCCAAGTGTTGCATAAACTTTTGTGGAATGTTGCTTTTTTTTAAATAGTATTTTTATTTGATACATACAAACATACAGAACCAGAAACTAAAACCATACAGAAATAACACTAAATAACAACAAAATATCAAAGTAGAGATGGGGACAAATATAAAAATGGATGGGCTTTTTCAACAAAAATAGCCAATTCATTAAATATTCATCCCTTCATATTCGTGGGTTCCAGAGACCCCAACAAATATGAAGGGATGAATATTTAACTGTTTTTATTCGTCCTTCATATTAAAAAAAATCTGCCTATCAAGTGATTGGCGGCCAATAGGCAGCCACCCACCCCACAGCCTACCCCACCCTCTTCTCCCTACCTTAGCCCCTCATCCACACCAACACCCCCTTACCATAATCGCTACCACCACGTTCTCCATCTGACCTCATAGCCACAGTGTATAAAAAGGGAGACTGGCTACCCTTTGCAATGATGGCAGCTGTGGCTTCATTTAGGGTAGGAAAGCTGCAGCTGGCAACTTTGCAAAGGGCAGGCAGGATTCCCTTAAGGCAGGCTAAGGGAATCCAGGCTGCCATTTTTAAAGATAGCAGCTGCAGCTTCCCTACCCTAAATGAAGCCGCAGCTGCCATCTTTGCAAAGGGCAGCCAGTCTCCCTTTTTACACACTGTGGCTATGAGGCCAGATGGAGACCTCGGTGGCAACAAGTACAGTAAGGGGGTGTCGGTGGGTTGGGGAGGTTAAGGTAGGGAGAGGAAGGGGGTGGCGGGGTAGACTGTGGGGGTGGGTGACTGCCGATTGGCTGTTGATCAGTGGCCAGTAGGCAGAATGTATTTTTTTAAATAGGAAGGGTGTGTTGGCAGGGGTGAGGTGGAGGGGGGCGGCAGCAGTATGGCAGTGAAGGGGTGGCAGAGAGGGGTGGTGGTGGCAGCAGAGGGCAGGGGTGTTTGTTTTTAATAACCCCCCACCATATCAATGAATAACTTCGTTATTCATCGCTTCATGATGGGGGCAACTTTGTGCTTCATGAGTCGTCAGCTTTTGACAACTCACAAAGTGGGACAAATTGCCAAAATGGTGAGTCATCCCCATCTCTAATCAAAACTAAACATCCATACTACACATATAGATCAGAAATGTCACCATCATCTAGACATCCAAATATCATCAAAGGATTCTAGTGAGCACTGATTCACCATAAACTATTTCTTCCTCTGAGTTCCTGGTCTTTTCTGGGCCCAGTTATATATCAGCTTCCAGCTTCCCTTTACAAAGTCTCTTGGTTGATTCCATAGTGCCTCTGAAAGCATGTTTAATTCTGCAGTATCCAGTAGTTTCTTTAATAGCTCATCCATTGTTGGTGTTTCTCCATTCTTCTTTTCTTGGGCCCAGAGTAACCTAGTTTCAGTAAATATATACAATAAATATATACAATAGACTATATTTTATTTTCTTATCAATAATTTCTGGCATTATATCCAATAATAACATAATGTTGCTCTTTGATGGACAAACAAATGTGGAAATGGTTTCCTTGAGGTAGAAATGTTTGAAAATCATTGATTTAGAATGTTGGCCAGAACACCTCTTTTTGAAAATTATTTGTAATAGGTTCATGACTTTTTGCATTAACTCTTTCCATCAGGGTTCAAGACACAAAAAAGTTTAAAGAAACAAGATACCCTGAATGATATTTCAATTTACTATGTTACTCTGAGTGTTTTGCTTGAATAAATCTGAAATTCTGACAGTTTCATTTCATGGCATTGCAAAACTGGGCTCTCGGGAGGCTATAAAGGTAAGGCTGAGCAATTTTGTTCTGTTTTAAGGTCAAAACACCCACCTGCTCCCAGAAGGCAATGGAATAACAAATATAACCACTGGTTTCAATGTTCTGTACAAATTGAATCAACAGAGGAATGTTTTAAACAAGTAGGGAATATTTATCACATTAGGTTACACTTGTTTTAGTAGAAAAAGCAAGGAGCGCTGTGCACTGTTTTGTTTTCTGTTTCTGCACTGATGATCCGCACTAGTAATGAGGGAGACAGTTTTCGTTTAGGCTTACTTTTTTTTTCATTTCTGGAGTTGCATGTGAATTCTGTACGCTTGCAGCAGAGCAGGTGCAAAGTCCTAGGGGCTTGGATTTCAGTTGTATAGTGATGCCAGAGAGAAAGTAGATTAAATTAGAGATTGAAAAGTTGTTTTGTTTTGTTTTGTTTTTAATTACAAATCCCAAAATATTCTAGCCAGCAAAGCCATTGGTCATGCTGCCTGGAGCATTCAAGAAGATGCAGCCCAAACAAGCAATTCCCGCCATTTCTTGGCACAATATATAGAAAAACAGAAGAAGCCCCTCTTCCTCTTTCCTTTGTCCATCATCACCAGCAGCAAAGGAATATGCCTAGCACACCTCACAAGACAAAGAATGACAAACTAAGAACACATATCAATGCAACATGATCTTAATTGTTGTTATGGTCTTTTAAGTTTTTTCTAACTTAAAACAGTTCTAATTGGGTTTTCGAATATGGGAGATTTAAGGATTGCCACCGCTGCAGTGGGCTTCCTTGGCCAAGCAGGAATTTGAACCCAAGTCTTCTAAGTCCTAGTCCATTCACACTGGGTCTTTCCAATAATGAAACAAATGGTGTCTTTCATATTTTCTCCCTATTCAGGTTAACCTGAAAATCCTATTCCCTATACTTGGGGAAACAAATTTCGATCCATGAAAATTCACATTGAAATTAATACTAATCCTTCGTGTGCCACAATATGTTGTCGTTTCCCGCTCCCTCTTGTTCCAGTTTGACATTAGAGTTTAAAGAGAACTCCCAAGTGTCTCACTTGAGTAGCAAAGACTGTGATTAGATTACCTGTGTGCCTGCCGATTCTGCTGTCCAGTTCTTCACTAAAGTTGGATGGGAACTTTAGGGTCCCTTGTTTCCCTTTTTATGGTTATTTTTCAATCAGGCTAAGTTAAGATCCATTCAAATAGAGGACACCTTTAAAAAGAACAGATGATTGCCTCTGTGAAAAAAGACACGTGGTCAACTTATTCCTAGCAGAAGCAGTCTTAGCCCTTATCTCAATGGTATCCTTGTGAGCAACCATTTACTTCTTTATATAGAAAACAAATATAATTGCAAACTAGAAGTATAGATTAAATTAAATGTGGTGTAGTGGGTAGAGTGACAGACTAGGACTCAGAAGGCCTGGGTTTGAATCCCTATTCAGTCAAACAAACTCACTGGGGGTGTGGAACAGATAAAAACACTCCTTAAATATCTCACTTAGCATGAAAATCTTAGAAGGGTCACTATAAGTCAGTTCGAACAGCACACAACAAAGCAACAGAAGTATAGATTAGTGTGCATTTGAAACCCATGCTTGTAATTTCAGTTGCAAATAATATGCTCTGAATGCTCTTCCAGATTACTATTTCCCTTTTAGGATTTTATTTTAATAATGGATCCTACAGCTTCCGTTTCTAGCCAGGGTGCTTCTTAGACTTCTTTTCCTCTCCACAGCCTCACATTTGGCAGCACCCAGACTGATTAAGAGTCCTGATTTCTCGAAAGATTATTTTTAAAGCCATTTTAGTGAAGTAGTAAAGGTGTTGTCCCACTGGAGCTGCCAGGTGATGTCTTGGGGAACTGCTTTGTGCGTCTGGAACGCCAAGCAGGAAGACAGTGCTGATTTTATTGTGTGAAGTGGCTGGGTGTCCTCCTTCTCCCCTCTTTTACTTTATGGCAGGCCTTTTATACCTGATGTGTTCTTCAGGCACACTAAAATGGGTGTGTGTTAGCATTAGTAGCATTAACTATATAAGATTAGACCCTCTGGACATTTATGTGCTGCATTTTGTATTTATTTAGGAGGTAGTGCTGGAAATGCACATCATTTGTATCTCTCAAGCATGCATACAGTATTATTGTGCAATTGATCTCTCAACGGTCAATTCCATGGCTGTTGGGAGGTCAATTGACCCCATCCCTGGTCTCAGGTTTTGGTCCTGGAATCTCAGGAAATGGATGGCTGCCATCCTGCCAACCCTATGGACAACTCTGATTTTGCATTTTGCTTCTGGATCACCTGGCTGCATTTGTTGCATGATCTTACAAAAATAAATGTAGATGTAGAACATATCTACACATTGATTTACCTTGTCCTTGAAATGCTGAGTAAAGCATTTCATGTTGCTGTATTTTCTCCAGAAATGTCTGCCTACCTGCTAAAAGCTACATTTCAGTAAAATAATGATCTGTAGATTCCTGAATGGTTTTTACAAGGAATCACACAAATGCATTTATTATTAACTGCCAATTTCATCATTGATTTTCACTTATTTCTTCTCTATTAAAAAGGGTTGCTGTTAGAGGAACTATTGCCAATACAAAGAGAATATATGAAAATAACCCTTTAACGGCAAAGTTGGTTAGAATAGTCAAGTAGATTTCAATATGAGGTTGCCTGGAGCACTGCAAGTCATATATTTAATCCATTCTGTTCTCCCATTAAGTGAACAGAACCATCTTCCTATAGCGAATATTGCCTTTCGGCATTCCCTCATATAGCTCTTGGAATGATTATCTCCCTCTGCTCAGAGTTTCATTAAAAGAAATCCCAATCAGATTTTATTGACATCTTTGTCTTGTGAGTTTGTTACTACCAGAATAGAAAACAGTGCAATCCTGCTGCAAACTGCAATGCCTATTTTTTTTATCTACCCAGAGGGCAATAACAGCTGAGATGCTTGCACAAGTAGCACTACAAGTACTTTAGAGATGACAAAAAAGATCAGGAAGGGATGGAAGAGAAAGAAGGTTCTTAGATGTATCCCTTTGGTTCTTATGATTGTTTTTGGTTCTAGGACTTTGTGTCATGTCACTTAAGCAGCTCTGTGCTGGGCAGAGAAGGGTGCTGTCCAGGCTAGCTCAATCAGTATTTTCACTGGGTTCTGTCAAAGGGTCTCCAAATTGGTTCAAATGGTGCCACCAGCAAAACATGGCAGGTCTCAGGCTGAAATCTAAAGGGGCTTATTATGCTTCCCCATGTCTCCAAGTAAGGAAACAAATCTCAGGGTGAATAGCTCTGGAGGATAAGAAAGTTTGATTACCCCGACTAAGGCAAATTTAAAGTCTGAGCTGATTAGCACAAGTATTGCAATGGAACATCAAATGAGACATAGAAAGCCAAACAATAGTATTTCCTCGTTACACATGTAATCTATAGCTCTGAAGGAAATCACACATATTTTTCCACATGATGCTCTTTGGCCTTATTTTCTCCATTTTTTCACTCCAAATCAAGTGACAGTGTTCCTCTCATGCAAGACTCATGAGGTCTTTTCAGGGGCATGTAGGGTTGAATGTGGGGTTTTGTTTCAGCATTTCTGTGGTGCAATGTTGTTCTTGTTTCTTTCATCAGTACATGACAAAATGCAATAAGTAAATGTATTTACTTATTTATATGCACCAGTAATATACACAGAAACCAGGCATATTTCCCTAATGTCAGAGTTTGATAGAAAAGGCACCAGGGCCCAGTCCAGAGCAAGACTAGAGGAACAAGGTAGAGCCAACCCCCCAGCCCAAGCAGCTAGGGTTTTGAGTCCAAACAGCAGCCAGGTAGAAGGATAGTGCAAATCATGTTCAGACAGTCCAGGGGTCAAAGCCAGGAGGAAACAAATCAAGGCAGGAGGGTCTAGGGATGCAGGAGAGGCAAGGCAGGAACAATAGCACAACCAAAGACCTTCATTGGTGAGACAAAGGTCTGCAGGGAAAGCATGTTCTTATATAGCCCAGTCCTCAGCTTCCACAGGTGGCACTCCTGAGGAGCTGAGCAACAGCTACAGTCCTGCAGTCCTTAAAGCAGATCTCCCCAGAGAGATGGGGCCGATCCTGCCTGCACTAAGGTTGCCGGGTTCCAGCAAGGCCCCAGTCCTGACACCCAAGCCCTACAGAGGAGGGAGCAGGGCAGTTTGCCAGGCCTCTCCTCATGGAGGGGTCTCACCTCAGCCAAGGGTGTAAGACTATGTAGTGGGCTAAAGATAAAGTTAAATAAAATTGGACTGTCATGCATTTTACAAATATATGAAACATTTTTACCATGGCATTCATTATACCAACATTTTTTTACACAACGTGAAAGGGCTCAGGCCTCATCTCAGATGTTAGAGGACCTCATGATTCCCTTCTCTCCATTTATCCCCACAACCTTCTCCCTTTGTTGTTAACCACAGTTAAACCAGGAAGTTTCTAGTTAACCCTTCTAATTTGGTTCTAATTCATCAATTTGCGTGAATCAGCAAATGATAGCTACCAGCTAGGGAAGAAGCTAGGGTATTAAACCACAGTTGGAAATTGATTTAATATGATTGGAAAGGTGGTGGCCATGTTTTCTTGGTTCAAATGAGAGGAGAAACAGGAATTTCCCTGCTTTGCTTGCTCATAGTACAAACGAAAGAAATATAAGACTGCATGGATGAGAAAGAATCTCATCCATATATTGGTTTCTTAAGACAAAATATGATTATCCAGATAGTCTTTTCTTTTGATCCCAAGTAAGGCATATGTAGAACTGTTGAGTAACATAAAACCACTTACTGGCTGTATCAAAATGCTTTCTCTTTCCTCTTTTTATTTGCCAGATATTTCTTATGAATAAAAAAAATTTCAAGTTCATCCCAACAATTTGCTTTGGGCAACGTTTAGTGGCAACTGTAGTAAAATTTAAAAACTGGTGAACAAAGCCAAGACATACGGAGTGATGCATTGACTAGCCTGTAGGCCTATAGGACATTTTTTCCCTTGAATTATACCCTTTAATATATATTTTTTTCACATCTGAAACAATTGCAAACAGTCCTAGAGTAAAATTGAAGCCCTTGTAGGCAAATACAAAAAGAGCAAAAGAGCAGTCCTGGAGATGTCACAGCTCATTAAAGATGCAAATTAAAAAATGTCAAAAGCATGGAGATTTGCTTAACCTTTTACTGATGTCTAAATCCTTAATATGATCCTTATAGGTCAGCTGGTTTGGCACAGATTTAATAAAGAAGTTTCTTGAGGCATTGCTACAAGGAGAAGTGTTTTTGAGTCTAGGGCAAATTTCTAGTGCTTACACTTTGGTGCATACTGAGAAGCCAGACAGACTGTCCTAGAAAAACCTACTCTTGAATACTGTGTATATTGGAGGTAATTCATGGCCAAAAAAGCAACTTTTTTGTTCCTCAGTTTTTGACATTTTGCCCCTGTGAGGACTCTCCCTGTGATCGTGAATGAAACTGGAAACAGCAGCAGTAGGCATTCCCCCCACATACACACACCTTTTCCCTAGTTCCTACACATGTCCTGTGCTGCTTGTGACCAGCTATTGCTCCCTTTTGTCAGTTTTAGGCTATTATGTTGGCTAGTTGCAAATGGTTGTGTTAGTGCATAGGATTGTACACAACTCTGAAACTGACCAGTAGAAGAGCTTTGAAATTGACAAGAGCAACAAAAGCTAGGCAAGTCATGCAGAGGGTGATACTTCAGGCACAAGCAGCACTGGATTGTCAAATGGGATCTTGTGCAGGAAGAAGCAGGTAAGACCTAGCTTGCTGCTGATAAAGAATTCTGCAGATCTAATTATGTGCCGGATTTCATGGGAAAAAATTGGGGAAATTTTACTTGCTGAGAAATCGTTGGGAGAGGAGGAGAAGCATCTAGATTCACAACCCTACTATACGGTCATGTTAACAATCTTTTTATATCTGTTGTATTGCATATGTTTTTATATCAGAGTCACTTTTTGTTCTTCTACTTAACATAGCTACAAATCTCATACATGGTATACATTTTTGTGGATGAGCTATGTGCAAGTGAGTCCATACTTATGTTTTTCTAAGGTAGGGCTGTGTGTCCAATCTCAGGCTGAGTCCACATGACATTTCTTATAATGGCTCAATGCCATATCCATGGATTGCCTTTATAGGTCCAGCAGTTGATAAATCAGCATTGTGAGTAAGTTTTCAAAAGCAAATAAAATAACATGATCCTGTTCCATGAGGAACTACTGCAACTATGGTGTGGAAGTAAGATATAATGCTTAGAAAGTCTAATTTGAAGAAGCTATTCAGTGCTAATAGTTCTGGTTAGAGATGGGGACGAACTGCTAAAATGGTGCTTCATCTGAGTGCACCATTTTAGCAGAGTGGGCAATTGACCAGATGGGCAGGACATAAATACAATAAATAAACAAAATAAAATAAAATAAATCTCGGTTTGTGGGTTGTCAACCTTGACAAGCCACAAACAATGAATTGCCCCCCAGTGGCCCAATGAAACACAAATTGATTTGTGGGCTTCTTGGGTCTTTTTAAAAAAAAAAAAAAAAACAGCCCAGGGCCATGAGGGCTATCTTTAAAAAAAAAAAAGTCCTGACTCCCTTCCCACTGCCACTTAACTTCCCAGCTGCTTCCTCTTGCTCTGTGGTGGCTTCCACGGAAACAGAAGCTAGACTGCTCGAACCATTCTTTCTGTTCCAGCAGCCTAGCTTTTGCAAGGAACAGCGGGGAGGGCTTCGCTTTGGGCAAGCCTGACTGAAGCAATCCCCCCCCCCGCTGCCTTTGCTCAGACAGCAAGGGGTGAGGCTTCAGTTCACTCAGGCTTCCCCCATCTTTTTGTGCCCCAACAGGCATAGAAAGAGAAGGGATGTGAGGCCCAAGTGATCCCCCGCTCCAACTGCCTTTGCACAGACAGCAGGGGTGGGGGATCACTTCGATCAGGCTTTTGAGGAGGGAAGCCTGACCAAAACAATCCCCCACTCCTCCATTATTTGCAAAGACAGCAAGGGTGGGGGAATCACTTGGTTCCTACTTTCTTCTCTTGTAACTTTAAAAGAGAACTTTAAAGTTACAATCCAAAAGTAAAAGAACTGATACATTTATTTTGACCACTAAAAAATCTAACATTACACAAAGCTATAGCTATAGTTATACTCGTTATGCAAAAAGAGTAATGTTATCCTTTGTTAAATGTCAACTGTAATATAAGTTACTTATACCTTTGTTACTGGAAAAGGGCATTAACACAAGCAATTAGTTATAAGTAGTTATAAGTAGTTACTTCAAAACTCTGGATTAGCAAGATGAAGTTTGGTTGGTTGGTTGGTTGGTTGGTTTGTATATTGTCCCATTAGTGTAAACTCAGAGTGGTTTACAGAGTAAAATATATATTTTTTTTAAAAAACCAGCTCCCTCCCCCTCATATGGACGTTTATCCTACCCAACAATTATGGGGCAGGTGTGTTGTTGTTTTTAAAAAAACAACAACCTAAAGACATGTTTGGAAGCTTCTGAGGAACTGTAGAAAGCAACCCAAATACTGGGTTATAGAAAGATTTTTGTTTTTCTATCAAATAACACAGCATCCACTTCATGATCACCTTGTCACGTGCAAAACTGTGAGCTGAAAATCTCTGACAATGCAAATTAGTCACTACACTAAAATAAGAAGGCATGATTAATTACCTCAGAGACTACCTGGCAGAATTACAAACCACTGGATCTCGAATTACTTACTGACAAATACCCTATAATAATTCTGGCACATATTTCATCACCTAATATAGCCTAAAAGGTAATCCTTATGAACTGGGGGGGGGAGGCAAAAGAGTCCCCAAGGTGTTCTGTGATTACTCCAAAACAGAGAGGAACAGAAAGAATATGGCCCATATGTATTTATAGAAATCAAATGTTAATTTTATTCATGATTTATGGTATTTCTGCACTACATGCCCCACATGCATTGCTTTTTATTTATAAGAATGATTTTTATCTGAACAAATAAAAACCTTTCTCAAAGCCATAATTCTTCCATGTTAAATTTTTAAGTGCATTTCCCTTTGCTAGATTTGATATTGTTGTATTTTATAGAGCAATGTTTTTAATTGAATTTCTGGTTCCTCATTCATAATGTATAATCTTTTACAGCATTTTATGTGCATGGATTTGCACAGTAATTTGCAGGATGCAGTCATAAACTACCATGCTGTGGAAAATGTGACATATATTCTTGCCTCTTGAACAGTCTGAAACAAGTCAACTCATATAGTAAAAAATTCAGGAGGCCAGCTTGGGCCAAGACAAGGGCAAACTGCCTTGAGAGAGTGTAAAGAAGTGCAGGAGAGAGGTGCGAGACCCAGAAGCGAGCCATCCCCTCCATCGTCTAAGGCTGAAGGATTCAAGACAATCTGTACCCAAAAGGGTATAGTTTCCCACAGTGTCCCAACTGAAGGTCCAGGATAATGAAAGCTGGAGATTTGAAGGGAGTCGGAGCAGGAAAGTGACAGCAGGAGAAGCAATCACAGAGAGTTTATTGTCCACTGAGGAGGAGGGAGAGATAGAATGCTGGGGAGATGAGATAAAGAAGGAGGAGATAGGGAGAAAGGAGGAGGAAGAGAAGTTGAAGGAGGAGGATATCCCAGTTGGGTGGGATGGCTGGAGTTAGAGGACACATGGTCCCATGAAAAGGTATGCATCAAACTACCCCCAGAAGAGATAGTGCGCAGGCAAAATTATCAGCCTATACTATATGGCACGTAGAGAGAGATCATCAGTAAATACATGTTTATATATGTAAGAATAGCACATTGCACTAATGGGGGGGCAGCAAATAAATAAATAAATAAATAAATAAATAAATAAATAAATAAATAAATAAATAAATAAATAAATAAATACTTTTGATTTCAATTTTGATGCATTTCTCCAAATCATACTAAAGATCATGCCCCATTCTATATTCAGAACAGGTTAGGAGATGTCAATCCTCCACCACGGATATTTGTACACATTTACATCCACTTTGTTTTTAAAAGTATGCATGGTTTGGAGTGTTTATCATTTCTTCAAAATGTAATGCAAGCCTCAAATATTTGCAGACTTCTGAAACTTGCCTATGGTCAATCTCATAGAGATAGGAAATTTTCCATGAGTTTAAATAAAATGTTTTCAGTGCCCAATCTAGGTTACAATGGAATAAAATTACACAAGTTTATTTTGCCCAACATGCATTTCTCTGTGTGTATGTGTGTGTACCTATTAATTTTATTTGGTCTATTGAAGTTTATTTTCTCTTTCAAAAAGATACCTCGGTAAACAATCAAAGTGATTAAAATGTGTGTCATATTTCAAAAATTAGTTGTGGAATATGCATGACTCCCAAAGAACATCTCTTCATTTTATTTTTATACTTTTGTCTGTCTTACCACTATACATTTTTATCACAATTGAATATTAGTAGACCATACATACTGATTATATTAAAATCCACCAAAACTCTCCATATACATGTGTTTTGCTTTGTTTTAAATGCCAAATTCCATTAACAGACCTGCAGGAAAAAAACAAGGTGTACCTTGCAGTGCAAATTGTGGTGGGCGATAGATTACTTATGTTCCAGGAGGAAACAGGGAGCTGGTAAAGGAGACTGGGGAACACATACAGCGAATTTGCTGAATATACTCCTCCTCCCCTTCTCATACAGTTTAATTTGTCACATTGATAGATGTACCTAAATGCAAATGAGTCTGAAAATCCTTGAAGGATTAATGTGGGCGTAGTCTTTTAAATCCTGGCATTTGGAGTTAGGCATGTGTCAAGATTGATTGATCGATTGTCCATTATGACATCCTAATTGATAACCACCATTTTGATTTTATACAGAACAGGATGTGCATTCAGAGAGGCTAGTAATTTTATATGCTATATCTCAGATGCATAAATAATTTGGTTAACAGGACCACATTTTAAGTGTATGATTATATGTCATTTCTGTTGTGTTTTCAGAATATCATGAAGAAAGATTATGAGAAACAAAACTCTTGGTATTAAAATCAAGGAAGCAGTTACCCACAAGTAAATAGGCTAGATTTTCCCATCAGACATAGGATGTTATTATAAGCAGGGTTGTCTGGATTAGTAACTACAGTTGCCTTCCTCAGAGTACTGATGTGACACAGTGTTTTGAATTATGTGGAAGATGTGCTTCCCACATCTTCTGCTGCATCTATTGCCAGAAGACAGATCCCACTTCGGTGAGGAGTCCATGTCCTCCAAGCTCAAGCAGTGGTTGAAATCCTGTTGGTGTATATTGATGCTGCACAAGCCAGACTGGATTATCATCATGGAGCAACGGATCTGTTTAATATCATTAAATTAAAAACGTCCTGTCCCTCTCTCCTCTAGGTTCCAAAACTCCCTAGGAGCACTTTTGACCTTGGCAATGTGTGCTGAAATTGGTCCACCTTCATCTAGCCCTCAGCCATGGAGAGAGGAGGGCTGCACCAACTATGGGCCTCCTGCTGCTGTTTCAGCCCAGGGACCTAGCCAGTAGAACAACAAGCAGTGATTTTCTGATATTAAAGCTCCACACACACCAGTCACAAGGCTCCCAAAGGCTTCCCAAGGGCAAAAGGGATCCCTAGCAAGCTTCAGAACCTGAAGCGCAAGAGGATATCACTTGCTGGATGATGATGTTATCCAACATTGCACTATATAAATTTATGCCAAACTGATTTCCACCATTAAATATCAATTTGGCCCTAACTGGCTTTGCAACCTGTTGTGACCCTAAATTTGATTGTCTGTTCTGCTGATTAAAAAGACTGCTTTGTTGCTTTTTAAAAAAATAAACCATCAAGGGACTGTGTGACTGGCCTAAAGCAATGGCCAGATCTATAGGATCCTTCTTGGTTCCAGGGAAACTGCAAAGAGACACTTTAGCAACCTTGTTTTTCACTGACTCTTGCTTGCTAGCAGCCTGTGTTCAAGAACAGTGGTCATGGCATCTGGCCTGATTTGGCGCACTTTTTTTCTTTCTTCTCCATATCCAAAGTTTGAATCCTTATTGAGGCCCCTAGAAGATATCCCAGCTGAGATCATCCAGAGTGTGTGCAGCTGATAGGGTTATTGCCCTGCTATTTGTGCTGCCTTGGGCAAGATGCACAGTTGCAGAACACCATTGGAAAGAGGGACTAATAAATCACTTCTGAGTAGTTTGCACCTGGAAAACCTGGGAAGAGTCACCGTAAATTGAAACTATGATGCACAGTAATGAACCTATTATCTTTCTTCATTTTTTTTTGTGTGTGGATGGTCCACTGTGTATCACAACCTTTAATTGAAATAACATCAACTGTAGGTCCTGATGGCAATTTTAATTGTATTTTAATTGTATTTTAATCATTTTATCTCTTATTGTATTGAATTTTAATTGTTGTAAGCCGCCCAGAGTGGGCAGCAAATAAATAAATAAATAAATAAATAAATAAATAAATAAATAAATAAATAAATAAATAAATAAATAAATAAATAAATAAATAAATAAAGTTTTCCCCATCAAATCTACCACACCCTCAAATTCAAAAACCTCATCCCCCAAGCAGCAATACTCAATTAAACGTGTCAAGGGCAACATGTGCTACCTCTCCACATTTGTCTCCCAATCCAAGAGAAACACTCTCAAGAGATTCGAAATGGACTATGAGATTATTATGTTTACAGGAGGAGATACGGGTTAAAGAAATACGAGAAACACTATAAAAAGATTTTTTTTCATAATAAGGCTTCATATGCACAGCATCACAGATTTTTCCTGAATGATTTTTTTGCATTCTGACAACAGACAGCATGAGCAATTACAACAACAAAATGCTGCAATTTGCTTACCCATGTGTGACGGACGGCTCACACGTCACTCCTGTCCATCAGGTTAGAGCTCTGGTGTGGGAGCCTTTGACAGGACAGGAGAGGCAGGACCAATGGAACTAAAGAGGAAAAAAAAGACAGTTTGTGACAGTTAGAGCGAGTTAGGGCAGTTAGAGAGTTAGAGAGAAGAAGAGAGATAGTGAGATAGAAAAACTGAAAGAGTTAAGAGGGATAGTTAGGGAAGAAGTGAAAACAAGAATTTGGAAAGTTGGTGTGGTTAAGATTAGAAAGAGTTAAAAGTGCTAAGAAATAAATAGTTGAATATAGTAATACCATGATTAAAGTGAATCTACATAAGCAAACATAAATATAATCAAAGCAATGTTTATTGAATGGATAATAAAAGACCATCCATGATTTTCTTTATATGATTTACTTACAAACCCATAAATAAGCATTATTATATTTGACAACACTGGAATAATAGTCATATTTAATATAGAGAGGAACATATCCTCTGGTAGCAGCGAAAAAGGGTGAAAAGTACATGACATGCATGACGTCCCTGAAAGGGAACCTGGGTGTGTAGAAAAAGAAACAGGGCAACTGGGGGTGCGTGACACCATGTCCTCGGCAACAAGGCCAATACAGAAGTTGCTTGTAGAATTGCAGAGTTCAAGCATCCTTTTGAATTCTAATTCAGACCAAAATCCAAGATATCTTCCTTAAGTGGGTTGGGTTTGCATACTATAAAAGAATCAGATGCATGTACACAATTTTCAAAATTCTAGACCAATTTGGCAAGGGCCAGTCTAAGTGTCAATAGCAGCTTCAACCTCTTCAGCTCTCCCATTCTTTCTGATTCAAATCTCTAACTCACAGGCCCACTCCTTTTTAGCCCCACCGCTTTGGGATGAACCAATATTTCATAAGGGTCACACAAGCAATATGGGAATCTATACAGTAGGACCCTCATATCTGTGAGGGATTGGTTACAAGTTCCCCTGCGGATGCTGAAAAATGTGAATTATAGCAAACATCTCCCTACTCAAACCATACACCCCCCCTGCTCTCACCAACTATCCAGAAGTGGCTAGTTCTGATAAACGTGTTTTTTTTCTTCATTACAAATACTTTAAAGACAGCATTTAATTTAATGTTTGCAGACCATGGATAAATGAACCAGCAGATACTGATTCCGCAGATAAGGGAGTCCCACTGTAATTTGATTATGCATTTTATGTTACACAGGTTATTTCCTATGAGGAAATTAATTATTTCAAGTATCCTTATTGATACTGGTTGAAAATTGTGAATTTGCCATAGTTTACAGTCGTCCACACAGTCAAAGGCTTTTGCATAGTCAATGAAGCAGAAGTGTTTTTCTTGAACTCTCTGGCTTTCTCCATGATCCAGCGCATGTTAGCAATTTGGTCTCTAGTTCCTCTGCCCCTTCGAAATCCAGCTTGTACTAATGGGAGTTCTTGGTCCACATATTGCTGAAGCCTACCTTATAGGATTTTGAGCATAACCTTGCTAGCGTGTGAAATGAGTGCAATTGTACGGTAGTTGGAGCATTCTTTGGCACTGCCCTTCTTTGGGATTGGGATGTAGACTGATCTTTTCCAATCCTCTGGACACTGCTGAGTTTTCAAAACTTGCTGGCATATTGAGTGTAGCACCCTAACAGCATCATCTTTTAAGATTTAAAATAGTTCAACTGGAATGCCATAACCTCCACTGGCCTTGTTGTTAGCCGTGCTTTCTAAGGCCCACTAGACTTCATTCTCCAGGATGACTGGCTCAAGGTCAGCAACCACACTATTCTGGTATAATTCCTCTGTGTATTCTTGCCATCTCTTCTTGATGTCTTCTGCTTCTGTTAGGTTCCTCCCATTTTTGTCCTTTATCATGTCCATCTTTGCACAAAATGTTCCTTTAATATCTCCAATTTTCTTGAACAGATATCTGGTTTATATACATCAGATTGATTCACCATGATGCTTTTGCTAACATTGGGGCTTTCAGTAGGGATGTGCACTCTCTTTGTACAATTGAGTATATTTTGAGGATGAAAATGGGGCAAAACAAAAAGCTTGGAAGCACAAACGGGATAGGGCAGCAGCCTCACTAATCCCTTACATTAAAGTGAACAGGAAGGGTCGGGAGAGAGAGAAAGGACAGAATTACCTCTCCAGAATGATGTGCTGTCACCATTTCGGGGAGGCTTTAACCACTCGCACGAACACAAGTGTCACAGGTGATACAGCCTTTTATGGGTGGAGGGACAGCAGCCTCTTTTGCTGCCTTTCCAGCAAGAGGTCCAGGTGCTTCAGCTTGATCGACCAGTTTCAATTTTGCCTGCGTGGCTCCCTTTCTCCTACAGCCAATCAGAGTGCTCAACAGCTGATTGAGTAAGTTTTAATTTTTCATTGTTAAGCTTGTTGTTATGTCTTGAGATCAACTCCACTAATGTCCTCTCCAGGTTTTAGTTGGAGCCAGGTGGTTAAGCTTGGCTCCCTAGGATAACAGCCTCAGAGGATAACTTTCCCTCCCCCCAATTAGCAAGAACGCTGGGCAATTATCCAATAGAGAAGGGAGGGTCAGAAACCCTCTGTTGGTGGATGGTGGCTGTATGTGTGTGTGTGTGCGTGTGTGCGTGCGTGCGTGCATGTGTGTGTGTGTGTGTGTTACATTGTTGCCAGATCAAGGATTAGCCAGACATTAAAGAATATCGCACTACGGTAGCCCCCCTTGCATTTTGGGGGATGACTTTAAATAGTTAATAAAGTTGTGCCCCAAGTTTTAAACCCAACACCTGTGTCTTGTCTCATTATTTCTGGGCTGGGTGGGCAAAGTGTAGAACAGCAAGTCCCCTGTAGTGTCCTTTTAAGGAGGAATGAAAGATGATTGGGACCACAATGATTGTGCCCAGTGACCTTTCAATGTTCTCCACTCACACCCTTCCTCTTGGCTACCATAGGAAGCCACTAGCAATGTCCTTGAGGCAGCTGGGGGGAAAATGAACTTTAAAAAAAAGACAGGGCACCCAGAAGTGCCACTTACCCCTTTGCCCCTTTCTCCTCCCTGCATCATTCAGTTTATTATCTGGCCTTGCTTTTTGCATTTCTCTCTTCACAGGAATGCAATCTTTTACAGAGGACAGAAATCTAACATCAGGCAAGGACACAGGACAGATCAGACTTGTTTTGTCTGCCCTTTATTCAGGCACAGAATGGATTTGGGGTCTGCGCACATCCCTAATTATGACTCCCTTCCCCCTCAGTCCCCTCTGGTATTGGAACCTTCCTGCAAAGTGTTTACTACCCTTCTGGTTCTACAGCTTGAGGAATGGAAGTTTAGCTAAAATAATATAATTACCTATACAGTTTTGTGGTAATGAATAATGTGACCAGTTTTCCAAAGTTATTTTTAGATGCAGTAGTAGCACCTAAGTTACTTAAGTTAATGAGGAACGCCTCATTATTTTCTAACTAGGTTTGAACAGGTACATCGTGAGGTGATTTTAAAGCACAGTGTCAGACATTTTTCAGCTTCTATGACATTCTCTTGTCACTTACAAATGGCAAGGAACTTTTTGTTTTGCACCATGCAACATCAGAATTGGCCACAAGAGAGTATTTCCCTGTATACATTTTTTTTCTCTCCTCCTGGCAGGGACCACATAATGTGTTCATAAAGTACAGTGCAATGGCTGAAATCTAGTAGTAAGTCACAGCTAGACTAGATCCACTGGATCAGTGGGGATTTGGTGAGTCTCAACACCTATGTAATTTCCATTGATTCAATGGGCCTGTTTTGACTTACTACTTGGTTTCAACCAATAAATTACTTGTACAACCAGAGCAACAGTGACAGCAACCTGACTGATCAAAAGTAAAAACAACTGAATGTTTCTTTTAAATCTAAGTTCTGTTTGGAACAGGTTTTGGGGAATTTAGAGGACTACAGAAGGGAATTAACCCCCATGCCACGTCTTCTCTCTGAAGATGCTTCTGTGGGTACAAGCAGCACACTGAATATCATCCATTTTCTGCAAAATTGCCAAAGTAAGCAAAAATGATGTTCCCATGACAGACTGTGCAGTTACCAGTATTGTGTAAAGAATATATCTGAAATACCTATACATTAACACTCCACCTATTTTACATGGAATGCCAACAGAACACACATATAGAAGTAGACTGCTGTGAGTATTGTTGGACAGGAATAGTGTTCTGCTGCAACAGTTATGCTCTGCTTATTGCATAGTTTCAACAGGCTACATTGGAGTGGGCATATTCTAGGAGTTGGTGGGGAGCAAATTTGTACCCCCAGCTCCTATTACAGGCTGAAAAGAGCCTGGAAGTGATTGATTCTGGACAATTTTTAAAAAGGTAAAACTATGTAAAAAAAAGTTTGTTTTAAAAAATGACAATCTAAAATTTCTTTTTATTCTACTTTGAGGAATGGTAGAACCTTAAGACCTCACAGTGAAAACTGATGTTCCTGAAAGTCTTCAGAAACAGAAAAACTCCATCTTTAGTAAGAACAATTTTGAGGATTTTTAAAATAAGATGTCCTTGAATATCTTCAAACTCTTGGGGGGGGGTCACAAAAATGCCCATCGGAGGTCTACAAGCCACACTTTGCCCTTTCCTCATCTAAACTAATATCATGGTACAGTGGTACCTTGCTAGACGATGACCCCGCTAAACAATGAATCCGCATAATGATGACTTTTTGCGATCGCTATAGCGATTCACAAAACAGTCATTCCAATGGGCGATTTTCACTTGACGACGATTTGGCCCATGCTTCGCGGACTGTTTGTTCGCAAGATGATGATTTCTACAGCTGATCGGCAGCTTCGCAAAATGTCTGCCCTGTGTTTTCAGGACCCATGCTTCGCAGGACAGCCATTTTTACAGCTGATCGCACTTCGCAAAATGGCTGCCCTATGGGTGATCTTCACAAAACGACAAGGTATTTTCCCCATTGGAACGTATTAAACGGGTTTCAATGCATTCCAATGGGGAAATGGTTTTCGCTACACAATGATTTTGCTAAACAGCGATTTTCACAGAATGAATTATCGTCATCATGCGGGGTACCACTGTATTTAACATAAATTTGGAAGTCTAAGACTCAAACTACTCCACAGATATGATCTGGCCCTGGTGACCTATGCTTTGATTGCATCCCATTTGGGTTACTTAATGTGCTTCACATGAAACTGCCTTTGGAAAATGTTGGGGAACTTTAGCAGGTCCAAAATTTTACAGCAAAATCACTAGTTATTCTCCTGTTAAAATATCTGCAGTTGCTGATGGTCTGTATCTAGGCTACAGTATGCTGGTTTTGATCTATAAAACCTTAAACAACATTGGACCAACCTATTTCAAGGATCACATCTCCTTGTATGAGCCTGCCCAGGTTTCATATATCAGCAGAGGAGGCCTTTTTTCTCAGTCCTGCCACCTTCACAGGATATGCCTTCTCTGTCAGAACTCCAAAACTTATAGAACTCCTTCCCATGAGAGTGGCCCCTATTTGCTGTTCTATCAGCAGGCAAATACCTTTCTCTTCAGATTGACCTTTTCTCTAGTAACTGGCAATGTATGGGGGGGGGTCCTTTTTTAAGGATTGCACATCTTTTTAAACAACAATAACAAATTGTTGAAAATGTTTTTATCAGTTTTGAATAAATAGATGTTTAATTGTTTTTAAATTATTGTAACAATGTATTGTATTTTTAAATTTTAATATTGACTTTTAAAAATATCATAAGCTGCCTTGGGTCCTCTTGGGTATAAATAATAAAAATGAAAATGAAATGATATGCTTATTTTGTACTGCCTAGTGTTGCTCTCTTCCAGACATGGTGAACCCTCTAGGGCCCACAATGGGCAAAAATATGAAAGTTGTAGCCTCAAACTCTTGAACTGACAACAGTACTCAATCTGATGTTTGGTCTGTTCCTTTAAATGGGTCTGAGCAAAATGCTGGAAGACTTTTGTGGTGACCTTTTAGTCCAGTGACGGGATACTTTAAAATGCAAATATTATGCAGCATTCAGGGGGTTGTGACAACAATAATATTTGAAGAACTTCCTTCCAGTTCACCTGACAGTTCCCTCAACATTAAAACATATTGTCAACCACAGCAGCAGCAGGAGATTCTCTTCCGCACCATTCTGACAGTAAGGAGCTAATGCCATTCTTAATCCTGGTGAGCTTGTCTCACCTCATTCCTCAAAGATTGCTTACTTTTCAGTCCAGCAACAATGACCTCTTCTATTCCAGACTCTCAGCACTTCTGGTAGGCTAGCTGTCCTTTCGCAAGTGGCTAACAAGTTTATCCACATTAACCTTTGGCACAGTATGTCTGTTTAAAAACACCCTTGCCAGTCTTTTAAAACTCTCAAAACTATCCTGGAAAGGTGGAGAGGCAACTTTGTGTTTGCTGTGGGTTTTTCAGGCTCTTTGGCCATGTTCTGAAGGTTGTTCTTCCTAACGTTTCGCCAGTCTCTGTGGCCGGCATCTTCAGAGGACAGGAGTAGCACTCTGGGCTAAACACAAACTTTGTGTTTGTCAGAAAGGTCAGCCAGGCAACACTGTACCTGCCCCATTTGTAAATAGGAAGGATGAATTTCTTCTGAGCTGTCACAGGGAAGAACTGCCTGGTCAGAAAGAACAACCTTTCTCTTATTTGCTATATTTCATAACTTACAGAGAAGTATTTAATCATTCATTATCCCATCTGGAGATTGAAGTAATGGCATCCTGCAGAAATGTGACATATGATTCTCCTGCTCATTTTGTCTTGCTTTCACCTTTCAAGGGAAGGATCTTGATGACAGCTCAGGCCATCTGGGTGCCACAACTTGCCCTGAGTCAATGCATCTTAGCAGGACCCACAAATGCATGGAAGACTGCTCTATATTCTCTAGGCTGAATGGCTTCCATTACAATTTTGAATTTTCTATGGTGTTCTGGGGCTTTGGGAGAAATGTAAATGTTAGCTCCAGGCTACCCACCACTGAAGTACGAAAAGGCCCAACTGAGGACACTTTGCCAACAGGTTCCAGATACTTAGAGTCAGATACTGGGGCTGGTATCCTGCTACCTCAATGTGGAGTGGAAAGGAAACTGCACAAATATCCCCATGCATGCTCTGGTAAGGATTGTTGTTACATGACCAGATGTGAGACCAATCTCACAGTGTGAGCATGAACTTGTTTCTGCTGGAGCAGTTGGCAAGGCTCACGTTCTTTCTTTTCCATTTTGCATTTAGGCAACAGAACTATCTCTGGCTGAAAGCCTCTCACATGGTTCTGCAAACAGTGTAACTGTTACATGCTAATTGCCATAAGTTAAAAAATGTCCAGAAGTATTTTCTGTTGCCCGCTTAATTGTGTGACTCAATATCCAACAGATAATGTCTATGGAGATACTTTAACTTATGGCAGTTTGCTTCCAAAGTTTGAACCATTTGTGTAACTGCACAATGGGCCATTAAATTCTTTGCTCTTCTCTGCTTAGACTGTCTTGACTCCATGAGCCATCCTGACAGGGAAACACATCCAAACAACAGTGGGTCAAACAACACTGATTTTTTTCACCTCCATGTTCTCTAAAGCTGGTATAAACCATCATTGTAGAAAACTATTGTCCTTTTTTGCCACTTCCATACAAGGGTGCCGTTTTTTCTTGTTATGGTTTCTGCAACTTGCACAAACAACCTCTGTAAAAAAGCAAATGTGGTTTCTCTTTGAGAAACAAGGCTCACACGCATGCAGCCCAGAAGCAGGGAATAACTGGGTGATTGTTGTAAGCAGCCCTTTTAGTGCTAGTAATTGTAACGGGCAGCCATGACTTCACCTGTCCATCACAGCTGGGCACTGAATCATCAGCCAATGGTGTGACGGAGGGTGGAACTGAAGGGGAGGAGCTGGTATAAAAAGGGGGTGAAGAGTGTGTGAGAGCAGATTGGGATTGAGTTATAGGGTTTTGTTAGAGGCCTGCGTGCCTGAGTGTCAGTGAGGGAAAGTCTATATGTTTAATTAAATTGTGAAAGTGATTTATATCGTGATTATATTCCAGTGATTTTCATATTTTTATTTTGTAATCAATAAATATTTAAGTGTAGATTAATGCACTGAGGTGTACCATGCAACACAGTACATAAAGTACAAGGCACTGTATTGCCTGTCCTGTGTTAAGGCCACACATCAAAGCAGAGATAATTACACCACAAAAGAGTAGAGTGATTCCTCATTGCATATTGGTTGTAATAGAATTTAGCCACATGTTGATTTTTGAAAAATTGACTTAAATGCAAGTGACTGGCTATTTTTAGCAAATTAGTTCCAAATTCTCTTATGAGTCTGCCTTTTTCCGAACAATAATTAACTTTTGCTGCATTTTATACAGGGTCAAACCAGTGGTGGCTGACCCTGGTGTCAGTGGGGCAGTGAATCCAGGCAGCCCTTTAGTCTGTACTTTGGAAGTGCTGCCCAAGATGCTGAAAATCTTCTGGGATAAAGGTTCGGTGCATTGTTTTGCCTCTGGACTGGAAGAGGAGTGAATAAACTAAAACTTAATTCAGACAAGTCAAAAGTGGTCCTGGTCCATCAAGAGGCAGATCAAGAAATAGGGATGCAGTCTGTGCAGGACATGGTTACAGTACCTCTGAAAACATAGGTGTGCAGCTTGAGGGTACTCCTGGATTCATCTCTGAGCCTGGATACCCAGGTTTTGGTGGTAGTCAGCTCTGCCTGTTCCTAGAGAGGTCTGATCTGGCCACTGTGACACATCCAGTGGGTCCAAAATGCTGCAGACTGATTGCTAACTAGGGCAGGACACCGGGATGACATAACACCACTATTACAGCAGATCCACTGGCTGCTGATTCATTTCCAGGCACAATTCAAAGTGCTGTTTCTAACCTATAAAGCCCTAAACAGCTTGTGCTTAAGCTCTCTCAAGGAGTGTCTCTTCCTTTTTGATCCTACCTAGCTATTAAGATCATAAGGAGAGGCCCTTCTCTCTGTCCCACCACTATCACGAGTGTGTTTGGTGGGGACACAGGAGAGGGTCTTCTCTGTTACTGCTCCCAGTACTCTGGAACTCCCTCCCACAGGAGGCCAGGCTGGCCCCATCTTTGCTGTCTTTCTGCAAGAAGGTGAAGGCCTTTCTCTTTGTGCAAGCTTTCCCTTAGTGACTGGATGCATGGGTAGGATTGTATTTTAATGATGTAAGGGTCCTTTTAAAGGAGAGGCGTGGGGTAGAAAGAAAGAAAGAAAGAAAGAAAGAAAGAAAGAAAGAAAGAAAGAAAGAAAGAAAGAAAGAAAGAAAGAAAGAAAGAAAGAAAGAAAGAAAGAAATTGGATGTCTCAGGCAAGAAACTAGAGAAGATTCACTGATTTACTGAAATTGTTACCACCAGCCTTGGTCATCTGAGAGTTGAAGCAAAGAGGAGGTTACACCAGAGGAGGATGAATGCTAACAGTGTGGAAGTCCTGAGGCTTGTGCATGAAGATCAGACCAGTGGGTCTTCTGCTGTTATAGAGACATTAAACCTAAGAAATCTGAACATCAATGAAAAATGTCCATCATTCAGTGTGTGTGTGTGTGTGGGGGGAGCAAGGGCATAGTAAGAACATTTGTCAATGTACTGTATCCCCTCTTCCCTTGTTTTAAAAATCAAACCCCATCTAGTTTAGCATTCTGCCTAACAGCAAGTACACATGTATGGCATACTGTGACTTGGTCTGTTGTTTACATCCACCATCTAGCATTCAAAGGTAGTTGTTTCCAACCACAGCTGCTTCACATGGGTTGTCATGGTTATCATCCACTTAAAGACTCACCTTCCATAAGAATATACTCAAGTGCTTTTTAAAGAAATCTAAGTTTATGGCCATCTTGCATGTTGTGGCAATGACTTCCAATATGCACACATTATGTTCACCACTCCTTAATCAACCCTTAAAGGTTTCTTAAAGGAACCAACAAAATGCCCACTTCCCACATTTCTTTCCATTTCCTTCTACAACCTTTGACCCTCCTTCTGTTTCAAGGGCATTTCGATTTAGGAATGGCAGCCACAATAGTAGCAGCAGGAGCAGCAATATTAGCAGCAGCAGGTATTTTGCCAGAGCAGCTCTGAAGAATATTTCAGTAATGAAAGGGATAATTGGGGCTCCCTGCCTCTGCTGTAATTGAAAACCTAGCATAGTGCCTTTTCCATTTAACTTTATTGCTTGAGTTCAAGTCATTGTGCAGCAGAGAAAGCAGGACAAGAATAATCTAATACTTTTGCTTTGATTCTTCACCCACCCCATTTGACCATTCATCACAAGGAACGCAATAAGGTATCCCATTGCTATAATTTTGAAAGTCCCTTAATTATCAGTGTCATTGGCAGAAACATATTGCTCTCCCCAATACTATTTACTTATTACCAGTTGGGCAACTGGGTTATGCCTCTCAATATGAAAAGGTAGCATCGGGTTGAAAACTATGACCCTAGCAATTAAAAAGAAGTCACATTCTGGATTCATTCTGTTCTATATACATGTATTATTTGCATCCAGCATTCCGAGGCAGACTGTCTCTAATCACAAATAACAATTCAAAGCTTCACTTTCTGCTTGGGATTTCGGTCTAATCCTCCCACTAGTCAGTAAATGTGCTATTTGCTTTCTTTGCTTAGGGTTGACTATCATCTCAGGCTCGTTAATTTACATTTAATCCCCTGCAGAGAGAAAGAGTAGTGTAAAGAGATGTGACATCCTGGGGGAGTGGGGAGAGGACCAACCTAAAGTCTCTTATTGGGAATGTGAAGTTAACACTTTGTGGTTATGTTTTGCTGGAACTTCCTCTTGCTTTATGCCTCACCCCACACTTTTGAAAAGACCCATGAAGAATATGGTCCTATTCTGATCTGTAAGATAAAATAAGCCCAGCATTACCTCTTCCCACCGTTGCTTGTTGAAAGAGAAATAATTGCAGTAAGCCCTAATGCTGTGCTTTAGGCAGCACACAAAGCTTACAGTAGCAGCAAAGTGAGGGTAATTCATTCAGAGATGGTGGTCAAGGTGGAGACATTCCAGGAGAGCAAGTTGGTGTACAACTGACTTCTCTGCCAGTTTAGAATCAAGATGGCTGTGGTTGGGTGTTACAGCATCACCTATCACTGAAAACACCCCCTTGCTTTCAAGTGACCAAAAATGTGATATCCCTCCAAGACCTCCTCAGACACTTTCTGAGACAGCCTCCTCTCTACTAAATGGTAATGAGAATCATAGGATCATAGAATATTAAAGTTGAAAGGGGTATATAAGACCACCAAGTCAAACTACCTGCTCAAGGCAGAAATACATATCTGCTATCATATTTTCCTTCAGTCTTCTTTTCTCGAGGCTAAACATGACCAGTTCTTTCAGTCTTTCCTCATAAAGCTTGGTTTCCAGCCCCCTTTATCATCCTTGTTACCCTCCTCTGAATTTGGTCCAATTTGTCAGCATCCCTCTTGAAGTGTGGTGTACATAACTGGACACAGATCTCAAGATGAGGCCTAACCAGTGCTGAATGGAGGGGGACAAGTACCTAATGGGATTTGGAGACTATACTTCTGTTAATGCATCCTAAACTAACATTTGCCTTTTCTGAAGCCTCATCACACTCTTGGATCATATTCAGCTTGTTATCTATAATGATTCCAATATCCTTTTCACTCGTAGTATTGCTTAGCCAGGTATCCCCCATCTTGTAACTGTGCAATTGTTTTCTTTTTCCAAGGTGCAGTACTTTGCATTTATCACTGTTGAATTCATTCTGTTATTTTCAGCCCAGTGCTCAAGCCTATCTAAATCATTTTAAATTTACTTCTGTCTTCAGGGTATTAGCTATTTCACCTACTTTTGTGTCATCCACAAATTTGATTAGCATTCCCTGCATCCGCTGATCAAGGTCATTTATAAAATGTAGAAGATCAGATTGTTTTTAGGTCCTCTCAGAGCTTTTTATGAATCCTGCTGATACAGTTATCACCAACTCCTTCTCCTGGGATATTTCCACCTTGACCACTATCCATAAATGAGTTATCCTCACTTTACTGCTCCTGTCCTTCTACTGTTGTTTATTTAGAAATCCATGTTCTTCCTAAGATCTCTACCAGATTGGAGATGTCTGCTTCTGCAGTTTTAAAAGAGGTAGCCATGTTAGTCTATGCTAGCATGCCAGGCAAAAACAAAAAAATAAAAATAAAGGAAACAAGAAGCATTATGGCACCTTAAAGACAACTGCTATGTGAGCCTTCATTGACATGTCCACTTTTTCAGATGTAAGAGTGGGACTATATGGCAAATATTTATATTTTTCTACTGGATTCTGCCTTTTCCCATTCCTCAAGTCTGTTGCATGTCAATTCTGTGAAGATTTTCTGCACCCTATTTTACAACATGGATTTGACCAAACTCCGGGAGTCAGTGGAGGGCCTGGCGTGCTCTGCTCCATGGGGTCACAAAGAGTCGGACACGACTTAACAACTAAACAACAACAAATTTTACTGAAATCTGTCAGTCAGATGGAGCAATTGTCCAAGCAAAGTTCTTTCATATCTCAAAAGCCATGAAGACATTATTAGATGTTCTGGAGTTGTAAAAATGAACATTATGCATGGCACAATTGTCCCTACATGTTGTCAATTTTGTTGGTTAGAATTCCTTCCTAAAGGGCATAAGGGCTGGGGGTGTCTGGGAGCTGTAGACAAAAAGCCTGTGCCAAACACTAGGTGCAGGCATCAAAGTGACTTTTACTCAACATTTAATATTAGCAAACAGGAAAAAAAACTTATGACAGTTATCTGCTTTCCAGTCAAAGCATGATCTCAGCATTCAGAATACGTGAGCATTATGCACTGTGACTTGCAGGGTCAAGCCACAGTGCACTATTTCCTGCTGTGCTTCAGGCAGCAGCATCTCTTGGAGCAGCCTGGAATGTCATTGAGCTGAAATAATCTCTCAGCTCCACCAAGGTAAAAAACTAAGAATCAGCATGACAGAGTCTTTAGTAGACTGTCCTATGATGTATGACAAAGACGCTCGTGTCCTTGTCCTGTCACCTCTTTGAACAGCTATACTCCTCACTCCTGAAAGGTTGAAGGACTAACAATTGCCACATGTAACAAAACAAGTTTGCTAAGCTCTTTGAATGAGGCCAGAAGGGAACTTGCCTTCCGGACAACCTGTGCTATAGGCATGATCCCAGTAAATCAGGCATATAAACACACTGCTTACATGCTTTGCACATATCAGTGGAGGAAGTGTGTAAAGCATGTATGCATTAGGAAAAGTGCAAGACAAAACAAAATATCTCACAAGCCACTAGTGAACTTGAATAGGATAAAAATGCCACTGGCATTCTGAAAAATGTGATGAAAATGAAACTGGCAGAGCTTGAAGGTTAATATTCAGGATGCTCTATTTCAGCGGGTGTTCTTGTTCTTGAGACTGAATCATAAATGCCAGGTCAAGACAGCTGGCTTCTCCTCTGTTGCAGGGCCCATATTGGCAAACCATGGGTATAAGTTTGGGTATGAATTCCAAAAGTTTCTAACATATGTAGTCCAGAAAGAACAAGGCAAAGGTTGTGTGGTCCTTTAGATTGCACACATGTAAGAGAGGGGATAACTTTTATTGGACCACAAAAAAATCGGAAACGTGTTTTGAAGCAGGCAATGTGAGTGCATTGGGGGGGGATCACCGACTAATTGGCAAACTTAGATGCTTAAGAATGGGGTGTAAACATTCCAACAATCCGGAAAGGAAAGGTGTGTGAGACCGCACCCCCACCCCCCAAGGAGTTTTGAAACTTGCACCTGAAATCTCCCATAGACATCTACTATCATTTTTTTTAATCTTGCCTACATTTTTTTCTACACTATCCATGAAGCAGCGGTGCTTAGCCTGATGAAGTGAACTTCCTCTACAAAGGCTTGCAATTCATTTGAATCTCTCACATTTGTGAGAAGCATGTAGGAAACTGATGAAGTGTTCCTCCAATGGCAACGATTTCAATATTAGTGTGGAAAAGGGAATCTGGAAGTGTGGAAAGGGCACATTGCTTTCCACTTGCAATTTATTCTTAACAATTTCTTTTGCATCACTGTCATCATCAGTGTGCCTGTAATTTTCTAAGCACTAAGATGTGGAAAAGAATCCTGCTTATTTGCCACAGTCTCATTAACATGCTGCAGAAGCAAAAGTAAAAACAAATGGGGAGGGAAGAAGAAAGCAAACAGTGGAAAGCCCTGACTCCAGGTGCATGCCTAAAGGGTACGTGGGTCAGGGACCTTTGCCTGGATCAGGAGGCTAGGCACCCCAGGCACCTATTGGACGCCCAGCCACACCTGATGTGGGTGGGAAAGGAAGCCTTTGTAAGGTGATACCACCATCCTGTAGGTCTCTTTGGGAGGCAAAGCAACCCACCTGCCCACCATCAGGGTCGACTGAGAGTCAAGATGGTTGCTTCAGGGCCAGATAGGGATTTTGGACCGGTATCATCCTATTGAACAAAAGGTGTGTGGGTAATTTTTGCTTATCCCAAACTGATTGCCCACAGGTTAGATATGGGCTGTTCAGAGGTGGTGGTGTTGCTAAACCAGTCACACTGGCAATTAGTGTGGATGGGAAAATGGGTAGTGGCGAGTTCCTAGGGTCAATTGTGGGTGTTACTGCAACCCACATCTCAGCACAGTGGAGCCTAAGATTCAGTTGCTGGGATGGGGGAGATGCAGGGGTGGCTATCTGTGGCCGGCAGCCATCTGAAGTCACAAGGCTTGGGTGGATGGCATCCAGGAGGGGCATCCAAGTGTTAGCTGGCCAGAAACAGCATGGACCTGAGTCTTGGAGCAAGCACCTGCCCAGGGATTCATGCTACAGTAGGCTCTCTGCAGGATGTCGGATGTTAACAGCTAATGAGTTAATAAAGTGTGACTGTAGTTAAACCTAGGCACCTGTGTCTTAACTCCTTATTTTCAGGTTGAGTGGGCAAAACACCTCTCTTATTGATCAATGCATAGGCCTCTCACTTGTCATGATGTTCATCCTGATAAGGGTTTGTCTTCTCTGCCAGCTGGAGAATGAGGGCAGAATATGTTTCCTGATAGCTTCCTGCCTAGGCAACTATCAAGGCAACTGTCATTGGGAACATTATTAACAGCAACCTTAATACAATGGTCATCGTTCTATAGTTGGTTAGGGCCTACTGGACTGCTTCAGACAGGCTTCAGTAGTAGTTATTTGTCTGCTTGTTTAGTTAATAATTGGTTCACAAAGCCCCATGTTCTCACTACCCTTTGAGACATTTAAGGAAAATCTATTTTACTATTTATTACAAATTGCATATGGTCAGCAAGATATCTGATTTTATTTTAACAGTGTGGTATATGTCATTAACAGAACAATTGAAAAGTGGATCATTTTGCCAATTTACTTACCATTTATCTGGAGTGAAATCTAGCCAAGATAATGTCCCTCCAATGTTGTTTGTCAGAGCACCTTTGAGGAAAGGCTGTTTGCATCCTTGAATACAATGAAATCCCATAATAAATACTTTAAAAAAAAACAGGATAAAGAGCTTCAGTTGTAGATATAAGCACATCTTTGTCATCTTGTTCAAGTTACATGTATAAATTGAGATGTCCCACTTTAAAAGCATAGCATTTGCATTTATAAGATTTGTTGTGGTCCTATGGAGAACAACAGCCGCTATCTTCATGTTCTTCTAGTCAAATCTTATGCTGTTCATTCCTTCAAGTTCTTTCACTTTTGTCTATGATCTACACAAATGGATCTATTTAAATCAACCAGTTTTTTCTGATATACACAACACTGGTTTGACTGCTATGAGCATTTGATAAGCTGCTGCATAACACACCACAAGAATCTGGCATATGCCATGGCACAACAGTTCCTCGACTAAGTAATGCAACACAGAACATTTTCAGTTGTTCAATCTGTCAGCACCATTGGATGGTAACATTTTGCGGCATCCCAATCAATTTTATTTGTATGTATGCTGGCACTAATCTCAGTGAAATATACTTCCAAAAAAGGAACTGAGGATTGTAGCCTAAATATCTGGAGGGGGGCAGGGTAGTTAAGGGGAAATCAATTCAATTGAACTTTAAATCAATTTAGGATTGTTTAATGGGAAGGACATAGGATAATTAAGTTGTCTTTGTCCTTCAAGGATGTTCTATGACAAATAAAATAAAAAGAAGTCTTAACCTTGAGAATATTTTCATCTCTGTATTTGATCTGTAATGAAAACATTGTGAGTAAGATATTGTAGGCATTCCATCCTGGATATTTATTTTACAAGCCAATCCTCAGAATATTTATTTGAAATTAAATTGCACTCGCTCTCATCCAGCAAAGAGAAGCCTGCTGGTGCTGTTCACTCATCTATGCAACTGCAAATTCTAATTTGAAAGCTAAAGATGAGAAAATCTCTGTCACAATCTTGCTGTGTTTTGTTGTGTTTCACTGAATCCACCTGCATTTCCTTTCCATCCTTCTTTTGTATCAGTTTGTGTGATTTTTTTGGTGGGTTTGCTCCTGAGGAAATCTGCGTGCTTTCACCCATTGTTTATAATGCACATATTTCTTGACATATTTTGCCTAATTTAAATTTTTTCATATATATATATATATATATATATATATATATATATATATATATATATATATATATATATATATATATATATATATATATATATATATATATATAATTCAGTTGTGTGCATTTTTGGCTGTTCACATTTTAAAATATGTGCCATGGCCAGAATTGAATGCTGCCCTTGCACTGGATCCCTCTGTTTCTGACAATCAACAAGGTTCCTTTCCTCTTGCTGCCCATTCCCCTGAATGCTAACACTCTGTTATAGGGCCAAAGAAATTCTCTGGAGCAAGTATTTTAGCACCAAAAAGGGATGCAACAGGAAGAGAGGATGAAAATCCCAATTCTAGTTGTATTGGATATCAAAATATATTTCTGGTTCTTGACTGTGTGTGGTGTATGTGTGTGTGTCCACTGCATTTCTTCAAAATGACCTATAAAGCATTAGGTATGTGTGAATTCTTGAAGTAAGGTCAGTTGCTTCTTGCAACCAGTCTCAAAAAAAATATGAAAGAAACACAAACCATCTATCATTGTGGACATATATACGCAGCTTCAAAGCCCTGTTGTACAGTTTCACAGAGATGTTGATTTGGGGGTGGGAAAAATGGTTCCAGATTAGGTTGTGTTGCCAGTTATGTAAAAAACAGAAGAGATGGAAAGATAATCATGATTTTCTCCCATGTCACCTTGCTAAATTGTCATTTTTAAAATCACTTTCTATAGAATCATAGTATAATTGAGTTGGAAGGGGCCTATAAAGCCACTGAGACAAGCCCCTGCTGGCATGAACCACCAAACCTCAGTTTGGTGGTTCATGCCAGTTTGTTGGTGCAGCAGCACAGGTGCCACACATTCCCTCCTCCCCTGCACTGGCTCCTCCACTCATCAGCCAGCATGTGATGCTGTTTCCCTCCTCTTTGTGAAATCATCCAGGCACAACAGGGGTGCATGATTCCCTCTTCCACCTCATCTGGCAACTTCCCACTCAAAGGCAGCACTGCAGGAATCCTTGCCCTGCCTCCTTGTCTGAATGGGTGGCTGCCAGAGGAGGCAGAGGAAGGAAGCATGTGCTCCTGCTGTGACTGGACAATTGCACGAAGAGGAGGGAAAGAGCAGGCTGGTGAGTGGGGGTGCTGGATGGGGGTGGAGGAAGCGAATGTGCACACCTGTGGTGCCGCACTGATGAACTGACACCAACCTTCAAACTGAGGTTCATGACCCCTGCTCAATGCAGAAATCTAAATCAAAGTACATCTGACAGATGGTTTTCTAATTTTCTCTTGAATGCCTCCAGCATTACAGCGCTCACCATCTTCAAAGCTAATTGGTTCCTTTGTCATATCACTCTAACAATTAGGTTTTTCTTGATATTCAACTGAAATATTCAACAAAACAGATCCTGCCACTTCTCTGTATGACGATCTTTCAAATGTTTGAATAGTTCTATCATATTTCCCCTCAGTCTCCTTTTCTCAAGCTTAAACATGTCCCCTTCTTTCAGTCTTTCCTCATATGGCTTGGTTTCCTGTCCCTTGATCATCCTAGCTGCCTCCATCTGAACTTATTCCAGTTTTTCAGCACCCTTCGTAAATTGCGGTCTCTAGAACTAGAAACAGTATTCAAGATGACGTCTAACCAGTACTACCTAGAAGGGAAGTAGAGCTCCACAGGCTTCCGGGACTATACTCCTGTTAAAGGAGCCTAAAACAGCATTTGCCTTTTTTCCAACCACATAGCACTGTTGGTTTATATTCAAATTGTGATCCACAACAATTCCAAGGCCCATCCTGCTCACAGTATTACTGAGTCAAGTTTTCACCATCTTGTATCTTCGTGTTTGTTTGTTTTTCACCTTTACCCATAGACCTTGGCACTTTTCTGTGTTAAATTCCATTCTGTTGTTTCTTGTGTGTCATCTACAATTTTGGTACATATTCCCTGCACTCCCTCATCCAAGTCATTAATACAAATATTGAAGAGGACAGGGCCCAGGACTAAGCCTTGGGGTACTCCACCTGTTACCTCCTGCCAGTTTGAAAAGAAGCCATTGATAAGCACTCCTTAGGATGATTCTGTAACCAACTGTTTATCCAACTAACAGTTATTTATCCAGCCCAAGAGGATGCATGTGCCTTGTTTTAAAAGGGAATCAGCTGTCAAAAAATATAATTTCATCTACAATTAAATACCCATTTCCGCTACCAAAATTTGCCAATGTTTGTCAGTGTAAGGAATATACTCTAATGGGTTCTGATGCATCGTGTTGGCTGGCAGAGGTGTTCAGAGGCGTTGTGCCAATTCCTGGACTTTGGAGCAACATACATATAAACCCCACCAAGAAAAAGTCCTTTTATGACCTCCAACACCCAAATTATTTTTAAAAAATGTCCAGTTTCGGGAGCAGAAATTCTGGAGCTCTCAGAATGTGGCAAAAATGCACCTATAGCTATAGAGAGCCCAAAGAGACTTTTTGAGGAACCTGTGTTATGGGGTCCCAGTTTAGGCCTCTGGGGTTCAAGGAGGTCATAGTCTCCCTTTGGTCTAGGATGTAGAACTGCATCACAAAATACTGTTGCCCAAATTGCTCAACTCTGATTTGAGATGCATTTATTTACTGACATGTGAAAGAATACTTCTGAGCTTTTAGGTTATGTGTTGTCAAGTCCAGCTTGTAGCAACCCTAACAGGGTTTTCAGGCTAAGGATTGATTTATTGTTGCCACACACACCCAGTGAGTTTTCATGGCCAAGCTTGGGCTCAAATCCAGATCCCCTGAGTCCTAGTTTTGCCACATCACCACTACAATGACACCCAAGCTACTTAGAATCAAAATGTTCAGCTATTCAGGCACTCAACATTGAAGGGAGATATTGCTGAAAGTAAAAATAGGCAAACTTTATGGTTGTCTGTTGCCTGTTCCAAAATATACCTGATGCCTGTGGACCAGGTGTGCACAATGGGAAGGAACAAAGAAGAGCACAGTCAGAATGATAGCAATCATGTCTTGATGAGTTCTTATCTTTTTAAAGCACACCTGCTCCAAGTCAGTGGGATTTCAGAGGAAAATCAGAAATGTTTGGATGTGTCCCAAAGCACATAAAAGATTGAATTCAGTTCTGTCTAGCTGGTGTTTAGAAATTTACAACAATGCTGACTAGGCCAAATGCCTTGCCAGCAAAATGGCAGAAGACACGGAGCTATATTTGTTTGTGAAGTTATACAGAATATCAGTTGTTCAACATGCATCAGAAACAGAAGCACATTGTGCAACAGAAACAGAAGTGTTATATTGTGCCGGAAATATACATTTTTCCTTTCAAACCTTTCATCATGCTCTAATGTGTCACCCACTGTAAAGGTAAAATATTGCCCAGAATCTGTAAAGAGAAATATAAATTCATTTTCAAAATCAGGAATTGATTTCAGTATGTAGATAATGACCGGAAAATAAAGTAAAAGCCTAGATATGTTCTGTACATTTAAGGGAGAGAGGCATTTAAAATCTAGTTGAAAAGAAGTGTGAATGCAATATAGAGTTTCTTTCTCAAATTGCCTATGCCAAGGAAAGGGTTTGGAAATTGGAACATAGCTTTGTAGTCTGCATTCTGTAGAGCAGACATGGCAATGTAAGTTTACCCAAGAGGTTAAAGGGTGTCCCAACCCAGCAGGACAATGTAACAATCTGACGCCCAGAGTCAATGGAAGAACCTGGTCATTCCTTACATAGTGGGTGTGTCTGAAAAGCTTAAAAGGATTTTTTAAAAAACATCACATATCCATGTACTACAAACATACTAAGGCAGAGACTTGTCCACCCAAAAAACCAGGCACCAAAACCCAACAGGGGCAATATAGAATATGTAGTCCAATGCAAAGAAGAGTGTTTAGAGCTAATATTGGAGAAACCAAACAGCCACTAAACATGAGAATGGCCCAGCATGGAAGGGGCAATGGCTCAGGACCACAATCAGCAGTATTCCGTCATTTGAAGGACAAAGGAACTCATTTCATGCCCAAGATGTACTACTCATTTTGGACCAAGAAATAGGTGGTTTGAGAGAGGGGTCAGGGACGCCATACATGTACATAAAGAAAATCCCTCACTCAACAGGGGTGGAGGCTTTAGACGCAATCTGTCTCCTAGTTATCATGCTGCCCTTTCATCCATCCCTAGAAAGATCAGGACTACACCCACCAGAAAGACCACTGTTAATGACTGTTAATGATCCATGACAATGAGTGAAGAAAGACTACAGAAGTCTTTTGTCCATTTAAGGAGCCTGTTGAGACCAGGGGGAAGTGAAACCAACGTGGAGGATATATCAGGGGTCTCCTACCAACTCTCCTCAGACTGAAGAAGCTACTTGGATGAATAGTGAAAGAAGTCCAGTTGCCATGATTCAACTTCCAGATAACCTCACCTGGATGACTGACAGCCTTCAATATATTTTTAATTTGTGTTAATAACAGCAATACAAGATACCCTTTCCTGCTCATTACCATTTACTTTTGTTGTGAAACAGCCCTGACAGTTGCTTAGAGGTGGTTCATTGATGAAAAAAAGGAGAAAGCTTCTGGAATTTTCCTTTGTAAGGTGTCACTTTGTGAATTACTTCCAAAATGTCATCTCATTAGCAGTTCTGTTCAGATAATGCAAACCAACAAATATCATGTTAGGTTGTTCTCTCTTCCTACTGCATCCCCTTCATAGCAATATTGTCTCTTTCATTAAGTTCTGTTCAGGTTTTTCAGTCTAACAGCTATGGCTTCATTTATTGAGTTAACCATTTCAAATTAGGTCTTACTCTTTTCCTTCTTCCCCTTCAGTTTTCCCAGCAGTCAAGGTGGTCTACAGGATACACTTTTCCACTCACTATCATTCACACTTGTCAAAAAACTGCCATGAGAAGTACATAATTGATTTTTAAAAGAGATTTTGGATTTTTCCCTTGCTTGGTGTCACTTTGTGAATGGTATCAGTGATCATAAGAGGGTATCCTGTAGATCATCTTGACTGCTGCCATTGGTGTTGTCAACATTCAGGCTGCTTTTTGCTATATAAACCCTGACATCTTTCCTGCTGGGAACACAGACACATTATTGTACAGCAATACTGGAACATCTCCTTGACTTTTGAATTGCAGATGCAAAAGGACAATTTCCCACATTCATAAACTGGAGGTTCCCCCCCCAAGAATTAATTATAGTTATACATTACTTATCGCAGGTTGTTTGTGGGTGTTGAAGTGGTGCCTAGGCCTTGTATTGTCTCATTTTGAGCTCTTTGTTCAAAATCAAGTAAATAGAATTTTATTAGAAACAGAAAATTGGTTTAGCTGTCTACATTCCACCAGCTATTTGCTTTGGAATAGACCTGTGTAAAGTCACAGACTTTAATGGAATTCCTTTGACTCTCCTCTAGAACAATATAATGTCATAATTCACAGCAAGGAATAAATTACACCAAGTAAATTATTGGTTTATAGCACATAATATATCTAATAATGTAATTAGAACATATCATATTTTTTGCTCCATAAGACGCACCTGACCTTAAGACGCACCTAATTTTTAGAGGAGGAAAACAGGGAAAATATATTCTGAATCAAATAGTGTAGTAAAATATTTAATAAACTATAACAGAATAACATTTGAACCATGTAAAGTGAACAGCAGTCAACAGTGGCATTAAGAACTATTACCACTGTCATTAACAAATAGAGAGACTTAAAGCTTTGTGTACTCTAGTTTATGTACCATAAATGTGTGTACCATGAATTTAATTCAAGTACATATAGACCATTATCAGGCAGTGATAAGACCAATACCACGCTACCTATATTTTACATTTCCTTTCATCCACCTCCTCCCTATGCTTATAGAAATGTCTCAATGACAGATGAGATTGTTGTGCAACTCTGCCCAGCTACAGCTCAAGCCTATATTAAGTTAGAAATGGTTTGTCTGATTTGGCACTGCATTGAGAGGTCCCTTTTAGTTGTGTGGAGGATAAATAGTGGAATTAAACTATTTAACAGCTGGTTTTCCTTATTTACTTTAGGTTATGCAAAAGAACAACAACACGAAGCTTAACCTGATCCCATTCACCAGCATTAGCACATGCTCAGCATAAGACCAAATCTCCATTTTCTGACATAATTGAACATTTATAGCATGCAAGGCACAACAGGTTAGGCCACACAAAGCCATGAACAATGTTCTTGACGAGCCAAAAAAACTGAATACAAACTATAGTAGCTGAAATCAGGAAACAGGTACTGTAATCCAGTTAGAAGTCATGAGGCACAGTTAGTCTCCTTGCTGCAACACCCTTTGGAAATACATTCTCTATTAGATGCCCAGAACTAGTTGAAAAGTTTGCAAGTTGAATCCAAATTTCCCATAGAAATGCATTGAAAATTAATTAATGCATTTTTAGGTGGGGGAGGTCAGAAACTTTTAAAAATTTAAAAGAAAGTCACTTACCAGGTACTGTAGACTGAGCCTAGCTCTTCACAGTGCCTTGGCAGACCCCAGAACAGCCAAAAAAGACCCCCAAACAGCTAAAAGCCAGCAGGCAGCTGACAGATGGCAGCCATTTTGTGCTCTTCTCCCTCCTGCTCCTTCCCCCTCCCCTCTCCCCACCTAACAGCTGATCGGTGCTGGTCTGAAAGGCTTTGCAGGCAGCTTTTAAAGCAAGTACCCCTATGCACGTTTCTACACAAGCAGGTTTCAACTCAAATGGAGCATCTTTTCACTCAAGCACAGTTTAACCCAAAACAAGCAGCTTTTAAAGTAAAACAAGCAGATTTTTAAGGCAAGCATGCACATTTCTACACAAGCAGGTTTCACCTCAAACTGAGCACCTTTTCACCCAAGCACTAACCCCAAACAAACAGCTTTTAAAATAAATTTTACATTTTCAAATGACAATACCAGGCAGCCCCAGGTCTCTCTCCCAGCTCTCTAACTGCTTGGACTAGCAAGGAAGCAGACAAGCAGCCTCTTCACTAACTGAAAGTTTGAATTTCCCCACTTTCCCTGCCTTTCCCAGATATTAGGTGTCGCGACTGCCACCTCCTCCTACGTCACTACTAGAGATGACAGGCCACGATCCTTCACACACACACAGTACTTCGCTGCCACCAACCACACATAAACCTGACACTTCAGACTATGTATGGATTTTAAAATAAAAATAATGATTTATTGATTACAAAAATGAAATGTTAATCACTGGGTAAAAGAATCACTTATTAAACTATATTTCTCAGACCTTAACCCTGCACAGTTCTTGGTTACTTAACACACAGTTACTTAATCACCTAACCTATATCTAACCCTGTCAACTCTCTAATTCCCCAACAACCTTTCCCTCTTTGCACACACCCCTTTATATACACAAACTCCACCCCTTTAAGACCCACCTCCTGCCCTGCCATAGGCCAGGAAACTCCAGCCTTAGCCAAGACAGGCAGGTGACGTCATGGCACACGTCACATACCTTCCCCCTTTAATAAGTTGTTTTGTGGGGGAAAGCTAAGGTGCTTTTTCCCCAAAACAACTGCAACAAACATCAATCATTACAGTTTAACACAACTACAAATATACTTACACTTCCTCCATACAGGTAAATAAAAACATGCAATGCAAAACATTTATCACAACACAATACATAACTTTCCAAACACTTTACATTGCCATATACCATACACAGAGTCCATAAGTCCTTTAGATGTCGTCTTCCGGTCTTCTGGATAAGGCGTCAGCCACACAGTTTATAGTCCCTCTGACCACCTTAACCTCGAAATCATAGTCCTGCAAAAGAAGCGCCCACCTCATCAGTTTACTGTTCGGTGATTTCATAGTCCGCAACCACGATAGAGGTGAGTGATCAGTGCACAAGGTAAAATGTCGACCCCAGACGTAAGCCTTCAGCTTCCGGATCGCGAAGATGATCGCCAAACACTCTTTCTCGATGGTAGAAAGATTCTTCTCCCTGGGAAGCAACTTCTTGCTCAGGTACGCCACTGGATGTTGGTCTCCGCTGTCATCCTGTTGGCACAGTACCGCTCCCACACCGGCATTAGACGCATCTGTGTAGATGATGAACTCTCTGTTGAAGTCAGGAGCATGCAGCACTGGATGGTTGGTTAGAGCATCTTTCAGCCGTCCAAACGCCATCTCGCACTCTTCCGACCAGGAAACGCTGTTGCTGCTCTGCTTCTTTGTCAGGTCTGATAAAGGTGCAGCAATCTCACTGAAACCGGGTATAAACCTTCTGTAATACCCTGCCAGACCCAAAAAAGACCTCACTTTCTTTTTAGTGGTAGGTCTGGGCCAATTCAGGATTGCTTCTACCTTGGCCTCTAAAGGTTTGATTAGGCCTCCTCCCACTATGTGACCTAGGTACTTCATCTCTGAGTTACCTAGCTGACACTTACTAGCTTTAACGGTTAAGCCGGCATCTTTCAATCTTTGTAGCACTAACTCTAGATGATGTAGGTGATCTTGCCAGGTGTTGCTAAAGACCCCTATGTCATCGATATAAGCTACTGTGAAGTCACTAAGCCCTTTCGGAGTATGGTCCATGAGCCTTTGAAATGTTGCTGGTGAGTTTCTCAGGCCAAAACTGAGGACCCGGAACTCAAACAGGCCAAATGGACTACCAAATGCGCTTTTCTCTTGGGCCTTAGGATCACTTCTTCCTTGCAAACACTCTTTGGTTAGACCTAAAAAGGATACGACTCTGCAACCTCCAATCATCTTACTTAGGTCATCAAGCCTAGGCCTAGGATAAGCATCAGGTTTGGTTACTGAATATAACTTGCTGTAGTACACACAGAACCTGACACTGCCATCCGGCTTGTCTACCAAAACTACAAGGGCTAACCAAGCGCTAGATGAGTGTACAATAATTTGATCATTTAGCATTTCGTCTAGCGTTCTGCGAATATTGTCAAAGTAATAACCTCTTACTCTATATGGTGTTACAGACTGAGAAGCATTCCCTGAGTCATTCCTGGGTAGCACTCCTTTGTCAACACCAGGTTTGTTTGAGAACACTTCTTGAGGTTTTGTAATCAGCATTCCACCACTATTCTGCTGTTCTCTGGATAGAGCAGGGCTGATCTGCACCTCTTGTGGATTGAACTCTTGTGGGCCCCTCCCTTTCCCGAAGGGCAACCCATGTTCCTCCTTAGCCTCTTTTATTGCAAACTGCACATGGATGGTCTCTCTGTAATAAGGCTTCAGGGCATTGATGTGAACGACCCCCCTGCCTAACCTTTCCATAAGTTTGGTTGTATGAGAGGTTCCTAAGTCTGTGATTATCTCAGAAGGAAAACCCATCCTACTCCTGTAATTTACTAAGGCTCCTGCCACGGTCTGGGTCTCTATATTACGTAATGGGATCACTTCTGGATATCTCGTTGCATGGTCTACTATAGTTAAAATAAATCTGTTCCCCCGCTTAGTGGCGTTGGGAAATGGACCTATGATATCCACCCCTAGACGTGTAAAAGGAGTTGAAATCACCGGTAATGGGCATAGCTTTGCTCTAGTTTTATCACAGTTAGAGCCCTGTCTCTGACAAATATGGCATCTTTGACAGAAACTCTTAATATGTTTATCCATATCAGGCCAGTAAAAGTTTTGGGCTATTCTTTGTTTGGTCTTGTTGATCCCCATATGAGCTGAGAAAATGTCTGCATGTCCCTTTTCCAGAATCATAGGGCGATATTTCTCAGGCACCACCAACTGTCTCTTAATTTCAGGCCCCCCTTTTGAAATATTATTCAGTTTTTCCCTATAAAGTAAACCACCCTTAATAATAAAACGTTCAGGGCACTCAGGTGAGAAATCTTTATCAGTCACCTTTGCAAAACAGTCTTTTAAGGTTGGGTCTGCTGTTTGTTCCTTGACAAAGAGGCTTTTCTGAGGTATTTCAACTGAGAATGCCTCAGGTTGTGGTACAAATTTCTCTGGCTCTTGAGAGTCAGTCTCATTACTGGCTTCACTTTGTACTGATTGTGCACGTGTTACCACCAGGGCACTCTTGACATGCTTTGTTAAGTCATTACCAATAAGAAAAGGGGTAGGAATCTCAGAAGACACCCCCACTCTCCACAATCCCTTCCAACCTTGATATTCAATTTTCAAGTCAGCTACAGGTAGTGAAACTAGTTCTGACCCAATCCCTTTCACAGATAGAGTCTGGTCAGCAATCATACAACTTTGTGGTACTATGTCTGAGTGGCAAATAGAAATTTGAGAACAGGTGTCTCTCGAAGCTGAATAGTCCTTTTCAAAAACTTTTATCCTGTCCCCAGCAGATTCCAATAAAGCACCATTGGTCTCTATGTAATAACAATGGACAACTTCAGCGAGAGGCAGCTCCTTCAATGTATCCAATTCAGAGCTCCTAACTGCCTCTGCCTGGGTTTCCATGGTAACAGAGCTATCACTAGAAGAAGCTTGAGGTTTACTCTGAACACAAAATACAGCCTTTGCTTCTTTTACATTAACTTTCTGAGGTGGAATTTCTTTATTTTGCCTTGTATTAAAACATTGTGCAGCAATGTGGCCTTTCTTTTTGCAAATGAAGCAGATTCTCTCCCCCCATGAGCTTTTCCCATCAAATCTTTCAAGTTTCTCTTTTCCCTCCAAAACTTGTTTACTGTGCTGGCCCTGTTCTGAGGGCTTTTCACTAAAATGGCCGCCTACTTTAGTCTGTCTCTGCGCTTGTTCCTTAGAGAACTTCGGGTCCCATGTTTCCCACACACTTCTCCCCTCATAACAACTAGGACCCCTTATTTGAGAAATAAAGTCAGCTATTTGTGCAGCATTTCTAACATCAGTTGGTTTCCTTTCTTGAACTAAAAATTTAAGTTCCCCATGGAGTAAGGAATAAAACTGCTCCAGGCCCACAACATTTTTCAGTTCCTGAAAAGTTTTTACATTCTCTTGTTCAAGCCACCGATCTAAACACTTTTCTAAGTTAAAACCAAGTTGGGTATAAGATTCATCTGATCTTTTAGTAAGTTTTCTGAACTTCAGCCTAAGATGTTCTGAATTAATGCCAAAACGATTGTAAACCATTTTTTTGAACTCTGTATAATCTTTACTGAGCTCAACTGGCATATCAGCATACACATCAGCCATTTTTCCACTCAGGAGAGACCTCAAAATTATCATTTTCTCTGTTTCCCTCACAGAAAAATCAGCACAACTTTGTTCAAAGATTTTAAGGAAGTTTTCAGGACAATCCCCGTTTATATGTAGGAAATTTCTTCAAATCTGATTTTGATAATTGGCTCTCCTCATTTTCCCTATTATTATTATTGTTCTGGTTCATCATTTCCAATTTTCTTAACTCAAACGCCATCCTCTCTCTCTCCAGTTCAAATTGTCTTTGTCTCTCTTTTTCTCTTTCCTCTCTTTCCATCTCCATTTGTCTCATTCTTTCCTCCTTTTCTAGGGCAATCCTTTCCCTTTCTATTTCTAACTGCCTCATTTGAACTTCATGTGCCTGGGCTAACTGAATTTTCCTCAGTTCTGATAACTGTTCACCATTAGCTTCTTCCTGCACTGAGGCAACTCTTCCCTCACCATTTGACTCATCCCCAGACCAGTCTGACATTGCTTGGTCTCTTTGTTCACTCACTTCTGCCATTTGACTGCGAGTGAGAGGCATATTAATCACACAAAAGGCTCTTTTCTATTTTCAAGCCTCTGTTTAAAACGTCACTTTTTCCTTTCCTGTGCTAAGGTCTGACACTCTTCAACAGGGTATACAAACAGATATGGCTAGGCTTGTTACTGTAGTCTCTAATGGCTTCTGCCCCTTCACTGGGCCTCTTGCCAGATTTAGAGCTACTTTAATTTTCTGCCCTTGACTCTACTTCTAATCCACCACAGCTTCACCTTCTCTCAGGTTCTGTAGTTCACTAGAGAAATCCCAAATCTTCGCTGCCCTTGGTCTGTCTGTCCCTTCCGAGTTCTCCCAACTCTGGACTCTCAGGCCAAGTCACAACAGCCTCCTACTTTGGGCCAATCTCCCTCACAAAATGGACCTTCTAGAGCTCATAAGTCAGTTCCCTCACTCTGAAGTTTAGGTGCCTCTCTACTAGATCTGCTCCCCCCTGGAGACAAATCCTAGAGTTACCCACACCCCACTTCAGGTGCACCTAACTGAAATCCTTTTGCTCTTGTCACACTAGCCAAGGCTTTTCTGGGCAACTGGGCAACTGGACAACTCGTATCCCACACGCTGGCACCAGTTTTGTCGCGACTGCCACCTCCTCCTACGTCACCACTAGAGATGACAGGCCACGATCCTTCACACACACACAGTACTTCGCTGCCACCAACCACACATAAACCTGACACTTCAGACTATGTATGGATTTTAAAATAAAAATAATGATTTATTGATTACAAAAATGAAATGTTAATCACTGGGTAAAAGAATCACTTATTAAACTATATTTCTCAGACCTTAACCCTGCACAGTTCTTGGTTACTTAACACACAGTTACTTAATCACCTAACCTATATCTAACCCTGTCACTCTCCAACTCTCTAATTCCCCAACAACCTTTCCCTCTTTGCACACACCCCTTTATATACACAAACTCCACCCCTTTAAGACCCACCTCCTGCCCTGCCATAGGCCAGGAAACTCCAGCCTTAGCCAAGACAGGCAGGTGGCGTCATGGCACACGTCACATAAGGTATGCTAATATCTGTGCACTGGAGGATTGTGGGAGGAACATCCAGCCCCTGATGGGGGTCCTGTGGGGCACCCCAAAATACTAAGTAGCTCTCTTGGCCTCTTTCGGGACTGGGGCTGTGCAGCCCTGTTCTGATCAGGAGGTGCAGCCGGGGGGGTCACCATGCAGGGCACAGAAAGGGGCAGGAAGTTCAGGGGCCATTCCAACTCATACCTGGCAGAGGAGATACCATTATTGTAAAAGTGGTTTTCCCAGGCTCATCTATTGCACTTTGGATGTGCTGAACCCTGTGATTTCCCCAAATGTGGGAAAATCAACTGCGTAAGTGGGGGACTGTGTTTGTGTTTTCCCCTGGTCTTTCTAGAATTACTCTTTCCCCTTTGGTCCTTGGCTGTTTTCACTGCCTGCTGCCATAGGCCTGTTAGCTTTGCTGGTTTTCCAGGTGGGCTGCAGGAAGCAGATCCTGGAAAGCCAGCAGTGCAGAATGGTGAGGTCCAAACAGCAAGCAGTCTCTGGTGCCAGTTCAGAGGCCTCCCAGCATGGCAGTGGGAGGCTTCTGGGTGGTGGTGGCTGAACCCTTTTTAACTGTATTCTCTCCATAAGACACACATACTTCCCCCCCACTTTTTTGGGGGGGAAAGTGTGTCTTATGGAGCAAAAAAAATACGGTATGTAAAAATTGATTGCAAATATAAACAATGTCATACAAACATTAACAGTTGCCAGTAACCAACTATGCCTTTGTGACCTATAGCAGCAAATGAATACACCTTTAGCAATAACTTAATACTTTTTCTTACTTTTAGCTGAGCAATTATTTCCTCTTATTCTAACATTTCTCTCCTTCCTGCCCCCTGTAGATACTTTGTATTCTCATTATATTTTCCATGTCATTATTGGAAATAATAGATAGAAATAGCTATTCCAGTAATGAAAAATGTAGATATAAAGGAGGCTGTAAGAAAGGATTTCACTGCACAAAATATTTGATGGAGAAAAATAAATGTCTGGCAAAATCTAGTAGTTATTACTAAAGGGGTATCTTATCCATTGTATTACCAGGTCCCTTAATCCCCTGCATTGGATAGTTCATGTAGAATGTCTAATTTGGAGGCATAGGCATAATACAACATCTCTATGCTAATTACAGCCTGAAGGATGGTAGTCAATGGCCAGAATCCTACCAGTGTTTGTGTAAGGATTGTGGAACTTGTTGTGGCTAAGTGTGGCTAATTGGCAAGTTGCTGGGATATGTCTCTGTTATGTACTCAATATTTCTAGCATACAGACTGTAAAGGCACATGAGTCATTTGGCTACAGTAGTCCCTACTGTACTGAGAGATACTATATTTGTGTTTAAATTATAACAATTAACTCTAAATCTTAGTCCATATGCATTTGCTGGCATGAATTCCATGTAAACCTATCTTATCTTTCATCTTCGGACATTTTTGGTTTCTTTTTCTCCTGTTTTCCTGCTATGTTTCCCCTTTTTGGTGCTTCACACTGGTCCTTTTAAGCTTGACCTTCCTGTTGAACCTACAGCTCTAAAGTAGCCATATGTAAAAAGGCATGTGAGAATGGTTTGTCAATTTCAATGGGGGTGGGGTTGCAATGCAGAATCCTTTAGAGGCCAACCACTCCATGTTGGGGGTGAATTAATTTATTTTAGGTGAAACCATGTTGTTGAGGGAGACATAAGCACCTGAAGAGTGCAATAACACCTTTTAAAGGATTGACCTAGAAAGGAATGGGGTCTCTATACATGAAGCAATGTTTCTTGGGCTGGAACCAGTTCCTCTTATCTGGTTCTATTTTGAGCATATACTATACTTGTTTAAGCTGGGTCTAATTCAAAATGGTGCTTGTTATCCAGCCCTTTCTACAGGCCCATGACTACTACTTTCTGCACCACCTTCAGGAAATGCTTGCATGCAAAATACATACATAACATAGAGACAGACAGACAGGTGTTATCTTGCTCATGTAGCTAACGAGAGGTTGAGGTATGGTAACCATTGCTTTTCTTCAGCAAGTCAAAATGCCTTGCAAAGCATTTCCTAGGTTGGGGTGTTGACTTCTGCCAATACCTATTGATATTGAATGTGACCATGGCAGACTGTTGAGAGTTGTGTTCAGTTTCCTTTTCCTAAGAGCTTGGCAAAATGCATACATTTCTTCATACACATGTGTTAAGAGCTCAAGACTAAAGATGGAAATTCAAATGTAGGAGAAAACAAAAGTTACAAATTAATTTATTATCTTAGAACTGGAGGGGACCCTATGGATCATCAAGTCCAGCCCCTGTCAAGGAGACACCCTGGGGAATTGAACTCCTAACCTAACCAGTGGGCTGTCCAGCAGTTCTCCTTGCAAACCAGTGCCAGTCTGATTTCCTAACAACCTCTGTAGTTCTGTTCAGGTGTTATGTCTTCTACATGTGTCAGAAAACAGGGATACACACTCTAACTACACACCTTTTATTTCTAATCTCCCTTTATTGATAGCAAGTTCATAAAGGAGCTATGATCATGTTCAAATGCCAGCTGTTCCAGTGTTCCATGTAAGTGGGAATGCTGCCTTAGGTTTTCCAATCATGTCGAGCTCTTTATTTGTGATCAGCTGAACTTGGCCACAGCTCTTTTGCAGATGATTAAAAGAAAGATTAAAGCTGGGAGTATGAGGATGGAGCATATCCTTCTGGATTCTAGTCTAGACACATACAAGTAATAATGCCTGGATATTGGTCAAATCTTTAGCTTATCTGAGCTTTGTTTCTGGGGTTGTCCCTTCTTGTATCTGGATGATATGACCATGAAATGATACTTCTAAGCACTGGTGACTACTGCTGGATAGTCCAAATTCCTCCTCTTGCAATAGTTCTGGTGAGCAGCAGTGGTAGGTGAGGATCCCAACCTTCTTCTTGACATGTTAGTGCATTATGTGCAAAGAGCTTTTGTTTTTACACAAAGGAGTATATAAATATGACCAACACCTCCATTCTGAAGTGGCACTGTTCCATCAACTGCTACTCAATTTACCATCTCATTCAATGGGTGGAGCATTTGTAATTTGAATAAATAAACTATAGTGTGGGCGCTCATTCTTCTCCAAATGGGACATAATCTTCCATATTTTACCCTAAGCAGAACTGTTACACTGCAGTTTCTGAACAGTTTAAATTCCTCTTAACTTCAGCAATATCCTTAAAGGATACTCAACCTGTGAGCAACCATGGCCTTCCTTTCCTGTTTTTAATCAAGCTGAGCGTTTCAAAGGATTTCTTCATTTGATCTCCCAAAATAGTTTCTAAGACTTTCTTTGCCACTGAAGTTAAAGGTAAGTAGTAATATATATATATATATCTCCCCTGGTGTGCTACTAAGTCTTCTTTTCAATTAATGCTCAATATTGGTCATTTTCTGTAACTTCAGGAAAGGCTCCTGGCTGAGAACACCTGCAAAATTTCTCTTTCAAACCCCTGTTATTTTCTCAGAACCTTCTAGTGTGTTCCGGTCTAAAAAGTGGCTGCTTAACAGGGGGACCTTGAGAATTCCACAGATCTACTCAGTGAGCACATTAACAGACAACTTCAGAATATTTTGATGACACATTTTAAAAAGCAATTGCTTTTCATTCCTATTAACACTGCGGGACCAGTGTGGCTAAGAGACACCAAACTGCATTCAGAACAGGTGCATGCTCTTTAAAGTTCTTAAGATAATACCCACATAATGGCTGCTAATCTGTATCAGACCTCTGAACCGTTTTTGGAGTTGATTCATTTCAATTTCATCCTAGTTACCAGTTATTTTTGAAGGCTTCTGCTTATTTTTGACTGGGCTCTTTGTGGACTATAAATTCATACTAATGCTCTGACTCTAAGATGTGACAGATGTTTAATTTTGTTATTTCATTCTGGTCTGTCTCACAGTAGAGATAAGAAGCTAATTTGGATGGCTTATGTGCTAGTAGTAACTGAAACTGGAAGCTTTTGGATTTATCTTTCTGCTCCTTAGGACATGCCCAGCCTTTCCATCAGGCAACAAACTCAGCAATAGATGTTGGGAGCAGTGATGTCAAGGATCCCAGCTGTTCACCTCTATTTCAAGATGGACCTGTGTCAGCTATATAAACATCCTGGACTAGCTTGCTACCTAAAATGTAATTAAGGCTGCTATTTTATTACCAGTATGAAAGTAATAATTGATCTGATTGTCATTGGTACATGAAATGAGGAGGAACCTCTGAGTGAGCCTAAATGACCAAAATGTTTTGGGTCATTCACAATTTACTCAGGTTACAAAAGCAGCCCATTCTCTCATAATCTAGGAATGTCATGTGCCACTCAATTCATAGTCAAATGTGCCTATCTATCTGTGGCTTGAGATCATAACATTTATTTACATGTGCGGTTTGATGATTAGAGTATTGACGTATAATTTGGAAAATCAAAACTGAATCCCCCACTGAGTAGTGAAATTCATTAGTGCCAGTCATGGTTCTTTCAGCCAGAGTCTGAAATGTTACTTTTTAAAAGGAACTCTTTCCATTACTCACTAGTTCAGGACAACTGAATGAGCCACTGCTGAGCCAAAATTCAGCAGCGCTGCTTGCCTTTGCCTGCTTCCTCAGAGGTTGCGAGACCTCTTCAATCTCGTGTAAGCAGCTAGGTGAAGGGGGGGGGAACGATATGTTATTTAAGAGCTGCTGCTCCCTCCTCTCCTCTTCCTCTTCCTTCACTGGCACCCACTCGCCCGCCCTATATTCTAGTGTCAGTTTACCCCTATACCTTTGGGGCCATATAGGAATTTTTGACCCGTATCCTGATTGGCCATTGGATGTGGGTTTTTTGCCCCTATCCCACACTGGAAAGGGTGGGCTGGCACGTTTGAGGTGGAATTTCCTGTCACACAGGTGGATAGCGCGGAAAGAACAGGTTTTTGGCTGAGTCCCATAGCAATCTCAGGTAATGTATAGCTCATCTGAACTCCCAGTGCTGCGGATTGTGCAATTACAGTGCTTGAGGGGGAAAGATTAGCTGGGGGCACACCTGGACCAACAGTCAACAAGGAGAGGGTGGCCAAATTTGGGCCGGCCGGGTTTCTCGCTGTATTCATGGCTGCGAAAACTTGGGCCAGGGACTCGTCCATTTGTTTGTTTAATGAGTCCGTTCAGACCTCTGTGTTTAAACCTGATTCAGCACTACGGCAGGACCCCCCTTTGCCAAAGGATTGACAACATTGATTATTTGAATAAAGTGTGGGCCATGTTTAATCCACAATTCTGGTCTCGCATGGGGGGGGGGGGCAAAAAAGCCAATGCAGTTACCATTATCCCATCTGCAAAAATTGCACTGTCTTATTCCTTTTTCCTGATGCATTACCAGTCCTCATTACTGGGCAGTCCATGGAAAATACATAAAGATGCTCACCAGTTCCTTCAGGTCCCCAGTTCTGTTTATTGCACACAAAAAATAAAACACAGAACATCCTTTCCTCAGCCTACATTAGATAACAACACTTTACTTGGTACGTTCTTCCCAAATTCCTTGAACCGATGCTTCCCTCAATCCAACTGGAAATGGTATGGGATTTGAAGTCCAGTTTCAGGTCAGACCGAAAGTATTTCAGGTTGGCTGAAATTCTGTGGAGAGGCATTCTTACATGTGGAAATGGGCCCGAACCAAACTATGAACCTGAAAAAACCCCACAAACTGGGCTGGTTCGTGGTTTGGTTTGTGGCTCAGTTCATGGATCCCATTTTTCTGAAACAAAACAAAGTTCTGAATTTTTATTTGGCCCAGTGCTTTGTTCTGTTCTGGCCCACCCCTCCTCCTCCCCCTGCCCCCATCAGGTTCCTACCTGTTCCTTCCACTTCCTCCTCCTCTTCCTCCTCCTCCTCCACCATCATCTTCAGAGACAGCAGCCCAGCCTCTCTTATGGGAGCCAGGCCTGCTGCCTCTGCCCATGCACCAGCCTAGATAGGCTTTTCTGATCATATTCAACTGAGTAACTGTCGAGAATGAAGAATTATATCCATGCTGTATTGGGTGCCTGTCTGGCTGGCAGGAAGAATTACAGGAGGTCCTATCAAATGTAGTTTCCACATCCAGTTTGGAGGGCAGTTCTGGTACTCTTTATCCCAGTACATCCAAAATCAAATATATATATATAAAACCAGCCTCTTCAATTATTTCTGCTCTTCTTGTTGCTTTCATTGTTTTGCCTAGCCCTTCCTTTCTACTTCCTAACTTAGAAAGCAAATTGGTCTCTTTTAAAGGGTTTTATTTTTTAATTATTATTATTTTATTTTGACCCACTTGAGTCTCTGAAGCTCATTCTCACCCTGCTCTTCTTCCTCCTCCTTCATAAAGAGAGGGAGTACTGTAGGATGTAGCAAACAGACCATCTATGTGGTCCTTACTTCTTCCTCCTTCCATTGCTACATTCAAAATTAACCCATCTCTGCTACAATTTAGAAAGTAGTAGACACATTTGCATTACAACAAAGTAGTGAATCACAGTGATTACTGTTACAAGCCCCAAAGTAATTATCATTTTACCTTGTTAGTGTGCCAAGTAATGTGTAGCCAAATGTAAAGTAACACTTTACTTCTGAGCATTGCTCTCAGTCTGACTCAGACCTCAGAAAAATTAATTTTTTTCAAGCCCTAGTCTGCCTTACCTTACAAGGATATCTGCAAGTGGGATCTGAAGGCCTTAGGAATGGACCTCAACAGATGGGAAACAGATGGGAGGCAGGCAGTGCATCATGGCCTCTCCCATTTTGAAGAGACCCTTGTCCAGCAGGCCGAGGCAAAGAGGAAGTCACAAAAGCAGCAAAATCAGGGAGCTGGACAGGGGACAGATTGGTTTGTCTTCAGTGTGGAAGGGACTGTCACTCATGAATCGGCCTCCTCAGCCACACTAGATGCTGTTCCAAGTCCTCCATACAGAGCACATTACCACAGTCTCTCAAGACTGAAGGATGCCTAAGTAAATCTGCCGTAGTTCATAAGGTTGTTTTGAGAATACAGTTTAGGAGAAGTAAAGCCAAATACACTATCTTGACTTTCCTGAAGCTTCCAAATGAGCCCAATCCATGGATCATATCACAGGAAAACATAACATTTCATGTGAACAAAGGAATGACTGGAGAGGGGGCTTTCCAGTTTGTACACTTGCCTCATTCTGATATTTAACACCTAGTGGCATAGCCATTGTTTAAAGAAGACCACTTTGTGTCCCTTCTTTATTAGAAAGTAAGGCAGACCTGGCCCACAGCATTTTGCTGCTGAGGCAAAAGACGAGATGGCATCCTCTTCTCGACTCACATGCAGGAACCAGTTAGACTGACAATTTGAACTGACAGTTTGGTTTGGTTTGGTTTTAATATGAGAACCCTAAGATCCACCAACAAGTGTCAAACAAACAAACACTGATTATAGACACTCTTTAATAATAAATAAGAATGTGCCGTTAAGTCAATTTTGGCTTATGGTGATCCTTTTCAAGGGTTTCCAGGTAGACAATACTCAGAAGTGGTTTACCATTTCCTTCTTCTGGGACTGTGCAGCTTGCCCAAGACCACATAGGCTGGATCTACTTGCACGAGGCAGCGTGAGGAATCAAACCCCCAGCATCTGAGATAACTAAACCACTGAGCTATCCAGTCAGCTGTCGACGTTCTTTAGAAACTTCACTGGTCTTTAGAGTACTAGTCCTCAGAGAATTTCCCAAGGATGTGAAAAACTCTGTCTCAATTCTAGTGTGTTTCTCTAAATCTCATCTCCATTGTGGTCCCATCTTTTGCTCATATCAGATTCTGAGACTTCAGCTTTGTATTGTTTTGTTTCCTTTTGCTGAACCAGCACAGTAATTCATAGACATTTTGGCGTGCATTTTTCTAACATATGTTTTCCCCACTGACTAAAGCATGTTTGTGTGGGGATTCTACTGTACCTTTTTTTCAAATTTTTTAAATATTTTGACTATACATGGAGGACTTTATTCCCTTTTTACTTCTCCCTAATGCACCACAGGCATGCCAAATAGGTGAAGTTTGAAGACAAGATATGCTTTGCCTTGCACTGAGTATCAAAGGAATGAAATGTATGTTTTCCTCAAGAATTTCAAACCCAGTACCGTGTTTCCCTGAAAATGACAGGGTCTTATATTATTATTTTTTGCTCCAAAAAACTCATTAGGGCTTATTTTGAGGGGATGCTTTATTTTTTTCATGTACAATCTACATTTATTTAAATACAGTCATGTCATCTTCTTCTGGTTGCTGCACAATGGTGGAGGGCAGAGTTTCACTTAACAAGGGCTTATTTTTGGAGTAGGGCTTATATTAGAAGCATCCTGAAAAATCATAGTAGGGCTTATTTTCAGGTTAAACCTTATTTTCAGGGAAACAGGGTAGCTGAAATCCAGTAGTAAGCTGTAACTAGAGTAGGAATCAGGGGAACATATGAAGAAACTGATTCACTTAATTGCCACTGATTGAATGGGCCTGCTCTAGTTGATATTTACTACTGGCAAAAGTAGGGAATGAAGCATATCAAATGTCAATGGAAAATTTGGGTTTAGGGGACAGAACTGAGGCAAGAGAAGAGCTCATGGAGACTCGCAAAGCCAACAGTATGTTTATTGCAAATACATGCTTCAAGCAACAAAACAGAGGACTGTGCATGTGGACATCACCAAGTCTCTCCTCCAAGACCACATTTCAAATGAGTTGGTCTTTATCCCTGTCTTTCTTCACTGTCTTTCTTTCATAATATGAATGATTTCCATCTTGGTTCCCACTTATAATATTTGCTAACTCTTTTGAAAAGCATGTACACAACATGTTCATAGAGTTTCTGGTCTGATATAGTGCTTCTACCCCAAGTTGGCCACTCCAAGGAAAGAGTTTGGAAATTGGAACATAGCTTTTTTTAGTATGGATTCTGTGGAGTGGGCATGGTAACATTAGTTTACCTGAGAGGTTAGATTGGTGTTGTCAACATTCAGGTTTTACTACGTAAAGCTTGGTATCCTTTTTCCTGCTGGCAATCAGGGCATGATATTGTATACCAGTATCTGGCAGTTTCCTGCAATTTTGAATCATGGAAACAGAAGTACAGTATCCAACATGGGTTTTTTGACGAATTTAATCCACATAAAAGCAGATGGATGTGTACCATTAAAGAACACAGTGCACTTTACTAACTTCCCTCTGTACCTTCAAACCACAAAACCATTAGTCCCCTAAATTCAAGAGCCTGCCTATATGATTATGCTCATTTTCTATTATTTCAACAGAAATGGTCTTCCTGATGTGTAGAACAGATTAATTCCCTCAGCATGGCAAATGAAGGAAATCATTTTAGAATAGAGGAAAATAATTTTTTCTAGTCAAGCATTGAATTTGCAGCATTAGGAAAATGGCAGAGCACTAAGGTATAGCCTGGTCCCTTAGGTGGTTTAATCAAATGACGCTCTGTTTCTCTTGGCTGGCTTTGATGAGGAAACCAAGATGTCTGGAATAAGATCTGAGCACAAATATTTCCAATTTGCATCGCCTCCGAAGTGGGAATGAGGAAAATGGTCAAAGTGTGAAGTGATCCAGAAGGCAGAGCCAGCGGAAGTAAACACATAGCTTTAGGGATTTTGCTGTGGAAAGAGACATTGGTGAATTATTTTGATATGCATTCCCTATCAGTAAGAGTGCTGTCATGCAACAATAAGGATGTCTTTTGCTAGTCAGGTTAGGTAAGCCAAGAGGTGAAATGATACAAATCAATTTTTGGTGTACTAAACTGTCATAAAAACAGTAAAACTCTTCATTGCTAAAATAATCTATCACTCGTTTTAGTAATGCTTCTGTTTCTATAATGCTTCTGTTTCTTCACATTTTAAAGCATTCTTGTTCAATCCCATTTCCACATCATTTTGATTTTCTTTTTTTTAAATAGTCTACATGAAGATGTGTGTATATATTTGGGTTTACCCTTCCGTAATATGCATTTTTTGCAAGCAATATTTCCTAATAAATGTTCCTTTGTATGCTACTTTCTCCAATGTACACATCAGGAGAAACAGCTCTGAAAAAATGGGAGAAGTGCAACAGCTGAAGGATACTGATGTTCTGGTTCACATTCTTGTTTGGGAAGTGTGAATTAGGTTGTTCCATATAAACCCTTCATTCTAAGCTAGGGATGGCTGAATCTTCTAGTTTTGCTTTCTCTTGCACCCAATCTATTTAAATGTCAAGTTATTTCCATCCTATTTACGCAAACGTGAATTTTGGTAGGTTCTTATAAAAAAGAAACTGAGCAAATTTCTTAGAAATCAGCGCTGACCAAATTAAATAGCTTCAGATGTTATTGATGGAACAGAAACTGTTGTATATGGCTAGCAGGAATTGGCAGCTATCAAATATAAGAAACCAACTGGGTGAAAGGTATGTAGTTCAACCATAACTCATCACAGCAAAATTGGCTGCACAAGCAGGGATTCAAAGCCAAACTTTTAAGAGCTATGCAAAGTCCTCTGCATGGATGGATGAATCTGTTCATTCCACTTTCTCCCACATTTGAGTTATTAATCTGATATTTTTTATAAAATTTATGAAATGTTTATATCTGAAAACATATTCTCTGAAAACAAGCAAGACAAAATGCATACCTATCCTTACCTCCATCACATTCACTAACTAAAGCTTATTCAAAAATTTATATTTCTCAGTTTACTTTCCATCCTTGAGTGAGGCCAAGGTGGGTGAAAGACAGCGGAATTAGCATTTGGCCATCTGAAGCTTTGCAGAGTCCAAGTTCCTCCCGGCCAGGGACCATTGAAAACTACTAATGATTCTCTTCGCCTTACTTGGTATGTGTGCTGACGTAATAGCTGTGTGTTTGGGCTAGAGGAGGTTTCCTTCTGGCATAAGTTGGCTCCTCCCCCATTCCTTCATTTGTCTACCACAATTTTCCCCCTATTCTGTCAGATTCTACCTGGCATAGCAATCCTGATAAGATCAGCCGAAAGAGAGGAGTTATGCAGGTTTTTCTTCTGTCACATGGGTATTTTTGCCAGCATAAAAGGCTTCTGCCCATTCCTAACCCACTCTAGCCAGTGCATCTTTGAGATGGGATTGCACTGTTTGCTTTACATTGCGTGATACGGATTCTGATTAAGCAGTAGACCTTAAACATTAGCTTGTACTTGAATTACAGAAACAGCTGTGCTAACAAAAATAACTAATTCATAGGAACTGTTATTAGAAGTGCCTACACTGCATAAATAAATGTCTTGGAAAAAAAGTAATTACTGTGCAGAGAAATTCTATATGGTTTTCAAATATTCTCCTTACTTTCAGAAACCATGATAATTATTATTTTATTCAGATATGGCCAAAGACATTTGGGAGCTTGATGCACAAAATTCAAATGGTGCCCACCCAGGCAGAAAAAAAATGACAGTTTTCTTCTATTTAATGTCCTCCAAAATCTGGAATGTTCTGCTTTATTGCACCTAAACTCTCTAACCCATTATGTCTAACCTCTTCTTCCTAACTGAGGGGTCAGGAACCTATGGCCCTCAAGATGTTGTTTGATTCCAGTTATCATCAACTTCAGCCATCCGAGCAAACAGGAAAGTGATTTTTCCCCCAATGTTTCATTTATACCTGAGACAGGCAGTTTTGACATGATGAAACTGTTGGAATTATTTCATCCTTGTATGCTGCCTCTAACAGGTTTGGCTGGGGAGATCTTTCTGGGGTGGGTGACTGTCAATCAGTCCAGCAGTAACCAATTGTTCCTTCCCTGGTTCTGATTTTAAAGAGGGCCACACCTCTCTGTTTCAGTCTCTTTTCTCTCTCTTTTTAGTCTGCTGGCAATTATGCAGTTACTTATGCAGCAGTGAGAATATAGTCTGCAGAAGTCTGCTAGAAACAGATTATGAGTCTGTTGAGCCCTATGCCTGTAAACAGTCATTTTTGTACAGTATGCTATTTTTTATCTATACGAGTAAATGGAACCTTTTATTCTTTCTCTTACCAAGGTATCTGAGTCAATTAGACATTAAATGTCAGTTAATGAGAGAAAAGGGGTGATCTGCTCTTGGGAAACTTGAAGCTAATTCTGTTCTACAAGTCCCTGAACTTCTGCCACACAGCTAGAAAAGCGTAAACAAACTAAACAAAACAAAATAAACAAACAAACAAAAACCTCTGCAACAGAAAAAATCTGGGGATGATTCTCAAGCCCTTACTTAGTAATCTCATTTCCAGCGAAAGTGGGAGACACCAAGTGCATTTTGCAAATATATGTGAGGGTTCAGTTTTTGGGGCTGTCGGTTCTTCAAATAAAGAACGAGTCGGTTGAAGTAAATCAAATGGTTCAGTATTTATTGCAACATCAACTCCAACTGGGTTCACCCCTAAAAAGTGGTCCAAAGATTCTTGCAACACATTGCTCGGCTTTAACGGGGTCCATAAACCGTTTATAAAAGGGTTTGTCGTCTCTGGGTTCCAAGGTCCTGTTAACAACGGCACAGTTCCCTGCCCAGGGTCCAATTCTTCATCCAGAGATATCAGCGGTAAAGTCTCTTCATCCCCGTTCCACTCACCCCAGGACGACCCGTCTCCTCCTTCGACTCCCCAGGGACCGGGTAACCCCCCAACTTCCTCAATGCGGCTATATGCCATTGTTTTTTTCCTTTCTAGCTCTCGGGCCACAGCTTGTCTTTCCTCCCGGAGCTTCCTTCTCCACTCCTTGGCCGTCTCGCCCCAATATGAAGGACGAGGCTTTAGCCCAAGCTGACGGCGTTTCTCTGCCTCCTCGTGGGGGACACAGACCTGCTCCCACTTGTGGGTCCAGGGATCCTCCATCCAGATCCACTCCCATCCCCCCGGTATCTCCGCCGACTTCCCTCTTATATCTCCCGCCACTGCCTCAATCTCCTCCCTCCGTCTTCCCGCCAAAGATCCCCCGGGTTCCGGGGTAAGGGTTAACCCTTTCATAGTCGCCTCCAAATCTCCCGTATCTACCCCCTTATCTAAGGTAAGGGGTTCGGCGACCTCTTGTTCCCAGTCTGGGGTCTCCACGCCTTTCTCTTCCCGGCGCGTTGGGGACGGAGGTGGGGATGTCTGAGTGTGAAGGGTTCTCTTCGAGAGCGACGGCACTCCCACTAAGGCCTCCATTTTGTGATCCTCACAATATATTTAACATAATTTGCACAATATGTTTCTAGCATCTTTTCATTTGATGAAGCTAAGCATGCACACACTTATACATACAGAGTAGAGATAGGGATGAATGTAAAAATGGATCGCTTTTTCCAACAAATTTAGCCGATTCGTTAAATATTTGTTGATCCGTATTTGTGGGTTTCAGAGACCCCCATGAATATGAGGGGATGAATATTTACCCATTTTTATTCATCCTTCGTATTAAAAAAACAAATAAAAAACACAATTCTGCCTACCGGCCGCCGATCAGCAGCAGAAAGGCAACCACCACCCCCCACAGCCACCCAATACCACAGCCTACTCCCACCCCTTCCTTTCCCTAACTTAAGCCCCACCCCACCCCCACCAACACCCTCTTACCTTAATTACTGCTGCCGAAGTCTTCTGGCCTCAGAGCCACACATGTAAAAATGGAGATTAGCTGCCCTTTGTAAAGATGGCGGCTGCAGCTTCATTTAGGGTAGGGAAGCTGCAGCTGCCATCTTTGCAAAGGGCAGCCTGGGTTCCCTTGGCCTGCCTTAAGGGAATCCAGGCTGCCTTTTGCAAAGATGGCAGCTGCAGCTTCCCTGCCCTAAATGAAGCCACAGCTACCATCTTTGCAAAGGGCAGCCAGTCTCCTTTTTTATATGTCGTGGCTGCAAAGGCCTGATGAAGACTTGGCAGCAGCTATTAAGATAAGGGGGTGTCAGTGGGAGTGGGGTGGGGGCTAAGGTAGGGAAAGGAAGGGAGTGTGGGAGTAGGCTGTTGGGGTGGCTGCCTATCAGCTTCTGATCAGCTGATTGGCGGCTGATAAGCAAAATGGGCTTCTGTGCCATGTGGTAAACTCTCATGGGGGGACCTAATTTGTGGGTGAATAACTTGGATGTCCGATATCCAGTCTACACCAAAGTTGGCAGGTGTGTTGGGGAAAGACATAGGAAGCTCTGTTGTGATCCTGGAATCTCTAAGTACCTGGGGGAAGCTTTTGTGAGTATATAACTTGGGGTCCGTGATTCAATGTTCACCAGCCTTTCAGGAGTTGTAGAAAAGCATCTGAGGAAGCTTACCTGCAAATTTTGTGTCTCTAGATCATTGCGTCCCAGTGTTATAGCCATTTAAAATGCAGATGAATCGATGGATCGATTTGTCGATTCGTCAAAGAATATTTGTATTAATTGATCTGTTAACCTTGACACATAATGGATCAAAACGAATTGCCATTTTTTTATTTGTCCCCATCTCTAATACAGAGTACCCAAAAAAGGACAGACTGCCTGCTGAAAGGATGCAAACATAAAACAATGAGTGTTTCTACCTTTCTTTAGATATGGGCATAAACAATTCATCCCAGTTCATAAAGGCGGCAGTGTAGGTGCTGCTGCTCCCCTCCCCTGCCCCCTCCGCCTCAAACAGCCACTCCCCAGCCTCAGCTCATTTGTTTTTTTCCACCTCTTTAACTGGCAGCAGCTTAGGCTTCTCTGCCCCACCTTCTTGGCTGATCTCCCACTCAGACAAAAGGGCAGGGCAGAGAAGCCTGTGCTCTTGTTCATGACTGGGAGATTAGCCAGTGAGGTAGAAAAAATAAGCAAGCTGGGCCCGGTGAGTAGCTGTTTGAGGTAGAGGAGGCAGGGAGGATAAACTGATTCGTACCCATCTCTACTTTCAATCATCCCTACACAACGCAGCAGTTATCATGGCTTTACATTTTGTGCATTTATGGAAATGAAAGTATGTGCATGCACAGGCGTGCATTTCTTTATAAGTAATTTAGACCTGCTGCCTTTGCCAATGTTCAGTGCAGAAAAAAGTCAGTGTGTATCTAGATCCTGAAGCCATGCTTCGTATGGCAGAAGCAGAATGGGGGGGGGGGGAACCCTGTCACTGAATAGCTTGGGTAGTCAAGCAGATGCCTTTCCAGCATATCGCATATAACCATACTGTGTGTACATGCACAAAAGAGACATCGCTCTTTATTTCCGCCTGCTTCTTTCTTATCAGTAGTGTTGTCACAGCATAACGGCTTTCTGGCTCACCTCTGTGGCAACAGAGCCCATGTGTTCCCGGGAATGTAATGCGGTTGTCAAAATGACAACTATCTTCAAGTTGGTGTCTCACCATCTGAACAAAGAGCCAGTGCTGAGTTATTTTGGGGGGAGAGGAAGGGAGAAATGTGTGAAAGGACTTTGAAAAAGCAGCAGGCTTTTAACGTGAAAAATCCCCTTGGAATGAAAAGAAATCAAGGAGACCAGCAGGAAGTCAGGAAAGAAGAAACTCCCGATTTTCAGGGCATTAGCGTAAGTATCAGTAACATTAGAGGTGACATATTGGGCTGAGTTTGATATTACAGCCTACATGCAAGCTAAAGTGCTTATGTTCTTAGCTTTATTTAAAACTGCAGTGCCCACAGCTTGCGCTAAACCCAAAATTAAAAAGCAGCTACCTATACTAATATTGAATATTTGATTGCCTTTTTAACCTACTGTTCAATCCATTTCAGACCCTCACAGAAGCTTATACCAAATACAAGAAAATAGGAGCTGGCTGAGTTTTTCAGAAAGGATTCTCTCCAGGACATTTCTGACATTTTTCTCTTTCTTTCACCTTTCTCAACCCCAAGAAAATAATTTTTCAAATATTTTCTGCCCTTTAAAAAGAATACTTGAGTGAGGGTGTGGGGAGTATCATTTTTCCTTCCACAAAGCAGATCTGTGGGAAGACCTGAAATGTTCACCAAATGAGTAGACCTTGATAATTGTATTCTCTCTCCAGGTTTGGAAACCATGTGCCTCTAAATCAGCAGGGTAGTGGAGCCAAGGTGCACAAAGTAAAAGCACTGCCACTTTCTGATCAGCAGGACTTCTGCTACACCCATGTCTCCTCTGAACACAGTGAGACTCTTACCAGTATGCTGTTGTAAGCTATCCCTGATGTAATGCAAAGTATTTATGGGTGGCTTGGTCTTGACAATTAAAAGCTATTAGCCTTATAAAAATCCTGCTTCACATTTATTCTTATAGATTGATCCAGCAGCCTGTATTTTTTACCTTACAGAGGGAAGAGAGTGGCTTTGAGGACTGCCATTATAAGCATCTGCATTCCTAGATTTACCATTATACCACGGCTCTGAATACCAGTTGCAGGTCAATAAATGGTAGGAAAAGTATCTTGCCCCTTTGTCCTGCTTACCTACTTTTCACAGGTATCTTGGCCACTGTGTGGAGCAAGATACTGGACTACACAGACTTTTAGTCCAACCTAACAGGATCATCTAACCTTCTTAATCTAGCAACAGGCTTTCTTTCTTTCTTTCTTTCTTTCTTTCTTTCTTTCTTTCTTTCTTTCTTTCTTTCTTTCTTTCTTTCTTTCTTTCTTTCTTTCTTTCTTTCTATTCAGGCTAAAGTCCATGTGATCTTAAACCTTTTGCTCAGTGTGTGTGTCTTCACTGTCATTGCTACCATTGCGGCCGCCACCACCTCAGCCACCTCCTTCTCCCCACCTCCTTCTCCGCATCACTTGTGTTCTGTGCAAGGCTCCAGGTGAGAGAGCTGGGTGAGCAAGCAAGCAGAGTAGGTGGATGGATGGGTGGGTGAGTAAGACAGGGAGGGAGAGCAAGTGAGTGAGCAAGTGACCAGGTGGGATGGACAAATGAGAGGCTAGCAAGGCAGGGAGGGTGAGTGAGCGGGGTCAAGTGAGCAGGCAGGGAAGTAAGGCAGAGAGGGCAAGTTAGCCACTGGGGGAGGGCAGGCAAGTGGGGAGTTAGCAAGGCAGAGAGTGCAACCAAGCAAGCGAGTGAGGGTGGGGAAGTGAGCAGGGAGGCAGGTGAGCAGGCAGGCGAATAAAGCAGGGAAGGTGAGTGTAAAGATTTTAGGGGTCTAATTTCTGGGCTATCGCTGCTGGGGAGAGGGAAAACCCAGCAGCCCCTTTCCAATGCCAGCCCCAAAGATCCTTTCTCCTTGAATTTTATCCATAGAGTCACCACCATCCCCCTCAACATTGAAAGGACAAAATTGTTCTGGTAATGTGGGTCAAGAACAGATAGGGCATCTGGAGTTAGATCTGAACCAAACATAGCTCTGCAAGAGATAAACCTCCACACCATAAGTGGACTGTTTCTAAAGAGTTAACTTTATTAAAGACAAAACAGGTAAACACTTTGCAGACCTGGGCAAAGTGCGGTCTGAGGGCCACATACGGCCCGTGAGCTGCTCCTGTCTGGCCCACAGACAGTTTTGAACATCAAAACCATTTATAGCTTTTTGTCTAAAGTTGATCAGTTGCTTATCTTTAACATACCGCAAAAAAACTCTTTAGTATTTGTGAAGATTAAAAAGTTTTAAAAACAATCATACCATCACTGTTTGATTTTATTTTTAAATAATGTTGGTTCGGCCCCTGGACACAGTTCAGATTTTTCATGTGGCCCCCCTATAGAAATTAATTGCCCACCCCTGGTCTAAGGAGATAAGCAGTAAACGTACACAGACTGCTTCACATTTTCTAGGCAAGGCACAAGCTTAGCAATAGGCAGTCTACAAAAAAATGTAGTTATTTAACCTAACTAAGCTCTCTATCTGCCTCAGTTTGGCTCAGCCTCAGCAGTTTCTGCTTACTTAGGTACTGCATATTGATCCTCTAGCCTGAGAATCTAGCACCTGTAGTGGCCACATCTCTCTGGTTGGGAAGGCAGGAGCCCCAGACCTTTGTTTGGCTGTTGCCTCCACACTTAAAGTATCTGTGGTGAAATGTGGAACACAGCATTCTCAAAATGCTTTGAAGTGTATGTTTGGCTTTTGTCAGAAACTTCTTCTTGAAAGGTGTGTGTTTGATAGTATTGTTGATGCTTTGTTTTATGTCTTCACAGTATTATTTTTTTTCTCTTCACAGTAAGTGAGCAGTGGGGTAAGCAGGCAGCTAGCAAGGCAAAGAGGGAAAGCAAGCAGGGGCAGGTGAGCAGGGAGTTGGCAAGGCAGAGAGCATGAGTGAGGAGTGGGCAGGTGAGTGAGGCAGGAAGAGTGAGCAAGCAGGGGCAGGTGACCAGGAGAGCGAGCAAGGCAGGGAAGACATGGGCTAGCAAGACAGGGAGGACAAGAAACCAGAGGTGGGTGAGTGGGGTGTATGCAAGTCATGGAGGGCAACAGTGTGGCGGGCAGATGAGTTGGAGTGCGTGAGCAAGGCAGGATGTGGGGAGTCCGGTGAGTGGGGAGTCCAGCAGACACGGAGGGGGACAAGGCAAGTGGATTTTGATGCTTTTTATTTTTTTAATTCCTGCTCTCTGATATAGTGCTGTATCAGGTAGCAGGAATCAAATTTTGTTTTAAAGAAGGCAGACAGGAGTGCTCACAGTAAATCACTTTCATATCGATGCTCAAATAAATCGACCTCTGGTGGAGGAGTAAAATAGCTCTCTGCCACACGAAACACCCAATCCCCTTCCATATTAACCTGCACATGCCTCCTGTAAATGCTCAAATTTAAGTCAAAGCAAAATGTGCTAAACTTGATTTAAAGAGTGGAGTTTTTAGTACTGGGTTCAGGCTCTAGGACTGTACTTTTAGTTTTGCTTAGACATGGGAGATTGGTTGTTGTGTCCTGGGGAGACAGACAAATCTCACTGGCACAGGTGGTCAGCCTGCCCCCAGAATCTGCCAGTCCACTTACCACTTGCCGCACAGCACACACAGCCAACATTGTTGACAATGCACCAATTGTGGCTGTAGCCTGGCTGGTGCTGCCCCAATTCCCTGTTCGGCCAGCCACTCGGTGACTGAGTGGAGAGACTCATCATCATCCCGCACTCTTGTGGCCAGTGAAGCAGAGAGGCAGGGCAGCATTAGCCAAACTACTGCTGCAATTGGCACGCTGTTGATGAGGCTGGCCACGAACGCTAGTGTCAAGAAGTGAGTGGACCAGCAGATTTTGGGGGTGGGCATTAATCGGCCAGCCACCTATGCGGCGAGATTCATTTCTGTCTTCCCTGGGAAATGAAGGCAAATCTCCCATGTCCAGTTTTGCTTTCTCCTGGCCCCTTTGTTTCCTTTTTTATGCTAAACAACCCTCTATGATAAGAGACATACCCACAGACAATAAAAGGCAGCTAATTTCTTCAGCAATTAGATACCTCAGTTTGTTGCTGCTGCTGCTGCTGCCGCCACCGCCACTGCTGATGGTGCAGCTGCTTCAGAGGCAATGAGACTTCTGAATGCCTCTTCAAATTACAGCAGCATGTGCTGATTGAAGACACAATTGTCTTTCAAAACCTTGCTGAATTCCAATGTGCAGACATGAATGAAAAGGAAGGCAATTATCTGTGATTCTCCTGGGAGAATCAGTCTCCCAGATGATCATCTGATCACCGCCATGATCCCAAGGAACCTGGACGAGTTGGAGGTTAAGGACATTTGCCAAATACTATAACTTCTGTGATAGGAATAATGCTTTGACTGGGATATAAAAAAAGAGTTTATTGGGGTTTATAAAGTGATTTTGTCAGAAGAAAAATTCATGGAAACAAAATGCCTCCAAATAAAATAATTAGTAAATACCTTGACATAAGTTTGATATTGTAATTATAATACACTTTCTTGTAAATAAAAAAAGCTTCTGATCTGAGAATCATCTCCTTTTGTGTTTTCTATGTCTGTGTACTTAGCTTCAGAAAAGAAAAAAATAATTTATGTCGTGCAGAGACAGGAATTTTACACAAAATTGCAGAAATCCTGAAAAAATCTATTTGGCATTTGACCAATTCAATTTTACTTTTCTCAACATTCTTGGATATTTTTTTATAACAAAAAGAGGTTGAGATTTAAATGGTTCAGAGAGAAGACTGTCTCTCTATAAATCTCTATAGCAGAACCTGCAAATATTTTGTCTATTACTGGCAAATCTATTTACAACATGTTGTATTATGTAAAAATATAGTGGGTTTTTTGTGCTGTATATTTTATTCGTCCTTGGCATCCAAAAACAAGCTCATGGTAATTAATTGGTGAACTGATTGATTCTGCAATATGAGATTGGTGACGCTGCACAGCATTTCAGTTTTCGGATTTTATATGAATTCCTACACTGTACAAATATCTACCATGAATAGAAATGAAGTCTGGACTATAAAGCATCTAGCTTAGGAAAGTGATTGTACAATAAGCAAGGAATGCTGGGTAGGAATTTAGGCATTAACACAATATGACTGCACTGATGATAGCTTATTAGAAAGAGATCTTGATCCACCTGCTATGACACTTCTGCCAAGCTATGAACTATAATGGCAGATAAGGTCATTATAACCTTATTAGCTAAAATGAAGATAGCACTTCTGGGCCAATTCACTACTCACTGACATGAATGTTGGCAGGTAGAGCTTGAAAAGCTAAGGGTAGGAAATGAGGAGAAAACTGGAATGATAGAAAAGGATCTTGTAATAAAGATTAATGTTGCATTATCTACTTTTCTGCCTATAAGAAGGGAGGGTGTCAAATGGACTCCATAAAATACTGCAATACAGCAGACATACCTACTCTAATTCTCAGGCACTGGAAAGTAGTACCTTTTCCTGCTTTTCCTGAAGTGTCTGAATCTGAGTTGTTAAAGAAGATATCTTTATTATAGTGATGCCTCTACTTTAAGCCAATCTTCTCAGATTCTGAAGGATATTACTAAGGTCTTTAAAGACAACCATTTCACATTGCCTCTGTAAAACATTCAGCTCTGATCAGTTCCCTGAATATTAGAGTCATTATTTCTTCTCAGCAAGGACTGAAGTTATGGGGCCAGTAAGAGACATAGTCTTTTTACAGTGCTCAAAGGAACTGTCCTTCATACAAGAGTTCTGAAATAGCCCCTATCCGGAGCAGCAGAGATGAAAATTAGTGACATTGCATCTGCATTATTATCCTTCTTATTTCAAGTGAATATACGAGTAATTTTCTCCTCTACTTAATCTTGTTTTACAGTTTGCCTTCTCATTTGGAGGCTTCTGCCTTGGGCTCCTTTCCCAACATTAACTCTTTCATAGTAGAATGAGTATGTATGGCAGAGTAGGTGCAGGATGTGCAATGCTAGATTTTCAGGTGATGTGCATATCAGCAAGTGATATCTTTTGGTCTATAGAGGGATACATCATAGATAATGTAGTAGGTTTATTTTCCCCTAGCTTAATTTTCTTCACTCAAATAACAGGTGTTTTTTTTAAGGCTATGACCCTCAGGGGTTAGAATTTCCTAGCATTGTGACTTACCTTAGAAGCACCTTAACAACATGTATTAACCCAAAAGAAATGTTGTTCTTACATTTTCCTCCCTAGGCTTCCTATAACAGCTAAGAAGAAAACACAATAGGATTAGAAACATAATAAGAATTATTTTTTGGAAGGAATGAAGGAGAAGAAGAAGAAGGGGAAAGTATATGCGTAAGCTTGTATAAAAAACTTGCTAATATCTAAAAATACATACACGAGCAGTTGTTGTCTACATGACACATATTCATATATCAATAATGCTACATGGTCCTCTATCTATTGAATTACAGGGGCGAACTTTTCTTTTTCCTGTTGAGAATTTTTCTCAGTCTTTCTTCCCAGTCTCATTTTGTAGTTGTTTTTTTGTACCAGTCACTTACAAGTCATTCTAGAGGGACAGAAATGTTTTTTGTGTTTCTAATGTCAGATTTATGTCTGTTAATTATCTTATAGAGAGATTGTCCTATTTGTCCTACGTAGAATGTGGATGGGCATTGCTGGCAAGGGATGGCACAGATCACATTAGCAGATGTTCAAATAAAAGATGCTGATTGTGACATTTTTGGGGCCTGCAACTGTCCTGCCAGAGTAGATGTGGAGACAGATTTGGAATCTAGTTTTGGAATAAACTAAGTTGTTAATAACAAAATAATATTAAAACAGAGCAGTGTTGAAAAAATCATTTGTTAGAACAAATTGAAATTCATTTAAAAGCAAATTCAAAACTCTGAATAAAAACAAGAATAAAGGAGAAATTTTTAAAAAATTAGTTTAAGGTGGTACATGACTCTGGTGAAATTGAACATAATAAATTCAGACTATTTTAAGGCCTGTTGGAAATGTGATGAAGAAATTGGCACGTATGTGGTCCTATTTGTCCTATGTGGTGGGAGTGTAAATTGATTTGGAAATTTTGGAAATTGATTTTTAAGGAAATATGTGACATATTTGGAAAATATATTGAATTTAATCCTAAAATTGCTTTGCTGTCAATTTTTTATAAGATAGAACTTGATTATTGCTCAAAGGAATTGATTTCTAATGTTATCACAAATGCTAGAATATTAATAGCTGGATACTGGAAAGACAAACATGATATTAAATTAGAAGATTGGTATAACAAAGTATGGGACGTTGCATTAAATAACAAATTGACTACTGAACTTAAGATGGAAAGAGGGGAAATAAATTTAAATATTTGTATGCTATTTGGGGTAGATTTATTGAATTTGTATTAGTGAAAGGAAAGTGGAAAGCCTCTAAGCAATAATAAGTACAATTTTGGAAAGGAGGTTTGTAATAAAATAATTGCTCCAAAGGGACCGTGTGGGGGTGCACTGGGTTTTAGACTGTATTAGTAAGTATTTTGTATTTGTTTTGGAAATTAAAAAAAATTACCTCCTGTCCTAGTAAATTGCCTGTCTGCACTTTTAAGGAATAATCCTAGTAATCCTTATTTAGGAGTTCTACTCAAATTATGAAGGATTGGACTTTGCAGCTGGATACTAAAGAAAGATAATCACTTGGTAACTTTTATAACAGTTTATGTTCTCCTGTCTTTATCCATCAAATGTTAATGATCTCGCATGAACCAGAAATGCATGTTACAATCCATTGAAAACACTCCCACATTTTTGCTATAGAGGTTGTCCACTAGAGAAGAAGCTCAATAATGGTGGAGGCTAGTTGATCTTATGATGACCAAAATTTGATCTAGAAGTTAGGATGTGGTATCTCTATGTCTCATCCCTAATGGTGATGTTTCATTTATTGTCCCAATCTGATCCTGGGTCAGGTTTCTGTAAAGAGAGAATAGTTGCCTCCTTGTGATCCACTAACGGTCTTTTATGGTCAAAACTGTCTATCTCAACATGGCAAAATTGCCTCATGATAATTCTCAAGCCTTCATGAAACATCTTGGTTCTAGTGGAAGACTGGGACAGCAGCCTTTTTCTTCCCCCTTTGTGTTCTGTGAAATTTCTGTAAAATGACTCTAAAGTTTTTCCCTTTGTGAAGCAAACCGTGCGCACGTGCAGACACACACACACACACACACACACACACACACACACACAGAGAGAGAGAGAGAGAGAGAGAGAGAGAGAGAGAGAGAGAGAGAAAGAGAGAGAGAGAGAGAGAGAGAGAGAGAGAGAGCATTTTAAAAGGAACTTTTTAATTCCTCAAAACAGCAAACTATATATCTGATTGTAGAGTAGTCCTAGAATGAGCTGGAATTTTTAGCATGTATACATCATTTATTTATATTTATTTATTTATTTATTATACCCCGCCTATCTGGTTACTACGACCACTCTAGGCGGCTTACAACACAAAATATAAAACATATAAAACATCTATATTGGTTCAGGCATGTCGTGAGAATGTCTGATGGTCGGATTCCAAAAGATTTTCTGTATGGAGAATTAGTGTGGGGAAATTGTCCCAGAGGGAGACGACAGCTGTGATAAGGGATATCTGCAAGCGGGATCTGAAGGCCTTAGGAATGGACCTCAACAGATGGGAAACACTGACATCTGAGCGTTCAGCCTGGAGGCAGGTGGTGCATCATGGCCTCTTCCATTTTGAAGAATCACTTGTCCAGCAGGCCAAGGCAAAGAAGCAGTCCTGAAACCAGCGAAATCAGGGAGCTGGACAGGGGACAGATAGTATTTGTCTTTAGTGGTGAAGGGATTGTCAATCTCAAATTGGCCTTCTCAGCCACACTAGATGCTGTTCCGTCCACCATACAGAGCATGATACCATAGTCTCTCAAGACTGAAGGTGCTTAATCTAATCTACATTTGTTTGTGCAACAAGGCAACTGTTACTATAGTTTAAAATGGTGTATATTTCAAAAAATATGAAAAGATCAGCCTCATCAATGCACAATTACATTAAAAGTGACACAAAATCAATCTCAGTATTTTGTGGAAAAGACTGGGGGTGTGGTTTTCCATTTTGTGTGCAAGGATGAACTAGGTTACAATTCCGATATCTATATAGAATTCACTTGTATCTGTTCATCAATTTGTTATACTTTTAATTTACTCCAAATCATGTTAAAACATATGGTACACACAATAACCTATTCCTTAATTCTACATGGGGAAATAAAATTCTAAATAACATGAAATGATAGTAAGAGAAAAAAACAAAACAGCCACACACACACACAAAAAATCAGACACAACATAACAAAAATCCCTAGAGAATTCTTATAATTAGTTTTCAGGTCACTGCTTGAAACCCAAATACTCATTTCAGCACCGTTTTCCTTTACTGTTTAATGTTATCTTTTCTATTATGCTTAGCACTGTTAGCAGACAATTTAGCCAGGCAATCTGCATACATATGCAATGGATGATCTCCATCCTGAGAAGAACAAAAGAGAGCATAAAGTATCAGATATAATTTACTCAACAGGATTTTGGCCAATATATACTAAGAGGCTCAAGACCCAAGGACAGCTAATTTGGCACTGGTATATAAATATCATCTAAGGAAGCTGAGAACAGAGCTCCCTTCCATCAGAGGTCTGGTTGTTCCCCATGGTTTTGCCTTTCTGACACCAGTAGAAAAAATACAGTGGATCCTCTACTTACGGAATTAATCCATATTGGAATGGTGGCTGCATGTCGAAAAGTCTGTAGATCGAGGCTCCATTGACCTACAATGCATTGAAAACCGATTAATCCCATAACTGGCAGTTTTTATTCTATTTTTGTTCCATTTTGGATTTTTTCTGGTCTGTAAGTCGATTCTCCAGCTGCAAGTTGAACCTAAATTTTGCGGCCAGAGAAGTCTGTAACTCGAAAAGCCTGTAAGTGGAGCTGTCTGGAAGTCGAAGGTCCACTGTACCTGATTGTACAAGCATTTAGATAATAAATAAGAACTTCAACTGTTCTAACACTGCTTCTTGTATCTGCTCTTTTCATAATATTGTAGCAGACACATTAATTTATGATTGTAAATATCTGTAAAATTTGATGCTTGTAATTTGCTATTTTAAATATTTGTAATGTGTGATTCTAATTTTGCTTTTATATGGATTGCTAGCTATTCTTGGTCCTCTTGAGAGAGGATATAAAGATACTACTATGACAATAACAACAACAATGACTACTACTACTACTACTACTACTACTACTACTACTACCACCACCACCACCACCACCACCACCACCACCTTCAAAATTGAGTATGAATTTTCATGGAGTTATTTTCCCAAATCCATAGACTGATGCAGAAATTGAACTATCTTGACTCCTTGTTATATTACCCAGAACAGAAACAGACTGATTTGTTCGTAGATCTTGACTTCTCCCCCATTCCTCAGCTCTCCACTTTCTATGGTGCCTGAATCTCTAATGAGAAATATGCTGCAGTATTTCCTTTGGGAGCAGCACCCTGCTTCAGGACAGAGAATTCCGCCTTGGTATAGACCTTTAGGCTATCTCATGTCTGCTGGTTCTATGACACTAATCCCACTAGTCTATTACTAATACGGAAGCTATTTCATACCATTAATGATTTTCATTTTCTTTCACTTCACCCCTTTGCTCTTGCTATCCCTGTTTTATTGGCAAAGGGAAAGCCATGCGCTCAAGCTGTCAAAATGGATCATTTCATAAGCACTCAACTCATGCAAGGATTTTTGTTTGTTTGTTTTTAATATATTCTGCCTCCTATGAAAGATTTTGTTTCTTAAAAAGCTTTGATCTGCTTGAATGTTAACTCATCTGGAGACATTTGTTTCTGTAGGATTTGTTTTACAACATTTCCATGGATTCACATTCTACAGTGCAGAAATTTTAAAACTTTCTGCAGTTTCTCAAAAGGACTAGTCCCAAATCTATACATTATTTAAATAAGCTATAAAGATCTGCTGAAATCAGCAAAAGGGATATATCTATAGACTGACAGGCCTCCATACATATATCAGATCAGATCAGATAAATGACTGAATACATGCATTTCATCTTAATATCTGGAAACAGATCAGCATCAAACAGTTCACACTGGTTCATTTAGTGGCTGAACAGGTGTTCATCACTTCAAAGCCCCACCTCCTCTGATTGGCACCATTCAGAGGCAGTGGCCTGGGTTCCCTGCCCCACCTCCTCTGGTTGCTGCCTCTGAATGGGTGTATGCTGGAGGGGGCAGGGCTTTGAAGCATCAAAACACCTGTTCAGCCACTAAATGAACTGGCATGAACTGACAAGCTGGAAACTGGAAACTATCTATCCTGGGTTAGAATAACCAAATAGAGCTCATCGCACCAGACATGTAATGTGAATCAAGACAGGCTATAATGCAGGAATAAAGAATTTAGCAAATGTTCTTTATCTTAGGGATGTACGGAATGTCTGATAATTCTTTGTTCTTTTCAGTTCAAGCTGCCACTACTTTATAAGACACATTAACAAGAAATTTTCCATGCCTGCAAGACTCCTCCTCTCCAACTGAGAATGAGGGAAATAAAGCTACCTTTTTTGCATCAAGATCTTCATATATTGCACAAGTTGTCTTTGTGCAAAACTAGTGTTCTTTCACTTTGAAAACCCAGATTTCCATGCACACACACACACACACACACACTCACTCACAGAAACAGCACAGAAATAATGGCTGATTTTTTTTTTAAAAAAGCAAACACCTTCTCTTATGTATCCACTTCTCAAATAGATGCTTGTTGCATCAATACCCTCTACTTTGATAAGATATGTGAATTTTCTTGGGTTGTCCTCAGAGACTGCAGTTCCTGGCTGTTTTCTGCAATATGGATTTTCTTCCTGAAAGAGATACTGGCATTATTTTTCTGGGGTTGTTCTGAGGCTGTCTGATCTAATCACATATGTATTGTGAATTTGGTTGGTTCATGCCACTTGGAAGATGCTGTTCTGAGCCATTCTGTTCCGCTGTGGCTGTTTTTGGGGGGGCATTAAATGGTTAAATAAAGTGATATTTGATGCATTTGAGTGGTAAAATATTGTTCTGATGTGTGTCTATTATGTCCTAGTAGTTTTCACATTATATATATTTATTAATTTCAAGATAGCTTAGTTTAGGTATTTGGCTGCAGAGCCAGAAGTTAGGAGTATGCTTCTCCACGGTGTTTCCTTGACGGGCTGGACTCGATGATCCATAGGGTCCTTTCCAGCTCTGCAGTTCTAAGGTGATGCTTATTTTAAGATTCCAGTACATTCCATTCTGTTCCATTTTTAACATAGTCCCTTAAATGGCCATGCAACAAAGCAGCAGCGGTTGTCAATTTGTACAATTTGTGTTAATTGCTTTAAAGCATTGTTGCATAATTTTGCTTAATTGCCCCCTCAATCATTCCAGTTCACATTCTTTTCTGTTGTCCAGAGTGTCACAAAATACTTCTCCCCGGACAAAGAAAAAATATTTTATGGTTTCCTGTCCAAATGTACAAGGACAAGACAGGCAAAGATTTTAATTTCCACTTTGCATGTCTATAAGCAGTGAGAACTTGTTCAGGAAGGAAGGAAGGAAGGAAGGAAGGAAGGAAGGAAGGAAGGAAGGAAGGAAGGAAGTTGTTTGACCCCTTTATAGGGGCAGTAGTTCATTGACAGAGTACATATTATGTACGTGCAAGGTCTTAAGTTTCATTCCCATTCATAATGGACTAATCACTGTAACTTGATTTTCATTGGATAATAGCTTGATCCTACGCAGTGGTGTTCCCAATAAAATAAACCAAATAAATGCATGCCAAAGTATGTTACTCCAACTGGAGTTGACTAGCTTGAAATACTTTGCTTTAACAGTTTAACAGACAGATAGATTAGCGTGCCTACAGCCTAGTGGACAAGCCTACGGTTCAAACTTTGATTGTTGACTTGAATATGAACAGAACTCTCTAAGGAATTAGGGTCCCTGATAAAGCAGATGCGGCAAATTTCCGGATATTAGGAATAGGTTAGAGTACAAGGTGGCTGGACTGGAAATTCTTCGACATCCCTTCAAACTCTATAAACTAACAAAAAAATTGTTTTGTGCTTTCAAGTCCGAACCAACATATAGCCACCCTAATAGGTCTCTACCCCTTCACGGATGGCTGCCTTGTCGTGGTGAAGGGGCTTGTGTAATTCCGAGAACCTATGGGCTATGCTGCGCAGGGAAACCCAAGACAGACAGGTCATAGTGGAGAGTTCTGACTAAACACTATCCACCTGGAGCAGGAACTGGCAAACCACTCCAGTATCTTTGCCAAGAAAAGTCCATGGACAAAAACAAAAGGCTAAATGATATGATGCTGGAAGGTGAGCCCCTCAGGTCGGAAGGCATCCAACATGCTACTGAGGAAGAGTGGAGGAAAAGTACAAGTAGCTCCAGAGCTAATGAAGTGGTTGGGCCAAAGCCGAAAGGATGCTCAGCTGCGGACACGCCTGGAAGTGAAAGGAAAGTCTGATGCTGCAAAGAAAAATACTGCATAGGAACCTGGAATGTGAGATCTATGAACCTTGGGAAGCTGGATGTGGTCAAACAGGAGATGGCAAGAATAAACATCGACATCCTGGGCATCAGTGAACTAAAATGGACAGGAATGGGCGAATTCAGCTCAGATGATTATCATATCTACTATTGTGGGCAAGAATCCCGTAGAAGGAATGGAGTAGCCCTCATAGTCAACAAAAGAATGGGGAAAGCTGTACTGAGATACAATTTCAAAAATGATAGAATGATTTCAATATGAAACCAAGGCAGACCATTCAACATCACAGTAACCCAAGTTTATGCACCAACCACTGAGGCTGAAGGAGGCTCAAATTGACCAATTCAAGGAAGACTTACAACATCTTCTAGAACTGACACCAAAGAAAGATGTTCTTCTCATCGTAGGGGATTGGAATGCTAAAGTAGGGAGTCAAGAGATAAAAGGAACAACAGGTAAGTTTGGCCTTGGAGTTCAAAACAAAGCAGGACAAAGGCTAATAGAGTTTTGTCAAGAGAACAAGCTGGTTATCACAAACCCTCTTTTCCAACAACACAAGTGGTGACTCTAAACATGGAAATCACCAGATGGGCAATACTGAAATCAGATTAATTACATTCTCTGCAGCCAAAGATGGAGAAGCTCTATACAGTCAGCAAAAAGAAGAACTGGAGCTGATTATGGCTCTGATCATCAGCTTCTTACAGCAAAATTCAAGCTTAAACTGAAGAAAGTAGAAAAAATCAATGGGTTAGTCAGGTATAATCTAAGCCAAATCCCTTATAAATACACAGTGGATCCCTTATGAATACACAGCAACCACAATATCTGGGTTGTCCGGGACATCCAGATCTTTCTGGTATAATTCCTCTGTGTATTCATGCCACCACTTCTTGATGTCTTCTGCTTCTGTAAGGTCCCTACCATTTTTGTCCTTAATCCTGTCCATCTTTGTACAAAAGATTCCTTTAATATCTCCAATTTTCTTGAACAGATCTTTGGTTTTTCCCTTTCTATTATTTTCCTATATTTCTTTGCACTATTCATTTGTCTCTCCTTGCTATTCTTTGGAAGTCAGCATTCAATTTTCTGTAACTTTCCCTATCTCCCTTGCATTTTGTTTCTATTCTCTTCTCTGCTATTTGTAAGGCCTTGTTGGACAGTGACTTTGCTTTCTTGCATTTCCTTTTCTTTGGGATGATTTTTGTTGCTGCCTTCTGTACAATGTTCCGAGCCTCCATCCATAGTTCTGCAGAAACTTGGGCCACCAAATCTACTTCCATAAATCTGCTCTTCATTTCCACTGTGTATCCCTAATGGATTTGGTTTAGATTATACCTGACTAACCCGGTGGTTTTTCCTACTTTCTTCAGTTTAAGCTTCAGTTTAAGCTTGAATTTTCCTGTAAGAAGCTGATGATCAGAGACACAGCTCCAGATCTTGTTCTTGCTGACTGTATAGCAACAGTGTTTGCTGACCTTGAGCAAGACATCCTGGAGTGCAAAGTCAAGTGGTCATTAGAAAGAATGGCTAATAACAAGGCCAGTGGAGGTGATGGCATTCCAGTTGAACTAATTAAATCTTAACAGATGATTCTGTTAAGGTGCTACATTCAATATACCAGCAAGTTTGGAAAACTCAACAGTGGCCAGAGGATTGGAAAAGATCAGTCTACATCCCAATCCCAAAGAAAGGCAGTGCCAAAGAATGCTCCAAATACCGTACAATTGCACTCATCTCGCACGCTAGCAAGGTTATGCTCAAAATCCTCTAAGGCAGGCTTCAGCAGTACTGTATGTGGACTGAGAACTCCCATTAGTACAAGCTGGATTTCGAAGGGGCAGAGGAACTAGAGACCAAATTGCTAACATGTGCTGGATTATGGAGAAAGCCAGATAGTTCCAGAAAAACATCTAATTCTCCTCCATTGACTATGCAAAAGCCTTTGACTGTGTGGACCACAGCAAACTATGGCAAGTCCTTAGAGAAATGGGAGTGCCTGACCACCTTATCTATCTCCTGAGAAACCTATACATGGGACAGGAAGCAACAGTTAGAACTGGATATGGAACAACTGATTGGTTCAAAATTGAGGAAGGAGTACAACAAGGCTGTATATTGTCTCCCTGCTTATTTAACTTATATGCAGAATGCATCATGCGAAAGGCCAGACTGGAGGAATCCCAAGGCGTAATTAAGATTGCCGGAAGAAATATCAACAACCTCAGATATACAGATGATACCACTCTGTGAGCTGAAAGTGAGGAGGAAATAAAGAACCTCTTAGTGAGAGTGAAAGAGGAGAGCTCAAAAAATGGTCTGAAGCACAACATCAAAAAAAAAAAAAGACAAAAAAAAACCCTAAGACCATGGCACTGGTCCCATCACCTCCTGGCCAATAGAAGCGGATGATATGGAGGCAGGGACAGGTTTTACTTTCTTGGGCTCCATGATCACTGCAGATGGTGATAGCAACCACGAAATTAAAAGGCACCTGCTTCTTGGGAGGAAAGTGAGGAGAAACCTAGAAAGCATCTTAAAAAGCAGAGACATCATCTTGCCGACAAAGGTCCTCATAGTCAAAGCTATGGTTTTTCCAGTAGTGATGTATGGAAGTGAGAGCTGCACCATTAAGAAGGCTGACTACCGAATAATTGATGCTTTTGAATTGTGGTGCTGGAGCACCACAATTGTCCTCGCACCAACCCTGTTTGGGATCTTTTTTGCTGTCATGCTGAAGCATGCCTTTGGAACTGCAGCAGAAGGTGTCTGTCTTTAGACTAGATCAGATGGGGAGCTCTTTAATCTCTCTAAGTTGAGAGCAAAGACCAAAGTCCAGCTGAAATGCATGCGGGACTTCCTCTTCGCCAATGATGCAGCTATGGTTGCCCACTCTGCTGAAGACCTCCAACAACTCATGAATTGTTTTAGCAAGGCCTGCCAAGATTTTGGACTAAGAATCAGCCTGAAGAAAACACAAGTCATGGGTCACCTCCCTCTACTACCATCTCCACACATGAATTTGATGTTGTTCATGAATTTGTGTACCTTGGCTCAACGATCTCTGACAGTCTCTCCCTAGATATCAAGTTGGATAAATGTATTGGCAAAGCAGCTGCCATGTTCTCTAGACTCACAAAGAGAGTATGGTTCAGTAAGAAGCTGACAGCATACACCAAGATCCAGGTCTATAGAGCTTGTGTCCTGAGTACACTTCTGTACTGCAGTGAGTCCTGGATGCTTTCAGCACGGCAGGAGAGGAAGCTGAACACATTCCATATGCGTTGCCTCCGACGGATTTTTGGCATCACCTGGCAGGACAAAGTTCCTAATAGAGTACTCCTAGATCGAGCTGGAATTTTTAGCATATAATCATTACTGAAACAGCGAGGTCTTCATCAGGTTGGGCACATCGTGAGAATGGTTGACGGTCAGATTCCAAAAGATCTCCTGTATGGAGAATTAGTGCAGGGAAATCGCCCCAGAGGGAGACAACAGCTGCAATAAAAGAATATCTGGAAGCAGGATCTGAAGGCCTTAGGAATGGATCTCAACAGATGGGAAACCCTGACATTGGAGCATTCAGTCTGGAGGCAGGCGGTGCAGCATGGCCTCTCCCAGTTTGAAGAGACCCTTGTCCAGCAGGCTGAGGCAAAGAGGCAGTCCTGGAAGCAGCAAAATCAGGGAGCTGGACAGGGGGCAGATTGTATTTATCTTTAGTGGTGAAGGGATTGTCAATCTCAAATTGGCCTTCTCAGCCACACTAGATGCTGTTCCGTCCTCCATACAGAGCATGATACCATAGTCTCTCGAGACTGAAGGATGCCTAACACCCATCTTGCCAACAAAGGTCCGCATAGTCAAAGCTATGGTTTTTCCAGTAGTGATGTATGGAAGTGAGAGCTGGACCATAAAGAAGGCTGACCATCGAAGAGTTGATGCTTTTGAATTGTGGTGCTAGAGGACACTCTTGAGAGTCCCCTGGACTGCAAGGAGAACAAACCTATCCATTCTGAAGGAAATCAACCCTGAGTGCTCACTGGAAGGACAGATCCTGAAGCTGAGGCTCCAATACTTTGGCCATCTAATGAGAAGAGAAGACTCCCTGGAAAAGATGCTGATTTTAGGAAAGTGTGAAGGCAGGAGGAGAAGGGGACGACAGAGGATGAGATGCTTGGACAGTGTCATCGAAGCGACCAACATGAATTTGACCCAACTCTGGGAGGCAGTGGAAGACAGGAGGGCATGGTGTGCTCTGGTCCATGGGGTCACGAAGAGTCGGACATGACTTAACAACTAAGCAACAACAACAACAACAATAGGGCTTTAAGAGTAAAGTGAGATATTTTAAGGAGTGGTTTTACTAGTTCCACTAGTGAGTTTCTGCCACTCAGTAGAGATTCAAACCCAGCCTTCCTGAGTTCTAGTCCATTACTATATCCACTATACCATTTGGGTACAGTGTTTAAAAAAGACTTTATCTGGGAAAATGTCTGGCTTCCTTTTAGAGTAGGGTGCTGCCAGGATATTTTTTTAAAAAAAACAGTTTACCACCATTCCACATTAGGAAAAAAAAACACAGAACACAGAAAAGACATGTGCAAATAGGAAGTGGCAAACAAGGGTATATATAAGCAATCCTTCCCCCACACTGTGTCAAATCAGACACAGGCTGCCATTTTTCAGCAGGCCTTAATCTCTGTTTAAACCAGCATTGCTCGCTTCATTTATTCACATTCAATCTGGTATGATTTCATAATCTTTTGTTAGAAACAAAGCAACTGCAATTTACTTCCCAGATTCTGGATCTCTGCCAATCATCCTGTTCCACCGTGGGAGTTTTGAAGGTCTTGAATTAAAATCTCAATATTGTACTTACTCAGTTAAAGAATACTATGGAAATTGGAAAAGTTCCCATTTCTTTCTCAGTTAGTAAAAATGTATCAAAGATACAGGAGGCATATCTAAAAGTGTTTTAAGATAGTCTTAGACAAGGAAATGGGGACCAACAGAGATGTGGGACTACCATTAGAATCATAGCAGAACCTTTGTACTGACTTACTGATGACTGAATAGATTTATCAGAACAACAGTTTGCTTTAAAAACACACAAAATATGTTTTTCTAAATTGTTCTATTTTCTTCTAAAGCACATATTACAGTGATGCCTCGACTTACAAACGTCGCTACTTGCAACATTTTCAAGAGACGAAAACCTCCGGCCACAAAATATTGCTTTGACTTGCAGCTGGAGCTTTGAGTTATGAAAGAAAGAAATAAAATGTGAGGGAGGCAGGGAAAGCACGAAATTTGAACTTCCAGTTGACCATTGGGCAGCGAAGAGGCTGCTTGTCTGCTACCTCACTCATCCCAGTGGTTCGAGAGTGGATAGGGAGAGCATCTGCAGACTGCCTGATACTGCCTGGTATTGCCTGGTACTGTACAGTACTGCCTGGTACTGCATGGAACTATACTGTACAGACTGTATTTTTTTGCCTTTTTTTAATTTTTGGATTTTTGACTTAAAAAAATAAAGAGACTGCCTATTCTGGGTGAGTACATACACTGTGCAGTATTTACTGTACTGTACAGGGTTTTTGCAGCTTGGGGGGGGCAGGGCTAGGTGGGGGTTATGTTTCTGTGCTCTGATGGGTCTTGTAGTGTGGATTTAAAATGTGAAAAGTAGACTGTAATATTTTGTTTAAAAGGTGCTTGTTTTTAAAGGTGTTCTGTTTAGAAGGTGTTCCCTCCCCCCTCCTTTCCTGCCCTTTTTTGATCTTAGTTCATCTTAGGTCAAAAGAAGAAAAAACCTCCCCCTATTGGTAGAGTATGGATTAACCAGCTTTTCATTAGTTCCCATGGGAACTAATGCTTCAACTTAAGAACGGTGCCTCGACATAAGAACCAAAAACAGCCGGAACGGATTAAAATGTTTTCAATCCGTTCCTATGGGAAATGGTGAATCGATTTATGAAAGTTTCGAGTTGCGGTCACCGTTCCAATATGGATTAATTTCGTAAGTCGAGGCACCACCGTACTAAACATATTTTTTCCTTTAAACAAAACAGGCCAGGTCTCTGTATGCTTATCCAGTCATGGAAGTGCAACGGCGCAAGCATTCACTTCTCCAGCAGGATTTCCCTCATGTAGCTGGATTACATGAATATGTAACTTGGTGTACACTGGTTGCAAAACTGGTCATGTAGCCAGTTACAAGACAGAGAGCCCACAAGAGGATGAAAACCACTGAGCAATTGCCTTTATGTACATGGCTTTTCTTAGTTGGATTTTGGGCACATTTTGGTACTTAAATAAACAAATAAGCCACAGATCTTCATTGTAACATTAGAATGCATAAATCCTGTTGCTTAGCATAGTAAATCCTGTTGCTTAGCATAGTAAATCATAATAGAGTAGGACCACTGAATCAACAGAGATTTCGCAAGTCAACTCCTCTTTAAATTTCATTGATTCAAATGGGCCCACCCTAACTGCAGCTCACATTGACTTACGTATATGTGTAATATAAGATTATATAATGAAGTTATATTCTAAATTGATAATGGTGATGTACAATGAGTATTAATATTACTATAATAAACTTTTTTGCTCTTTTTTCTCTTATTAGTTCTATTCAATTTTTTTATGTTATAGATGCAAAAAAGGTGTCTTTTTTTAAAAAAAAAGCAAATGGGTTAGAGTAGGCCCGTTTGAATCAATGGGAGGAGGAGTTGATTTTGTCTGCACAACTAGAGACAAAAATGCATATATTAAGAGAAGTGCTCTAGGAAAGACCAAAAAAAACCCAGCTTGTCTTTAAAAAAAATCTCATGCCCATGAGGAAGAAATGAACTTAAATTTAGGACGATGAAAACTTGAGAGAAATTGAATTTGACAGATTTGTCCATCCCTGATTAACAGTCTTCCTGCCTTTAAGCTGGCAGGATTTTTTTCTAGTAAGCTAAATGGAATGAGCATTGTTTCTAGACTATGCTGTGTTAATCTATGCAGGAGTAAGTCTTGTTGAACTCAAAGGGCTTACTTTCAAATAAATGTATATGAAATTGAAGCCTGAGCCTCCTTGCGAAAGCAAAAACAAAAAACTCTGACATCAGGAGCTTCAATTCAAATCATTTCCCTTCTTGTATAGACTGAGTCATCCAATACAGGCATCTTCCAATCTCTCTTTCTCTCGCTCTCTCTCTCTTGCACAGAATATATTACCTAAGGGAAAAGAAGCAATTACTTTATTTCTTTTCAACACATGTCATCAAGTGCTTTCCAAAACACATACTTAACATATAGATATCAGGCATGTGTTTTGGATTCAGAAATAATTTTGGGGGAATGAAGTGAAGTAGAGTTCTTTGACTGATTCCAAATGATTCCAAGTGATGCAAGGAAGTCCAAAGTGCCCCTCCAATTGAACTAGGGTTCTCTGAAGCATCAAATATTACTATGGCATTTGAAGACGTGTGTGTGTTTAAAAATCAGAATTTAAAAAAAATCTCCTGGGAAAATAAAAGTAATATTGTAACCAGAGAACCAAAAAGCTTGAAGCACAAGATGATTGACAGGTCAAGCACAATGAACAGCTCAAGTTCTCTGGAAATCTCAATCACAGAGCCCTGCATTTGAATTTCCTTGTCCTTGTGATCAGCAGCCACTTTGCAAGGGGGGATGTTTGAAACAGAGAATGATTGCTATCTACATTGTGTTAATTTTCAGCAGGTAGGGTGAGTGTACCCAGAAGCACTTTTTCCTTCCTATTTGTTTCATTGTATTTTTCTATGTCCCTTCTGAGCTAACTTTCTCACATTAAGAGACTCCAGGTAGCCCTCAATGACTAAACTGCAAGTTTAAAAACACAATATATTATTCAGTTAAAAAAAATAAGCCTATGATTGTATAAAAGTTAATTATTTAAAAACACTAAAAGTGTTGGGATAATGGCATTCTTGCATATACAAACACTGAGTATTAGTGGGAGTGCGGCTTTACAGCGTAATGTGATTCTCGTTTGACACTAACTTGATTGGTGAACTTCCTTTCCTGTTTTACCCACACACCTTTTATTCAGCATGCCAATCAGGAGATACAGGTCCACTATTCCTACCTAGCCCCAAAGTGACCAGCTACACTTGCACTGGACCCATAGGGAAGGTGGGTATGTTGCTGGGCCTCACAGAAGGCATGTTGGAGGATGGGCTTGCTTTTTATGGTAGCCCAGCCTGCTACCATAAAATGGTTGCCCCGAGCTCCTCAGGTGAGCTCTGGGCAACCTCTGAGCAGCCAAGGAGCCCATTTTCCCACTGCAGGAGGGGGCAAAGACCCACCGCCCGTGCAGCTGTTAGGTGTGCAAATGCAGAGGCACTGCCCTTTCATTGTTACAATGTTCCAAATGCCCTTGTTCTTTGTGCACTTGCCAGCCCAGCCCATTTTTAAAAAAAGTGTAACACCATTTGGTTCTGTGTGTAAATGCACAACAATCTTTGATAACACCTCATTAATTGTTCAAAAGTCTGTGGTTGGCATATAATATTTAAAAGAAAATGGTGTCACCCTTTCCAACATGATGAATTTTAAAAGCCAAAAGAAGCTGTGTGTAAGCAAAAAGGAGGAAAACACTAAAAAATAAAATAAAAACCCTAATTGAAATATGGTCTCATATCTCCACCTACAGTCACAAAGACAATGGCATGCAATTTTTTTCTTCTATTCATGCTTTTCAGAGTCAATGTCATGTTTAGTGGAAAAGAATCCATAGAGATAGTTCATAATTAGACTTAATTATACTAAGATCTTTACAGCAAATGCTAATAAATGAACAAATGCATATTTGCATACTTTACATTTTCACTGCATTTTCTTTTTAAAATATCCTGTAGCAATTAAACTTGCTATTAAATCATTTTCAGTCCAATCTTAAACACGCTTCATAATAATAATAATATCAGAGTTGACGAGAGTGCTTTAGAGAAGTAATTGCCAAACAATGTGCCTCAATTCACTTATGTTAGAGAACAAACTCTCACATTGAAGTCCATTAATTGAACCAAAATAGGACTCTTCTGAATTAAAAATACGATCTCTGGAAAAAAAGGGGGGCTGTATGTATGGTGGTTTACCAAATACTAACTTGTTAGTTTAGTGCTGAGGCTAAATTAGAGCCATATTTTATCCAGCAGAGCTACATACATTACATGCAGTTGTGCTAGATACTCTTCTTCCGTCCTCCAAGGAAGGAAGGGGTAGCCATGTTTGTCACTAAACATGATAACTCAGCAAGTCTCAGAACTTGTCAATGAAGGCTAATATTTGTACTCTGGTTGCGAAGTGGGCCCATTTGACATGACTCTGCACTGCAACTGCTGCTGAAGTTCAGCCCTCCAGTCCACCACTGAGCATATGACTTATTACCCAAGCACAACTGTACTGCAAGTATTTGAATGCATTGTTCTGTGGTTGCTCTGATCGCCTGTCTTTCACAGTTGTGGAATTAAAGGTTCCCTTCTCCTTGTCTCCCATTAAAGGATAAATAGTAGCAAACAGGTGCTGCTAGAAGCTCACATGCGATTTATGAGAAAGCAGCAAAGGATTGGCAGTGGCAAGAATTTTGGACATAATTGTTATCATTGGTATTTGAAATGCAGACTGGATTATTGGTTATCTATACACCATGTTTTAATGTTCAGTGTGGATTGGTGCACCTCTGGATGAGAGGGCAAAATGTGATTTGCTAAAAAGCAGTGGAAGCTTTTTCCCTGTGAGAAAAGTCCAAGGAGGGAAAAGTAGATGGAACTGGTATGTCTTAAATCTTCCTCTCAGGAATTCCAGTGTATCAGTCATTCCCAGATGTTGTTAGACTACAGTTCTTATGTTCAACATTGATCATACTGGCTGGGACTTTTGGGTTTTGAAGTCTGACAACATTTGGGGACTCAAGTTGGAGAATTATTGCCCTATATGGTTCTCAGAAAGGCAATCATACTATTCTACTGCATCTCAACACACAAACACACACACACACAGAGAGAGAGAGAGCACCTTAGAGACTAACACATATATTGTGGTATTAGATTTTATGGGCCAGAACTCATTTATCAAGTGTGACATACAACAACAATCTGTGAATTCCACTGCTTCTATTAAATCCATTTTGCTGCCCTTTGTAGTTTTACTTGTGACTAAATAAATAAATAAAATATTGTGCAATTTGTATTATGAAACAATGAACATTTTTCTCTTCCCAGTTTAGGAATTATAACAGGTGTTCCATGTGAAGCTTATTCAGATGTCACTAAACCACTGAAGGAAAAAAGCATGTCTTTTTTTTTTCAGTACAGTCTCAGATATGGCATTGGTGTGCTCCATTGTGAGAGCAATCTCACACTTCTGAATTTGCCTTTGCACTGCTAAAAGAAAATTAGAATGCCATGAGATTCACCCACAGCACAGAGCTCACTAGCATTCAAGCATAAGGAAAGAATGCACTTTAAGAAGATTTATAATTTTCATCATGTAACAAAAAACACTCAAAGGAATACAGAATACAGGGGAAATAGAGAATACAGGGGGGAAGGAAAACAACGGGAATTGGTTACAATAATGCAATATATAGTATAGTCTTGGCTCCATGGCTGTGTTACAATACTAAAATCCATAACATATGCTATATTCTCTACTCATGTTTGTTTCTGGGCCCAATCATAAAACATTTTCCAGTTTTCTTTAACATATGTTCTCAGGTTCTCACATAATGCCTCTGAAAAAGAAAAAAGAATGCACTGAAAGCAGCAAGGTTATTCCCCTTGGGTCATTTTCACAGACAGACCTTGGCGATAGCCTAGGAGCAGCAGATCTGTGAGAAAATTCTGCCTAAAGGTGATAGCTGCATTCTGTTTCAGTGACATGCAAACACTCCTGGCAGGAGCAGTGGCTCCCAGCGGGCGGGTGAACCTCTCATTCTGCCCTTTTGCTTAGATTTAGAGCATTAGATCAAAGGGTTTCTCCAGCCAATCCTACTGGCGATTAGGTAACTAGTATCCTATCTGAATTCTCACAACATTCCATGTAATCATGCTAAGTTAATAAAAAGAGTTCTCAGAGCGTTGCCTTGAGGCTCCGCTGGCTTGGACATCTGCTTGTCTACTTCTTGCACATTCTCTGAGGCTAATTGCCTTCCTATTGTTCTGTGATTACCCACACAGATCCTATTAATTGGCTGTATTTTGCAATCCTATACAAGCCCTGCAACCTAGTAACACCAGCCTAGATGCATTACTTCATTTAATTGTGCCAGCATGACCTGTCATGGCCTCTTGCAGACCTGCCTTAGTCCTCATTATGCCCCTGCCAGTTACTCTGTGTCTTTCTTCTTTTCCCAGAGTGCTTTTCTCCTTTATCTTTTGACTGCATCTCTCTTTCCTCTTCCTGCTCTCTCTCGTTTTATTCTCCTTCCCTGCCCACACATATTGGCCAGTTGCTCTTCTAATGTGTCTGCCTTGCTAAGGAATTCCCTTTAAGCTGCAGCTGTGGCAAACTGAGAAGTTGCTATTCTAATGTCCTCTTCACTGCCCAACTCACAAGCAGTGAAGGTGAAAGTTCTCCCATGGACTGCATGCATACTTTAATTCTTGCATGTGTCATCCCAGTTTCATATTCTCATGCGTGGTTCCTTGTAAGGGGCAACAGCTTCACCCCTGCCCCAGGCTGCATAGAGCCACCAGGTGGCCCTATACAGCTGACCACTGGAGCAGGTGAGGAATGCTTCAGGGTGCAATTTATCACAGCTTGGGCTCTCCCTGATGTTGCTTGAGTGGTGTGCAAATGGAAATGGAAATGAGCCCGGCAGGCATACTCCTTCTTCCCATGAGCCACTATAATTGTGAGCAAATGGCCTTTCAAAAGTCACCACTCTACTAGTGGGCATAGAAACTGGAATAATCCATTTCACATAATTGCTGCGGGGGGGGGAAATAAATAATTCTGCAGTTTTTCAAAATCATACTACAATTTTGTCCTTTTTCTCTGAAGAGAATATCATTCTTTGAACTCCCACTGCAAGAGGCAGCAATAGCAACTGTGTTAGCACCCTTGGCAGAATTTTGCTTCATCCACAATGCCCTTTACCTTGCGTCCTTTTAGGGCATTATGAAGGGGGCTGTGAGGAAACAAAGAAGAAGAACAGAAAGGAAATTTTGGACATAATTCTACAAAAATGGAATTTCTTTTCTATTCAGTTGAATGACAATAGCTGATTAATGGCCAGCCTGCAATTGTTTATGTCCCGGGTATTGAGAAGGTAAGTTTGAGTGGTCTTTTATTCATGTTTGTTTGAATGTGAGTAGAATCCTGTAAAAAGAGGAGGTTCCCCATTCTGTGGAGGTTTCTACTCACATTGAAGTGACTGTAGAACTCACACACAAACAGCAATGTCTCCACTGGACATTTCTAAATAAAATGATGATGGAGAAGGGAGGGGCTAGGCACACCTCCCAAATGCAGGAAGTAAATCCATAGTAACAACTGAATGCTTCTCAATCTCTCCTCTCTCTGTGAAATGTTCCCAACAGGTAGGCTTGAAATGCCTTTCCATACAGTCTCTCCCAAAATAATTTCTCTAGTTTACTAATAGGTTAATTGATATGAAAAGCATAGAATCAACCTGAAGCAGTGTTATCTCATTCTGCCATGATTTGATGGTTGGCTGAAATCTTTAATTCCCTTGTTTTCATTTGGCCATACATCAGTAGAATGGTTTGGCACACTGAAAGGGTTTTTCACCCTCTCTTTATTTTTAAATGGCATTATCTTGACCTATTGTAAGAAGCATGATCAACATTAATATTCTAGATCCATTCCTCTAAAAATTGTCCAGACTCAAGTGAATCCAAAGTCATTTTAAATGGCGAGAGTAAACAGCTGATATGAAAAGGAGATATTCTCTTTAATCTTGCACAGACTGGCTAGACTGACAGCCCCTGAGAGAGAGAGAGAAACGGTTTTGTCTTTATAAGAGCTGTGGCAAAGCCAGTGTTGATTGATGGTTTCTTGTTTCTTCTTCCTCATCCTTCTTGCTGTGCTTCAACTTAAAGAAAAAAATTATGTTTCACATGTGCAATTAAAAATATCTCTCTCCCTAACTGAGTCCTCAGAGTTCTATTGTGAAATGCATGCCATTTTGAGAAGGGTAAGAAATTGAATAGTGGTGACATTTTCTTCATGAAACAGATTGCTGTGATATGTTACCTCATTTGACAGTGACATGGTGCCCTCTAGGCTAAACTACAGCAAGGCACTTGGCCTCAGGCTACATTTGCAGATGACTTCAAGATTCATCTGGCAGGACGTAGGATTCCTGTAGGTGGCCTTTGACCACAAAACAGGGTATCCCTTTAAATTTCAGGATGTGTCCATGCTGCGTCCATGCTGCCCCAATCCACAAGCCACCTTGTTCATTCCACTTCTTTGTCAGCTCCAAAGGCTACTTCCAGACCCAGCTCAAAGACCTGTTTTTAGTTGTAGATGTCCTCGTTGTCTGGTGGACAGAGTGCCTGAAGAACTTTGGATAGAGGCTTGTAACATTGTACAGGAGGCAGCAACAAAAATCATCCCAAAGAAAAGGAAATACAAGAAAGCAAAGTGGCTGTCCAACGAGGCCTTAGAAATAGCAGAGAGGAGAAGGGAAACAAAATGCAAAGGAGATAGGGAAAGTTACAGAAAATTGAATGCAGACTTCCAAAGAATAGCAAGGAGAGACAAGAGGGCCTACTTAAATGAACAATGCAAAGAAACAGAGGAAAATAACAGAAAAGGAAAAACCAGAGATCTGTTCAGGAAAATTGGAAATATTAGAGGAACATTTTGTGCAAAGATGGACATGATAAAGGACAAAAATGGGAGGGACCTAACAGAAGTAGAAGACATCAAGAAGAGGTGGCAAGAATACACAGAGGAATTATATCAGAAAGATTTGGATATCCCGGACAACCCATACAATGTAGTTGCTGACCTTGAGCCAGACATCCTGGAGAGTGAAGTCAAGTGGGCCTTAGAAAGCCTGGCTAATAACAAGGCCAGTGGAGGGGATGACATTCCAGTTGAACTATTTAAAATCTTAAAAGATGATGCTGTTAAGGTGCTACACTCAATATGCCAGCAAGTTTGGAAAACTCAACAGTGGCCAGAGGATTGGAAAAGATCAGTCTACATCCCAATCCCAAAGAAAGGCAGTGCCAAAGAATGCTCCAACTGCCTTACAAGTGCACTCATTTCACACGCTAGCAAGGTTATGCTCAAAATCCTACAAGGTAGGCTTCAGCAGTATGGGGACTGTGAACTCCCAGAAATACAAGCTGGATTCTGAAGAGACAGAGGAACTAGAGACCAAAATGCTAACATGCGCGGAATTATGGAGAAAGCCAGAGAGTTCCAGAAAAATATCTACTTCTGCTTCATTGCTTCTACTTCTCCTTGCAGTCAAAAGCCTTTGACTGCAAGGAGAACAAACCTATCAGTTCTAAAGGAAATCAACCTGAGTGCTCACTGGAAGGACAGATCCTGAAGCTAAGGCTCCGGTACTTTGGCCATCTGATGAGAAGAGAAAACTCCTTGGAAATGACCTTGATGTTAGGAAAGTGTGACGGCAAGAGGAGAAGGAGACGACAGAGGATGAGATGGCTGGACAGTGTCTGTGAAGCAACCAACATGAATTTGACACAACTACGGGAGGCAGTGGAAGATAGGAGGGCCTGCCGTGCTCTGGACCATGGGGTCATGAAGAGTTGGACACGACTAAACAACAACGACATCCTAGTTGTCTAGGAGTTCATTACATTAAGAACTACCTGCTCCTCATGGCGCAGTGCTTAAACTGCTGAAGCAAAAACTCTGCTCATAGTCCAGGTTCAATCCCAAGTAGCCGGCTCAAGGTTCACTCAGCCTCCCTTCCTTCCAAGCTCAGTAAGTTGAGTACCCAGATTCTTGGGGGTGGTGGGTGGCAATGTGCAGCCTACATAACTAAATTGTTAACTGCTTTAAGCATTATGGGGTGGAATATAAACAGCATGCTTTGCTTCCTGAAATGGTATGTGCAGGATTTAAGATCAACCCCAACACTAAAAGAAAAACAGTGGCATCTGAGGAAATTTCTTAAGCAAACATTTATCTGCAACCTAGCCAGCTAGTTTTCGGAGTATTTTTCTTTCGAAATATTTATTTTTTGCACCTTGCAGCGGCTTAATTTTAATGCGATTTAACTGATTTTTTAAACTTAGGAATCATAGTAAAATGTGTTTATTGTGGTTTGTAAATCTGTTGCAGCAAAACCAAAGAAGAGTCTTGTGGGACTTCAAAAGCATATTTTACTTGGCATAAGATCTCATGGTCTAAGCCCAGTTTGTAAGAGTCATATAAGTTCCATACATCTGATGAAGAGGGCTAAAGTCCTTAAAAGCTGGTGCCAGACTGAATTTATTAGCTTTTAGGGTACCACAAGATTCCCTTGTAATTTTACTGGGACTCTTATTGTTTTGGATTTGTGGTTTTAGCAGCTTTTATTATTGCTACATTTTACCCTTTATCACTACCAGAATGAAATGCATCATGACAAAATGGGATGGTGGAGAAGGAGAAGGGTTGAAATGTTTGCCATTTACAATGGCCAGAGGACTGGAAAAGATCAGTCTACAACCCAATCCCAAAGAAGGGCAGTGCCAAGGAATGCTCCAACTACCATACAATTGCACCCGTTTCACACGCTAGCAAGGTTATGCTCAAAATCCTCCAAGGTAGGCTTCAGCAGTATGTGGACTGAGAACTCCCAGAAATACAAGCTGGATTTCGAAGGGGCAGAGGAACTAGAGACCAAATTGCTAACATACGCTGGATTATAGAGAAAGCCAGAGAGTTCCAGAAAAACATCTACTTCTCCTCCATTGACTATGCAAAAGCCTTTGACTGTGTGGACCACAGCAAAGTATGGCAAGTCCTTAGAGAAATGGGAGTGCCATTTATCTATCTCCTGAAAAACCTATACGTGGGACAGGAAGCAACAGTTAGAATTGGATATGGAACAACTGGTTAGTTCAAAATTGGGAAAGGAGTACGACAAGGCTGTATATTGTCCCCCAGCTTATTTAACTTACATGCAGAATACATCATGCAAAAGGCCGGACTGGAGGAATCCCAAGGCGGAATTAAGATTGCTGGAAGAAATATCAACAATCTCAGATATGCAGATGATACCACTCTGATGGCAGAAAGTGAGCAGGAATTAAAGAACCTTTTTATGAGGGTGAAAGAGGAGAGTGCAAAAACTGGTCTGAAGCTCAACATCAAAAAAACTAAGATCATGGCTACTGGTCCCATCACCTCCTGGCAAACTGAAGGGGAAGATATGGAGGCAGTGACAGATTTTACTTTCTTGGTCTCCATGATCACTGCAGATGGTGATAGCAGCCACGAAATTAAAAGGCACCGTCGATGACAAACCTCGACAGCATCTTAAGAAGCAGAGACATCACCTTGCTAACTAAAGTCTGCATAGTCAAAGCTATGGTTTTTCCTGTAGTGATATATGAAAGTGGGAGCTGGACCATAAAGAAAGCTAACAGCTGAAGAATTGATGCTTTTGAATTGTGGTGCTGGAGGAGGCTCTTGATAGTCCCCTGGACTGCAAGGAGAACAAACCTATCCATTCTAAAGAAAATCAACCCTGAGTGCTTACTGGAAGGACAGATCCTGAAGCTGAGCTACAATACTTCGGTCATCTCATGAGAAGAAAAGATGTTGTGAAAGTGTGAAGGAAAGAGGAGAAAGGGACAACAGAGGATGAGATGGTTGGACAGTGTCACCAAAGCCAAGAACATGAATTTCACCTAACTCCGGGAGGCAGTGGAAGATAGGAGGGCCTGGCGTGCTCTGGTCCACGGGGTCACAAAGAGCTGGACAGCTGCAAAGATGTGAATATCTCATCACGCTAGAAATTATTGCTTTAACGTAATTTCCCTTGAAGTGACCCTTCTGTCTGCTGAGGAGTCACTCCATTATGATCTCAGGAAGTAGAAGCCTTATAGATTGATCAAAAGGGTCCAGTATGGACCATATTTCCCTATACATCATGTGGTCACCAAGAAATGGATCACTACAGATCATTCCGTAAGCAGTCCATAGTTGTGATATTTCTCCCCACATGATCACATCCTAAAGTGTAGTCCATGAGACCAAATTTTCATGAATAACTAAGAAGAATGCAAAAGGATGGAGGCTTCACTGAGCGACAGACAATGCAGTGAAAGAGAAAAACCTAGCCCAACACAGAGACATTTAGAAACTAAACAAAATTGAGTGGTCGTATAAACCAGTTGGGCGGGATATAAATCAAATCAAATCAATCAATCAATCAATCAATCAATCAATCAATCAATCAATCAATCAATCAATCAATCAATCAATAAAATGTCTGAATGCTCTGGCCATCTTTAAAGAAGAAGAATACATTTTAAAATGTATTTTGTACAGCAAAATGCTCTAAATTGCCACCTGCACAGTCCAGAAATGCAAAGTGTGCCGCTTATATATTGCCCCATAGTGCTTGAAGAATACAGATATTGTCACATTGTATAAGAACAAATGAGACAGGGGCTACTGCAATGAATACCGTGGCATCTCTCTTCTCAGCATTGTAGGGAAGCTGCTTGCATGTGTTGTGCTGAAGAGACTCCAGGTGCTTGCAGACAGAGTCTATCCAGAATCACAGTGTGGATTCTGAGCTAATAGATCCACCACTGACATGGTATTTTCCCTCAGACCGTTCAAGGAGAAATCTAGAGAACAATGACAGCTACTTTTTGTGGCCATCATAGATCTCACAAAGGCCTTTGATTTGGTTAGCAGGGACGGCCTTTTAAAAATAATTCCCGAGATTGGATGACCACCTCAACTCCTTAACATCATTAGGTCCTTTCATGAGGAAATGAAGGGCACCGTAGTTTTTGATGGCTCAACATCAGATCCCTTTGACATCCGAAGCGGAGAGAAACAGGGCTGTGTCCTCGCACCTTTTTGGCATCTTTTTTGCTGTCATGCTGAAGCACACCTTTGGAACTCCAAAAGAAGGTATCTATCTCTGGACTGGATCAGACAGAAAGCTCTCTTAATCTCTCTAGATTGAGAGCAAAGAACAAAGTCCAGCTGAAATGCATGCGGAACTTCCTCTTCACCTATGTTGTTCACAGCTGTTGTTGCCCATTCTGCTGGAGACCTCATGAATCGCTTTAGCAAGGCCTGCCAAGACTTTGGATTAACAATCAGCCTGAAGAAAATACAAGTCAGGGCCAGGGCATGCAAATCACCTCCCTCTATTATCATCTCCGCACAAGAATTGAGGTTATTCATGACTTTGTGTATGCTCAATGATCTCCAACACTCTCTCCCTAGATGTCGAGCTGGATAAACGCATTGGCAAAGCAGCTGCCATGTTCTCTAGACTCAAAAAGACAATATGGCTTAACAAAAACCTAACGGCATATACCAAGATCCAGATCTATAAAGCCTGTGTCCTGAATACACTTCTGTACTGCAGTGAGCCTTGGATGCTTTATGAACGGCAGGAGAGGAAGCTGAACACATTCCATATGTGTCGTCTCTGACACATTTTTGGTATCACCTGGCAGGACAAAGTTCTTAATAGAGTAATCCTAGAATGAGCCGGATTTTTTAGCATGTATACATTACTGAAACAGCAACATCTACATTGGCTGGGGCATGTTGTGAGAATGGCTGATGGTCAGATTCCAAAAGATTTCCTGTATGGAGAATTAGAGCAGGGAAAGTGGCCCAGAGGAAGACCACAGCTGTGATACAAGGATATCTGCCAGCGGGATCTGAAGGCCTTAGGAATGGACCTCAACAGATGGAAAACCCTGATATCTGAGCGTTCAGCCTATAGGCAGGTGGCGCATCATGGCCTCTCCCATTTTGAAGAGACACTTGTTGAACAGGCCGAGGCAAAGAGGCAGTCACAAAAGCAGCAAAATCAGGGAGCTGGACAGGGCCAGACTGGATTTGTCTTCAGTGTGGAAAGGATTGTCACTCTTGAATCGGCCTCCTCAGCCACACTAGACGCTGATCCAAGTCCTCTATTCAGAGCACATTACCATAGTCTCACGAGACTGAAGGATGTCTAATCTAAATTCTTAAAGCTCTCTCTGGGTGCTTTACAATTTCATTATACAGTCTATACACAATCCAGAGGTAAAATGTGTTTGATTTTGGGGTTCAAATTCCAGAAACCCCACCCCACCCCAAACATTTGAAAGATCAATAATTTCCTCTCCTGTTATAAACAAATACACACAGAGTCTTAGCAGATCTCTCTCTCTCTCTCTCTCTCTCTCTCTCTCTCTCTCTCTCTCTCTCTCTCTCTCTCTCTCTCTCTCTCTCTCTCTCTATCTATCTATCTATCTATCTATCTATCTATTTTCTTTCTCTCTGCAACAGACAAATACACAGAGAACAATTCCCTGAGCTAAATATATTCTAGAGTAGATATGGAAATAAGATAACACTATCATTTTCATTTCCCTTTCTGTGTGAGAGAGACAAAAAGAGAGAGAGCTTTCACTTTCCTTTTTTACTCTGTAGCTATGGCACATGTCAGATTTTAAAAAGATGCACTCATTTATGAGAGAAAAGAACACTTCAGATTTCTTTCTGCAACCAACAAGTGTAGGGTTAATTTGAGTTCAGAACTGGGTTATTTTATGCATAACTCAATAGCTGTAATTACCATATTTCTCATCATGCAAAAAGCAGGAAGAAGGGAAGAAGCAGAGAGGACGGTATTGACATTTTAAGAAAATACACAGATTCTCCATAGGGATTTTATTCTGCTTCTATAACAGAACCTCTGCCATTGTGGTCACTTTCATCATAAATTCAGCTGTTCAATGTAGTAACAGGTCTTCTAAGGCAAATGTGCAAAAGGTCCAAGAGTGCAGCAATGGTCTTGTCCTGGAAGAGCAAATCAACACTGTGTAAGGTAATTTGGCGATTCTAAAAATGGAGCAGCCCAATTAAAAATTATAACTTTGAAACCGGCCTTCACAGCATTAAGTGTGGGACATTTGTAACAGTCTCCTCTTGATCACCCTTTGGGGAAGTGTGGGCAAAGGATTTTCAGCTGAGGATCCACCACTGTCTAGCCTTCACCACCACCTCTGCTGGCCAGGATTTTTGGGAGTTGAAGTCCAAGAACATCTGGAGGCCCACTGATCTAGGCTACCAATGGAACTGGAGTCTCATGAGGGCCTCCTCCTCCTTCTTGTTGGCATTGTCTGGCATGGGTCTTGTCTTTCTGCTTCTGGTGCAACCACTCCACAAGCTGACCCTTCTCGATGCTGCTGTGACTGAGCCCTCAACTGCTCCATCCTCTGCATCAGCAAGGCCTCTCAGAAAGCTCCTGCATGAACTGTTCTTTTCCTGCTATTGGAGGGGTGGGTTGCTGCTCCACTGTGGATCCTCCCACTGGTGCCATTGACAACTGGCTAGCCCCTCATTGTCTTGGTGTCAGGGTAGCGTTGTCAGATACATGGATACCAAAAGGAGGACATAGAAAGACAAAAAAGAGGACAGAGGAGGATGTATTGAATGTTTCATTTGAATCGTTCCAGATTAAACCCGCAATCAATGCAATTTTATTACAATAGCTGCCAATAAATGTCTCTAAGTGAACTGATCCAGAAACAGTCATGTTACAAAATAAAAATAAATTCAATGGAGGCTTTTTTTCCAAAATACCAAAAACATTATTTAAACAGCCAATTGTACCCGAACCCACCCTGGCCCGGCTGCGGGATTCCCTGGCCGCTCGCACTCTGCAGAGGCTCAGAGGCAACTTTGCTAATCTGGATGCCCAAACAAGGCTCTGGTGTAGGCAGGGGGAAAGCGGCCCTGGGCAAAACTGAATGAGGCAGCCTCCCCTCCCCTGAGGGTCATAAGTGCAAGGCTGCGGAGTGTGGGAGTTGGAGTCCCCGAAAGGGACTTTGTACACACACAGTCCAGGCGCTCGCCTTCCCGTCGATGCGCTCAGGTGCTGCTTGCTCCTGCCTGGCTTGGTGGGCGGTGCTCTGCTCACACTGCCTTTCTGGGCTCCACATGTGGTGGGTGGGCATGGCAATCGCCAAGCAGCTGCGGCAGTGGCAGGAGGGGGTGAGGGCTGCCCTCCAGTGGTCTTAACCGACCAGATAGGCGGGATAATTAATAAATAAATAAATAAATAAATAAATAAATAAATAAATAAATAAATAAATAAATAAATAAATAAATAAATAAATAAATAATGGGGGCAGGAGGGTGGGTGGGGGCAGGAAAATACAGGGGGAGGGGGGTCCTTCCACCTCTCCTCCTCCCATCCAAAATTATAACATAAAATATACAAAAGCCTGACATTTTAAAGGTTTTTATCCTTGCCTGCCGGACAGAGGACATTAGGCCCCTGTGTTGCCTGATACTGTCCCTGCACCTTTTGCTGCTTCTTAGGCACCATGTTTTTCTCTATATAGACTAATCAAATAAAACATATCTTAATATTACCACATAGCTATTATTTTGTATGTCCCCTTCTATATGCTCCCAAACCAACCTAGATGTTTTTTTTCCCTCTGATGCGAGCCCCCATCAAGTGCCTTAATTTTATTATGGTTGCTTTTCCCACAGTGGCCCCTTTCCCCACACACACCAACACCCCTCCCCCTCCCCCCACATCCCCCCCTCACAGGGGGGTTGCGACAAGCCCTCGCTAAAGGTGGCAGTAAGGCTAACCCCCAATAATGATTTCACCTCATAATATGTAGGCTGCCTTGTAAGATAAGGTGCTGCTTTCTTCTTTTTAAAAGCTGTTCTGGGTGGTTTTGCAGCATGGTTTTGAGCTGGGGGGGTTATGTTTCTGCGCTGTGATGGGTCTTGGTGGGTTTGTTTACTTTTTGGATTCCCCCCATTTCCAATGGGTCTTGGGGGTTTGCTTTTTGGATTCCCTCCCCATTTCTGATGGGTCTTGGGAGCTTTGTTTGCTTTTTAGTTCCCCCCCCCATTTCCGATGATGCACGATCTGCTTGATTGCTTGTTGCTTTCTCTTGTTTGCATTTGCAATGCGTCTTGCATGGTTGATTGGTTTTTGGTTTGTTTTCTTTGCATTAGATCTTCCATGCTTGATTGCTTTTTACCTTCTCTTGTTTGCATTTGCAATGGGTCTTGCACAGTTGATTGCTTTTCCTCCCCCCCCCCCCTTTGGCTAGAAGGGATTAATCGTGTTTCCAACTGGTCTTGCAGTGATTTTGTGTGTGTGTGTGTGTGTGTGTGTGTGTGTGTGTGTGTGTGATTTTTTTTTCTTCGACTGGAATAGATTAATTGCATTTCAATGCATTCCAAAGGGAAATGATGCTTTGGCTTATGACCATTTTGACTTACGCCATTTTCCTGAACCAATTAAGTCTGTAAGTCAAGGCACCACTGTAATATAAAAGGGCTATATTTGTTGCTTCATATTTGTTGGTGTCTCTGGACCATAAGAATACGAAGCAACAAATACCTGACAAATCAGGGATATTTAATGAATATCTTGATTTGTTTTTATATTTGTCCCCATGTCTAATCACCACCACCACTCTTCTTCTTCCTTGTCAGCATCCTCCAGAGCTGCTATAGTCTCCAGCCAAAGTCTCAATGAAGAATATCAGAGAGAAGCTAGAGTGCCAACTATATATTTGCCTGGTGAAGTGAAAACTCCCATACCCCCCCAGATCCACCAGGAGAGAAGGTGGAGTGTCAAGTATAGAATATATTCCCTTGTGAACTGGAGTGAAAACTCCTCCCCTTAGATCCACTAGGAGAACGTGTCCCCAGACACCCCCTCCTTGGCTGGATTTGATTGGCTGGCTTTCACCTCTTGACTGGACTTAAGTAGCCAGCTTTTGCATTCCCTTCTGATCCCTCCCCAGGGCAGCTTGTGAAAGAGAAGGGAGAAAATCGTGGTTGGTCTTCTTTAATATGGGAACTCACTAGGGTTCAAACAGGGCCCTAGATAAGCTGGCAAATCAAGTGACCCTAGCTAAATGGGAACTGAAGAGTAGCTGGAGGGCCACTGTTCCTCATCTCAGTCTAAACAGTGACTTCAGTATTATAAGCTGGCAACTTGAATTTAGGGGCAATGAAGCCTAAAATGTAGGAAGAAGAGTTTCTGCATTTCACAATGATGATTTCTTCTTATCATTCAGTTCCTTACCTGTAGGCTTCTGGCTCATGAATAAAGCAATAATTTCACTGGTGTTTCAGACATGCTTTTAGAATCGAACTGTGAACTTCTGAACCACTGCTCTGATTTAACTGCTGTAATATTGATTATAAGCCATCTGGTCACAAACCATCCACATATCCCTATGGAACAATTTTAACTGCCCTCTCCCCAATGGCTTTAGCAAAATTAAATCACAATATGGTTAAAAATTATTGCTCAGAATTACAATTCTAAGGATAAGGCTTAATGGTCATCTCATCTATTTCATGCATACATTATTCCTAGAAGTGTCTGAATACTGTTCAATCCAAATTGTATCCAAGTATTTGCTGTGCAGATTGGGAGTGACCCATCTCCCCACTTGATTGGGAGATGGCCTAAACTGTTTTTCTTCAAGTGTGCATTTGTACATTTCCAAATCAGGAGGGTTAAAATGAAAATGTGGGGGAAAAATGGCTGTGAACCTGGGTTGTAGGGTGCTAAACAGCCCCATCAACTCTGACAATATGTGAACCCTGTAGACAAAGCTCCTATCACTTTCTTTCCTGATGGAAGATCTCCCTTTACTGTTTCCAGTCAGTAGCCTAGTTTGCTTAGGTAGAATGAAATAAACAGTGATGTCCACCTGAGCCCTCCAAAGGTCTCAGTGATTGGAGTTTCCTGAAGAGGTTTTGGAATATTGTTAGGGCTTCAGCTAGCAATCTCCTTCTGCTTTGTCACTGCTTTGGGACACCCTTCTGTTCCTACAGCAACTGCTGCTAAGTATTTTTGTTCACATTTCAGCATGTTCAACTCCCCAACATCAGATCAAGCTTCAGTGATTTGTAGGAGTACCACAAAATATCCAAACACAATTGTGGGCTTCTTCAACCATCCTGTATCTGCCCCACTAATGTACAAATATCCCTGCTTCTCCTCTGTTTTACAGTGTTTTTTTTCCAAGTCCAGTGCACATGCTTACTGTATTGATATCGCATGCATGTTTTGAAAAGAAAGACCACTATGAGTGTGGTTCTGAGGTGAGCTTTCTAGAGGCACACTCCTTTCCTAAACTATTCAGTTACTTATGTCAGACCTTTGAAGAAGGTGCCTGAAGAAATGTTGTCATAGATCAGAATAGTCCACTTATTATTTATTAGCTACATTTATACCCTTTTCTCTACCGATCTCTAGGTAGCAGACATAATTCTCCATCATAATTTTTCCTCATAGCAACCCTGTGAGGCAGGCCAGGTTGAAAAACAGCAGCCGACTGAATGCTACCCATTTAGTTTCATGGCTCAGTAAAGAGCTATACCTACATTGCAACACTCTTATTCAGGAGGAATTAGAGATCTGTGGTTCATGCATGCAGCAACATCTCTTAATTTATGATACTTCAAGATACCTGTTGTGAAACAAAACAAACTCCCTCCTTCTTTTCACATTCTCTAGGGAGTGGATGTGGCCATTTTGCACCACACTCCAAACTGTTGTAATATAAATGTGGTCTTTTCCCAACATAGTTCACTGAAAGTTGGAAGTGTTGAAGGCCAACCTGGGAAGTGCACTTAGTCTATTCGTGCCCTAACCACTGAACCACATTGGTTCCAGTTCTGGAACTGGGTAATTCCATCTCTTGGGTAATGTGTGGAAATTAGTGATCCAGTTAATTATCCATCATTGTTACAGAAAACAGGCTGTAACAAATTCTTTCTGTGTTGTAAATTATCCTTAAAACTAGCATATATCTTTGAAGCAATGTGGAAGAGTTATGATTTTTTTTCCAGCATATATTTCATCTCTCACCACAACCACTTAGTGGAATACTGACAATTTGTGCTATTGCTGGCCTGTATTGTGACTTAGCAACACTGCTTCTTTGCGACAACAGGGACATGAGGAATAGAAGATTTAAAGGTATGAGCTCATACTGTCCTATTTGCCTAGATGGGCCTAGGCATCCACAAGATAATTTAACAACAGTAACATTTCCAATTTTAGTTCTTTTTACCAAAAAGAAACAACCTTGTAACAGTACCTTAAAGATGAACATTTTTTACTATTACACCTGTACAGCACTATCATCGATTACTGTTTAAACAGGAAATCTGTAGGAAGATCAGCTAATAAATAAAAATAGGCTTAAACAGGTCTGGTGATACTCCTAATATTGGCAAAAGATTCAGGGTATGAATGTTGGGGAATCTACATCTGCTGTTAGTTACTTATCATATGTTGTTAGGCTGAAGCCCTGACCTTTGTGGAATTGCCATCCTGATCCAATTTAGCTCTATCGTGTAATGGTCATGAGCCATGACACAGCCACCAACAGTGTCCCCCTATATAGGGGGACACTGCTGGTGTCTGTGGCATAGCACATGACCATTGTATGACGGTCAGCACCATCCTTCCCCCACCCCCCACCCCAAAAAAACTACTGCCACTACACAATACAATAGTAGTTAAGACATCTCTCTCTCACACACAAACACACAAACACACACACACACACACACACACACACACACACAGAGAGACAGACAGACAGACAGATGCCGCTTTATACATCATGGCTCCTGTAAACCACCGGGTCCAAGTGGCTGCATAGTTGGTGCCTTCTGGGTCGAAACTAGCAGTCTGATCAGCATGGAAAAATTCCTTCCTTGTTTTCACAGGATGACCAGAACACGAGTAAGACGCCACAGTACCAGGGAAGTGCTGCTGGTGCCTAAAGTATTATCATCTGCAGGGTTTTTGTATCTCCTTGTTGCTCTTGTCAATTTCAGGCATTTACTTAGGTTAGTTTCATATGGTTGAGTACAATTCTATGCACTAAGGGCTTGATTCTACTGACAATAAGAACTGCTGTTGTATCATGTTCTACTTTTTTTAAAAAAATGTTTGAAATAAGGTGTCTCCATGATGTAAAGAGAAGAATGGATTATTTTGTCAGGGAAATATGTTTTCTGGTTGGAAAGCAACATAAAATACACTTAAGCCACAGGGTAATTTATTTTAGCATGCATCTGGAATATGATTTGTTTCAATCTTTTCTGTATATGTTAACTCTGTGGCTGCAAATTGCACCTTTGGGTAATCTTTGGAGGTGGTAGGAGAGGCAGCAGTAGCAACAAGAGCTGTAGCCATGTGGGAGGAAAGAGGGAAGGATGGATGCAGGGAGCCTGAGAGAGCCTTTAAGAATGGAGAAATAGAGGACTAGGAGGAGCTCTTTGCTCCTCTAACCCTGCAACTCAGGCTTTCCCTTTTGCCTCCCTCAAGATTGGACAGGCTCAAACATGCTTCTTTTCCTAAATGCTACTTCTCTCTGCCTCCCAGGGAACAGCAGGAGCATTTTTAAAGAAGGAGCCAAGCTTTCTCAAGGGACAAGTAGCTCTGCCAGCAGATGCTCCCACTCTCTCTCTTTCACCGTAGCAGCAAGAGCAAATGAGGGTAGGGAGGACAGGTGCAGGGCAAAGCCTCAAATACAATGATTCTAAAAGCCAGTGTAACCTTTCAGCTAAGATACAGCACATCTTAAAAATGGAGTAAAAGTTTTTCCAAGAGCATGCTCACACTGACTCAAATATCACGTGACTACCACGTGATTTTTGAAATTGATTCCATTTAGCATGGAGCTTACTGAGATGCATATATAAAGGTAAACAAGTCCGAAAACAAGCATTTAAAACTGATGAGGCTAACAGCCTGAAATTGATAACAGCAATAAAGACATACAAAAATCCTGCAGTAGATATTACTTCAGGCACAAACATACAGTATATCTTACATAGGAAATGCAAAAGTTTCCCCAGTCCTCAACATTTCTCTCTGTTGCATCTCCAAGAAACTTCTGGATCTCCATGGGGCTTCCAGAAGGATTTCCCACAAGGACAATGTATTAAAAATTTCTGTAATCAGGAAAATTACTGAGTACTCATTACATTCCTACTACTGTTGTAAATTTTGAGTTTTGAAAAGAGTGATATGGGTAGGAAAGGACCCTCTATTCCCTTGGAAGCAGGAAATTAAACTCTTACCAACTTGATTTAGGTAAGAAGATATTAATGCATGTGTGTAGCAATTCCTAGTAATGGTACCTGCAATTTGTATATATTTTGTGTTAGGGCTTTAAATTTTTCTTTTGGAGCTACTTGTTTTTATGCCTTGGATCATTTTACTCAAATATACATCTCACAGTTTGCTGGTGTGAGGAACTCCAGGTGCATATATTTACGCAGTATCCAATTTGGGCTCTCTTAGTGTTGTTGTTGTTGCTTGTGTTACTTCATGTCAAATCCTTGTGAAGCTAACTGTGCTTCCAATACTTATTTAAAATGCAACTCCATAGAACTGAGTACTGAGATGTGGGGGGGGGGGATCTAGTTATGTTAGGAATCTAGTTATCCCTTTTGATATGAAAGCCATACAGCCAGGAGTAATTGACTTGAAAGCTTGTGTGTATGTTGACTGACCTTGTTTAATATATTAAACAAGTCAAACATTAATATGTATCTCTTTTCCTGGTAAACTCAAAATATGTCCAAGAAAGTATTGCTATATATCTTGCTTTCCCATTTAGTTATTCCAATGAGAATATTCACAGAGGATATTTAGTCTCTTCCAAGAATTCTGAAGTCCCTAGAAACTCATTCTGAAACATACAGTAAAAAGTTCAGTTACACCCAAAGACATGAACTGGACATGCAACATGTGACCTAAGGGACAAGTCCTGACTTCCCATTAATTCTTTACAGAACTTGGAAAAACAGGTCACAAGCAGTTGTCCAAGTTTCGTCATGACAAGTTTCCTGCACTACCAAAACTTCCCAGCTTCCTGCAAAAAATGGGACTGTTGATTTCATTTTTTTTTCTGTTTTCCTCCCTTATTTTTTTGCCTGACTTTTTGTGCAAGAAGCTGCCAAATCCTGAACAACTCAATGCAGGGAATCGTGAAGAGGAAATATGTCTTCTCCTTTTTGCTCAGGAGAGGTGATAATTCTTCCTAGAAAAAAAATGCTGCAAAGATTGAGAAATCCCATGAGATTTCACGTGAGATCTCTGAGGGGAAAAAGTCTCACATAGAGAAATCTTGTGGAAAAGAGAAACAAGGGATGTTTTTCTTAGTTTCACACTGAGAACAATAGGACACAAGATTTGCATTCCAAGTTGCGTGTAGTAGATAATTACACAAGCAATGTAATAAGTTATTGCAAAGCTACAATAAAAGTAATGTGGCACCTTTATTTTTTGCACAATTTATTTATTTTATTTATTTTACTTCTTTATTATTTGACTTCTACCCCACCCCTCTAGACAGAGTCTACTTGGGACAGCTTACAAACAGTTATAAAACATCATAAATATAATCATATAAAATCATCATTATAACTATCAAAATATATCATAAAAACAATCACATGATTTAATCAATACATTTAAAAGTTCAAGATGGAGGAAAAAGAGAACTAAAGAGAAAAGAGTATCAGGTGTTGACTGAAGAGGAGGCCTGCCTAAAGAGCCAAGTCTTTAAATGACTCTTAAAAACACCCAGCGAGGGTGCCGGGGTAATTTCCAGCGGCAAGGTGTTCCATAGTCAAGGGGCCACTGCTGAGAAGGCCCAGTTTCTTGTTTTTTTCTTTCCGGGCCTCTCTCGGCACTAGGCCCCTCAGCTGTCTTTCCTGGCTAAAATGGGTGAATCAGGTTGATCTTGGTGGGAGAAGGTGTTCCACCATGTATTGAGGTCCTAAATCGTTCAGGGCATTATAAGTAATCATTAACACTTTGAAGTTGATGTGGAAGTGAATGGGAAGCCAATGCAAGGTGGCCAGAGTGGGAGAGATGTGCTGGTATTTTCTCCTCCCAGTGAGAAGTCTGGCCGCCGCATTTCGCACCATTTGAAGTTTCCGCAACAACCTCAAATATAGCCCCACGTAGAGCACATTACAGTGGTCTAATCTCAAGATTACGAGCGCATGGACCAGAGTGGTGAGTGCCCCAACATCAAGATAGGGACGCAGTTGGGCAATCCGTCGCAGATGGTAATAGGCAGAGCAGACCACTGACGCCACCTGGGTCTCCATGGTGAGGCCCGGGTCCAGATGTACTTCCAAGCTGCGAATCTCACTCTTTGCGGTGAGAGTCAACCCCCCCCTGCAAGAGAGGGAGTTTCCCAAACTGCAGATGGAGGGGCCACCCACCCCCAGGACTTCCGTCTTGCCCGGGTTCAGCCTCAGCCCATTCTCCTGCACCCACCGCAGTACAGCCTCCAGGCAGCGCACAAGGGATGGGATGGCATCCACTGAGGAAGGTGAAAGAGATGTAGAGCTGGGTGTCATCAGCATACTGATGGCACTAAACCTCACACCCCCTGATGACCCCTCCCAGCAGCCTCATATGGATGTTAAACAGCATTGGAGCAATTATCAAACCCTGTGGAACCCCACAGTTGAGACTCCATGGGGCCGAAACTCTCCAAGCTGCACTCGCTGAGGACGGTCCTCCAAGAAGGATCGGAGCAAAGAAAATTCCTGTCCGCTATACGGATTCGTCACTATGCGAAAAGAAAAAGCCCATAGCAATGCGTTAAACCCTGTTTAATGCATTCCTATGGGCTTAAAACTCACAGTTCTGTGAAAATCCTCCATACGGCCGCCATTTTCGCTGCCCGGTATGCGACGAAACGGCGCAAAAATACTGCGGGCGGCCATTTTTCCGGTGGCTATTTTGGAAACACCGATCAGCTGTTTTTAAAACATCGCTATGTGAAAATCGGTAAGCAGAACAGCTTACCGATCATCGTAAAGCAATGTTTTACCATTTAAAACATCATTATGCGATCGCAAAAACGATCGCAAAAAATCCGTCGCTATGCAGATTCGTCGTTAAACGAGGCACTTGTTAAGCGAGGCGTCACTGTACTTACTTTCAAAACTTATTTTTAAGGCATTTAGAGCCAAATTGAGAGGATATTTTTCAGATTTTATCAGCCATGGAAACTCACTGGGGGAACAAACTGGTAAAGCCACTCCTTAAATATCTCACTTATCTTCAAAATACTATTAGGATCACTATAAGTTGGTTCAGATTGACAACATAGAACTCACCCTTACACAAAGTGGAAATGGGATTATTTTTCTTTTGTATTTTGGTAAATATTTTCAAGATGCAATAACAGAATTGACCACTAAAGAAAGTCAGAGTTCTCTTTGTATTTTCTTGGCCTAGCAGTAACGGCAATACAAATGTTAACTAGTGACACAAAATATTACTTGTCTGATTCAAGAAAAGATAATGACAGCCCAGTTGCTAGAAGTAATGAATAATGCACTCCCAAGCTCTCTGATAAGATCTGTTTTCCAGTGCCAGCAGGCTGCAAGGAGAGGCAGTTTGTGTTATTTCTTGCCCTACAGGGCCTTCATGGTTTGCCTTCTGCCCCAACTCACCTTGTGAATGACCTTGCAACTTTCTCCTCCTTGATCACTTTCATAGTGTTGGTGCCAATATTTCTGCCTCATCAGTTTTGGTCTCCGACTTACCTGTCCAACAGCCTGCTTCAGGCAATTTGCCTGTTTGTCCCTCTCTCCTCACTCTCTCCTTCCATCTCTTCTACAAAAACAAATCCCATTCAATGCATCCACTGTGTCTTTATGAACAGCTAGAAGGGAGCAGGCCCGTATATATTTTTTTCAGAGCAAAGCAAAAATTCTTGTAGTGCTTTACATAGACAATCCTAAAATTCAAGAGACATAGATTCAAATAATGAGCAAACAATGTTTTTAATCGAGTTGTTGACTTGAGGTACAAAGTATCCTAACTAATACAGTGATACCTTGCAAGACAATTACCCCGCAAAATGGTTTTTTCACTAGACATTGACATTTTGTGATTGCTATAGCGATTCACAAAACGGTGTTTCCTATGGGGGATTTCACTAGACGATGATTTGGTCCATGCTTCACGGACTGTTTTTTTTTTGCAAGACAACAATTTCTACAGCTGATTGGCAGCTCCGTAAAATAGCTTCCCTATGGGCGATCTTTGCAAAACGGTGTTTTTGGGACCGAAGCTTCGCAAGACATAGATTCTAACAGCTGATCGGCACTTCGCAAAATGGCTTCCCTATGGGCGATTTTCACTGGACGATGCCTATTTTCCCCATTGGAACGCATTAAATGGGTTTCAGTGCATTCCAATGTGGAAACACTTTTTGCTAGACGATGTTTTCACAAGACAGCAATTTCAATGGAACGGATTAACATCGTCTAGCGAGGCACCACTGTACTAACTGATACTGAAGGAGAGAGGAGCAGTAAGTGGGGACAGAGGCAATGACAGTATGTGAGCAGGGTGGGGCAGCCACAAAAATGGGGAAAACAGTGGTAGGCATGTTTATGCAACTGCTGTACCTCACATTGCTAAGTACTAGGACTGCCCTTTGTTTACATTATGGAAATAATTATTGTTTTTAGGTTATGTGCACAGCAAAAATTTTGTACTGATTTTGTTCTGGGTTGTTTGGAGGAACATGGCTCTTTTGTTTCCATTTTTTTCAAATACTTGTTTTTTGCTTTATATGAAAGGAAACATATCTTTTGGGTCATTTAGTTTCACGCTTTTCCATTTATGTTTTCTGGCGCTAGTCTGAAGGTCAAAAATGTTTTCTGGTGCTAGTCTGAAGGATAAAAACTAATCCAAAAATAAAAAATAAAAAGCACAGATAAGTCAAGATAGAATCAGTCTATTCCAATAATAGGCAACAGTACATAAGAAAATCCTCAAAAATCAAGGGGGGTAAGGCAACAAAAGAGGAAAGTACAGTACTCAAGGTGCAGGCAAGTAAGCAGGCAGCAAAAGCAAGCCCAGAATGAGGAAATAAGAAGTCAGCACACATTAATCCCACTCATAAGGAAAAACCTGAAGGAAAAGGGACAGTCTTTGTTGGTTTCCAGGTCCTTTTACAGATTTAAAATTCCTCCCTCCCCAGACATTCTGATCGGTGGATGAAAAAAAGTCATGTGATTAGACGTACAAGAAAGGGTGAAAAAAGGTTACATGAACTAAATGCTAAACTTTACTATACCCTTCTTTTGCTTATACAAATCATTTGTGCTTAAGTAATCGATGACAGCTGCTGCAAATGAAAAAGAGAGCTTCTTTCATGTGTTTTTTTCTTTGAAAATATAGAAGGCCCACCCCTAATTTCTCTTTCACAATATTTGATCAACAGGCATTAATTATAGCAGTTTCTTTCAGATGACTAGATACAGTATTGTTTATTTATTTTGAGTTACTTTGAAATAGGTGAATCATGGCTTCTTCATAGGTCAGCATTTTACTCAAGTTAGGATTTTTTTAAAAAAAATAATCAAGAACTTTGACCATTTTTAGATTTATTCCTAAATTGGTGTGAACAATCTTGTTCATTTGTTTACTTTGTTAAGAATCAGGCCCTTAGAGGTTAGTCTGCTAGGTGAGACTTACCTCTTAAAAGTGGGGGTCGAATATGTATTCATCCTTGAGTGTTGCCATCTTTTCATTTGGAGAGGCTTCAATGTGGGAGAAAGCACAACTGACAGATCTGCCCATCTCAAGTCTTCTGAAGTCACCAAAGAAATAACTAATTCACATTTCATTGTTTGTTTCCACATCAGAAGAGATTGCTTTTTAATGAGATTGTTCCTCCCTATTTTTCTGAAGGATGAAAACACCATTCACACAACTACAACTCAAGCCAAATCAAACAGTACGGGCAATCTCCTTTATGCAAGCCATCATATTTTCTGGTTCATTTTCAAGAGCTCTGATTTACATATGACCTTTCCATGTTTATTAACAGTGTGTTGGAATCTTGCATTTTGGCAACTGGAAAATAAAGTTAATTTACACACAGATGTGTATAAAAGTTACACAACTGGCATGCAAAAACTTAAATCTGTTAACTCATTCTGCTTGTAACCTTTACTTGAGTCCCACAAAATAGTTTAAGAAGCAGTTTACCTTGCATGTCTCACTCTTTAAAAGTTTCTATTGCAGGGCCATCTGCATAAATTAAAGAATAAAGCATTGAAGTAAGAGCAGTTCATCTTCCTTTTACCCTTCTGTGGCTCTTAGTGGTATTTAAAGGCAACTAAATCTGTCCTAATTATACCTGCCCTCAGCCTGATTCCTGTCAGG